>NW_028283561.1:1098000-1446000 GCF_059441095.1 Idiotropiscis lumnitzeri | reverse complement strand
GCCAGGATGGCAGAGCGGTCTAAGGCGTTGCGTTCAGGTCGCAGTCTCCCCAGGAGGCGTGGGTTCGAATCCCGCCTCAGACATTGCCCATTGAAAGTACCAAGCAAGAAAAAGCAAACAATGTCAAGAGATCATTACCAGTTGCCAGGATGGCAGAGCGGTCTAAGGCGTTGTGTTCAGGGCGCAGTCTCCCCAGGAGGCGTGGGTTCGAATCCCGCTTCAGACAGAGCCCATTGAAAGTACCAGCAAGAACAAAGCAAACACATTCAAGAGAGCATTACCAGGTGCCAGGATGGCAGAATGGTCAAAGAGGCTGCGTTCAGGTCGCAGTCTCCCCAGGAGGCGTGGGTTTGAATCCCGCCTCCGACAGAGCCCATTGAAAGTACCAAGCAATAACAAAGCTAACACAGTCAAGAGAGCATTACCAGCTGCCAGGATGGCAGAGCGGTCTAAGGCGTTGCGTTCAGGTCGCAGTCTCCCCAGGAGGCGTGGGTTCGAATCCCGCCTCAGACATTGCCCATTGAAAGTACCAAGCAAGAACAAAGCAAACACAGTCAAGAGAGCATTACCAGCTGCCAGGATGGCAGAGCGGTCTAAGGCGTTGCGTTCAGGTCGCAGTCTCCCCAGGAGGCGTGGGTTCGAATCCCGCCTCAGACATTGCCCATTGAAAGTACCAAGCAAGAAAAAGCAAACAATGTCAAGAGATCATTACCAGTTGCCAGGATGGCAGAGCGGTCTAAGGCGTTGTGTTCAGGGCGCAGTCTCCCCAGGAGGCGTGGGTTCGAATCCCGCTTCAGACAGAGCCCATTGAAAGTACCAAGCAAGAACAATGCAAACACATTCAAGAGAGCATTACCAGATGCCAGGATGGCAGAGCGGTCTAAGGCGTTGCGTTCAGGTCGCAGTCTCCCCAGGAGGCGTGGGTTCGAATCCCACCTCAGACAGTGCCCATTGAAAGTACCAAGCAAGAACAAAGCAAACACAGTCAAGAGAGAATTACCAGTTGCCAGGATGGCAGAGCGGTCTAAGGCGTTGCGTTCAGGTCGCAGTCTCCCCAGGAGGCGTGGGTTCGAATCCCGCCTCAGACATTGCCCATTGAAAGTACCAAGCAAGAACAAAGCAAACACATTCAAGAGAGCATTACCAGCTGCCAGGATGGCAGAGCGGTCTAAGGCGTTGCGTTCAGGTCGCAGTCTCCCCAGGAGGCGTGGGTTTGAATCCCAAGAACAAAGCAAACACATTCAATAGAGCATTACCAGATGCCAGTATGGCAGAGTGGTCAAAGACGCTGCGTTCAGGTCGCAGTCTCCCCAGGAGGCGTGGGTTCGAATCCCGCCTCAGACAGAGCCCATTGAAAGTACCAAGCAAGAACAAAGTAAACACAGTCAAGAGAGAGGTACCAGTTGCCAGGATGGCAGAGTTGTCTAAGGCATTGCGTTCAGGTCGCAGTCTCCCCAGGAGGCGTGGGTTCGAATCCCACCTCAGACAGAGCCCATTGAAAGTACCAAGCAATGAAAAAGCAAACACAGTCAAGAGAGTATTACCAGTTGCCAGGATGGCAGAGCGGTCTAAGGCGTTGCGTTCAGGTCGCAGTCTCCCCAGGAGGCGTGGGTTCGAATCCCACCTCAGACAGAGCCCATTGAAAGTACCAAGCAATAACAAAGCAAACACAGTCAAGAGAGCATTACCAGGTGCCAGGATGGCAGTGTGTTCTAAGGCGTTGCGTTCAGGTCGCAGTCACCCCAGGAGGCGTGTGTTCGAATCCCACCTCCGACAGAGCCCATTGAAAGTACCAAGCAAGAACAAAGCTAACACAGTCAAGAGAGCATTACCAGCTGCCAGGATGGCAGAGCGGTCTAAGGCGTTGCGTTCAGGTCGCAGTCTCCCCAGGAGGCGTGGGTTCGAATCCCGCCTCAGACATTGCCCATTGAAAGTACCAAGCAAGAACAAAGCAAACACATTCAAGAGAGCATTACCAGCTGCCAGGATGGCAGAGCGGTCTAAGGCGTTGCGTTCAGGTCGCAGTCTCCCCAGGAGGCGTGGGTTTGAATCCCAAGAACAAAGCAAACACATTCAAGAGAGCATTACCAGATGCCAGTATGGCAGAGTGGTCTAAGGCGTTGCGTTCAGGTCGCAGTCTCCCCAGGAGGCGTGGGTTCGAATCCCACCTCAGACAGTGCCCATTGAAAGTACCAAGCAAGAACAAAGCAAACACATTCAAGAGAGCATTACCAGATGCCAGGATGGCAGAGTGGTCTAAGGCGTTGCGTTCAGGTCGCAGTCTCCCCAGGAGGCGTGGGTTCGAATCCCGCCTCAGACAGAGCCCATTGAAAGTACCAAGCAAGAACAAAGCAAACACAGTCAAGAGAGAGGTACCAGTTGCCAGGATGGCAGAGTTGTCTAAGGCGTTGCGTTCAGGTCGCAGTAACCCCAGGAGGCGTGGGTTCGAATCCCACCTCAGACAGAGCCCATTGATAGTACCAAGCAAGAAAAAAGCAAACACAGTCAAGAGAGAATTACCAGGTGCCAGGATGGCAGAGTGGTCAAAGACGCTGCGTTCAGGTCGCAGTCTCCCCAGGAGGCGTGGGTTCGAATCCCGCCTCAGACAGAGCCCATTGAAAGTACCAAGCAAGAACAAAGTAAACACAGTCAAGAGAGAGGTACCAGTTGCCAGGATGGCAGAGTTGTCTAAGGCATTGCGTTCAGGTCGCAGTCTCCCCAGGAGGCGTGGGTTCGAATCCCACCTCAGACAGAGCCCATTGAAAGTACCAAGCAATGAAAAAGCAAACACAGTCAAGAGAGTATTACCAGTTGCCAGGATGGCAGAGCGGTCTAAGGCGTTGCGTTCAGGTCGCAGTCTCCCCAGGAGGCGTGGGTTCGAATCCCACCTCAGACAGAGCCCATTGAAAGTACCAAGCAATAACAAAGCAAACACAGTCAAGAGAGCATTACCAGGTGCCAGGATGGCAGTGTGTTCTAAGGCGTTGCGTTCAGGTCGCAGTCACCCCAGGAGGCGTGTGTTCGAATCCCACCTCAGACAGAGCCCATTGAAAGTACCAAGCAAGAAAAAAGCAAACACGGTCAAGAGAGCATTACCAGGTGCCAGGATGGCAGAGCGGTCTAAGGCGTTGCGTTCAGGTCGCAGTCACCCTTGGAGGCGTGGGTTCGAATCCCACCTCAGACAGAGCCCATTGAAAGTACCAAGCAAGAACAAAGCAAACACATTCAAGAGAGCATTACCGGATGCCAGGATGGCAGAGCGGTCTAAGGCGTTGCGTTCAGGTCGCAGTGTCCCCAGGAGGCGTGGGTTCGAATCCCGCCTCAGACAGAGCCCATTGAAAGTACCAAGCAAGAAAAAAGCAAACACAGTCAAGAGAGAGGTACAAGTTGCCAGGATGGCAGAGTTGTCTAAGGCGTTGCGTTCAGGTCGCAGTAACCATAGGAGGCGTGGGTTCGAATCTCACCTCAGACAGAGCCCATTGAAAGTACCAAGCAAGAACAAAGCAAACACAGTCAAGAGAGCATTACAGGCTGCCAGGATGGCAGAGCGGTCTAAGGCGTTGCGTTCAGGTCGCAGTCTCCCCAGGAGGCGTGGGTTCGAATCCCGCCTCAGACATTGCCCATTGAAAGTACCAAGCAAGAACAAAGCAAACAATGTCAAGAGATCATTACCAGCTGCCAGGATGGCAGAGCGGTCTAAGGCGTTGCGTTCAGGTCGCAGTCTCCCCAGGAGGCGTGGGTTCGAATCCCGCCTCAGACATTGCCCATTGAAAGTACCAAGCAAGAACAAAGCAAACAATGTCAAGAGATCATTACCAGTTGCCAGGATGGCAGAGCAGTCTAAGGCGTTGTGTTCAGGGCGCAGTCTCCCCAGGAGGCGTGGGTTCGAATCCCGCTTCAGACAGAGCCCATTGAAAGTACCAGCAAGAACAAAGCAAACACATTCAAGAAAGCATTACCAGGTGCCAGGATGGCAGAGTGGTCAAAGACGCTGCGTTCAGGTCGCAGTCTCCCCAGGAGGCGTGGGTTTGAATCCCGCCTCCGACAGAGCCCATTGAAAGTACCAAGCAAGAACAAAGCTAACACAGTCAAGAGAGCATTACCAGCTGCCAGGATGGCAGAGCGGTCTAAGGCGTTGCGTTCAGGTCGCAGTCTCCCCAGGAGGCGTGGGTTCGAATCCCGCCTCAGACATTGCCCATTGAAAGTACCAAGCAAGAACAAAGCAAACACATTCAAGAGAGCATTACCAGCTGCCAGGATGGCAGAGCGGTCTAAGGCGTTGCGTTCAGGTCGCAGTCTCCCCAGGAGGCGTGGGTTTGAATCCCAAGAACAAAGCAAACACATTCAAGAGAGCATTACCAGATGCCAGGATGGCAGAGTGGTCTAAGGCGTTGCGTTCAGGTCGCAGTCTCCCCAGGAGGCGTGGGTTCGAATCCCACCTCAGACAGTGCCCATTGAAAGTACCAAGCAAGAACAAAGCAAACACATTCAAGAGAGCATTACCAGATGCTAGGATGGCAGAGTGGTCTAAGGCGTTGCGTTCAGGTCGCAGTCTCCCCAGGAGGCGTGGGTTCGAATCCCGCCTCAGACAGAGCCCATTGAAAGTACCAAGCAAGAACAAAGCAAACACAGTCAAGAGAGAGGTACCAGTTGCCAGGATGGCAGAGTTGTCTAAGGCGTTGCGTTCAGGTCGCAGTAACCCCAGGAGGCGTGGGTTCGAATCCCACCTCAGACAGAGCCCATTGATAGTACCATGCAAGAAAAAAGCAAACACAGTCAAGAGAGAATTACCAGGTGCCAGGATGGCAGAGTGGTCAAAGACGCTGCGTTCAGGTCGCAGTCTCCCCAGGAGGCGTGGGTTCGAATCCCGCCTCAGACAGAGCCCATTGAAAGTACCAAGCAAGAACAAAGTAAACACAGTCAAGAGAGAGGTACCAGTTGCCAGGATGGCAGAGTTGTCTAAGGCGTTGCGTTCAGGTCGCAGTCTCCCCAGGAGGCGTGGGTTCGAATCCCACCTCAGACAGAGCCCATTGAAAGTACCAAGCAATGAAAAAGCAAACACAGTCAAGAGAGTATTACCAGTTGCCAGGATGGCAGAGCGGTCTAAGGCGTTGCGTTCAGGTCGCAGTCTCCCCAGGAGGCGTGGGTTCGAATCCCACCTCAGACAGAGCCCATTGAAAGTACCAAGCAATAACAAAGCAAACACAGTCAAGAGAGCATTACCAGGTGCCAGGATGGCAGTGTGTTCTAAGGCGTTGCGTTCAGGTCGCAGTCACCCCAGGAGGCGTGTGTTCGAATTCCACCTCAGACAGAGCCCATTGAAAGTACCAAGCAAGAAAAAAGCAAACACAGTCAAGAGAGCATTACCAGGTGCCAGGATGGCAGAGCGGTCTAAGGCGTTGCGTTCAGGTCGCAGTCACCCTTGGAGGCGTGGGTTCGAATCCCACCTCAGACAGAGCCCATTGAAAGTACCAAGCAAGAACAAAGCAAACACATTCAAGAGAGCATTACCAGATGCCAGGATGGCAGAGCGGTCTAAGGCGTTGCGTTCAGGTCGCAGTCTCCCCAGGAGGCGTGGGTTCGAATCCCACCTCAGACAGTGCCCATTGAAAGTACCAAGCAAGAACAAAGCAAACACATTCAAGAGAGAATTACCAGATGCCAGGATGGCAGAGCGGTCTAAGGCGTTGCGTTCAGGTCGCAGTCTCCCCAGGAGGCGTGGGTTCGAATCCCGCCTCAGACAGAGCCCATTGAAAGTACCAAGCAAGAACAAAGCAAACACAGTCAAGAGAGAGGTACCAGTTGCCAGGATGGCAGAGTTGTCTAAGGCGTTGCGTTCAGGTCGCAGTAACCCCAGGAGGCGTGGGTTCGAATCCCACCTCAGACAGAGCCCATTGAAAGTACCAAGCAAGAACAATGCAAACACATTCAAGAGAGCATTACCAGATGCCAGGATGGCAGAGCGGTCTAAGGCGTTGCGTTCAGGTCGCAGTCTCCCCAGGAGGCGTGGGTTCGAATCCCACCTCAGACAGTGCCCATTGAAAGTACCAAGCAAGAACAAAGCAAACACATTCAAGAGAGCATTACCAGGTGCCAGGATGGCAGAATGGTCAAAGAGGCTGCGTTCAGGTCGCAGTCTCCCCAGGAGGCGTGGGTTTGAATCCCGCCTCCGACAGAGCCCATTGAAAGTACCAAGCAATAACAAAGCTAACACAGTCAAGAGAGCATTACCAGCTGCCAGGATGGCAGAGCGGTCTAAGGCGTTGCGTTCAGGTCGCAGTCTCCCCAGGAGGCGTGGGTTCGAATCCCGCCTCAGACATTGCCCATTGAAAGTACCAAGCAAGAACAAAGCAAACACAGTCAAGAGAGCATTACCAGCTGCCAGGATGGCAGAGCGGTCTAAGGCGTTGCGTTCAGGTCGCAGTCTCCCCAGGAGGCGTGGGTTCGAATCCCGCCTCAGACATTGCCCATTGAAAGTACCAAGCAAGAAAAAGCAAACAATGTCAAGAGATCATTACCAGTTGCCAGGATGGCAGAGCGGTCTAAGGCGTTGTGTTCAGGGCGCAGTCTCCCCAGGAGGCGTGGGTTCGAATCCCGCTTCAGACAGAGCCCATTGAAAGTACCTGCAAGAACAAAGCAAACACATTCAAGAGAGCATTACCAGGTGCCAGGATGGCAGAGTGGTCAAAGAGGCTGCGTTCAGGTCGCAGTCTCCCCAGGAGGCGTGGGTTTGAATCCCGCCTCCGACAGAGCCCATTGAAAGTACCAAGCAAGAACAAAGCTAACACAGTCAAGAGAGCATTACCAGCTGCCAGGATGGCAGAGCAGTCTAAGGCGTTGCGTTCAGGTCGCAGTAACCCCAGGAGGCGTGGGTTCGAATCCCACCTCAGACAGAGCCCATTGATAGTACCAAGCAAGAAAAAAGCAAACACAGTCAAGAGAGAATTACCAGGTGCCAGGATGGCAGAGTGGTCAAAGACGCTGCGTTCAGGTCGCAGTCTCCCCAGGAGGCGTGGGTTCGAATCCCGCCTCAGACAGAGCCCATTGAAAGTACCAAGCAAGAACAAAGTAAACACAGTCAAGAGAGAGGTACCAGTTGCCAGGATGGCAGAGTTGTCGAAGGCGTTGCGTTCAGGTCGCAGTACCCCCAGGAGGCGTGGGTTCGAATCCCACCTCAGACAGAGCCCATTGATAGTACCAAGCAAGAAAAAAGCAAACACAGTCAAGAGAGCATTACCAGGTGCCAGGATGGCAGAGCGGTCTAAGGCGTTGCGTTCAGGTCGCAGTCAACCCAGGAGGCGTGGGTTCGAATCCCACCTCAGACAGAGCCCTTTGAAAGTACCAAGCAAGAACAATGCAAACACATTCAAGAGAGCATTACCAGATGCCAGGATGGCAGAGCGGTCTAAGGCGTTGCGTTCAGGTCGCAGTCTCCCCAGGAGGCGTGGGTTCGAATCCCACCTCAGACAGTGCCCATTGAAAGTACCAAGCAAGAACAAAGCAAAAACAGTCAAGAGAGAATTACCAGTTGCCAGGATGGCAGAGCGGTCTAAGGCGTTGCGTTCAGGTCGCAGTCTCCCCAGGAGACGGGGGTTCGAATCCCACCTCAGACAGAGCCCATTGAAAGTACCAAGCAAGAAAAAAGCAAACACAGTCAAGAGAGAATTACCAGTTGCCAGGATGGCAGAGCGGTCTAAGGCGTTGCGTTCAGGTCGCAGTCTCCCCAGGAGGCGTGGGTTCAAATCCCACCTCAGACAGAGCCCATTGAAAGTACCAAGCAATAACAAAGCAAACAAAGTCAAGAGAGCATTACCAGATGCCAGGATGGCAGAGTGGTCTAAGGCGTTGCGTTCAGGTCGCAGTCTCCCCAGGAGGCGTGGGTTCGAATCCCGCCTCAGACAGAGCCCATTGAAAGTACCAAGCAAGAACAAAGCAAACACAGTCAAGAGAGAGGTACCAGTTGCCAGGATGGCAGAGTTGTCTAAGGCGTTGCGTTCAGGTCGCAGTAACCCCAGGAGGCGTGGGTTCGAATCCCACCTCAGACAGAGCCCATTGAAAGTACCAAGCAAGAACAATGCAAACACATTCAAGAGAGCATTACCAGATGCCAGGATGGCAGAGCGGTCTAAGGCGTTGCGTTCAGGTCGCAGTCTCCCCAGGAGGCGTGGGTTCGAATCCCACCTCAGACAGTGCCCATTGAAAGTACCAAGCAAGAACAAAGCAAACACTTTCAAGAGAGCATTACCAGGTGCCAGGATGGCAGAATGGTCAAAGAGGCTGCGTTCAGGTCGCAGTCTCCCCAGGAGGCGTGGGTTTGAATCCCGCCTCCGACAGAGCCCATTGAAAGTACCAAGCAATAACAAAGCTAACACAGTCAAGAGAGCATTACCAGCTGCCAGGATGGCAGAGCGGTCTAAGGCGTTGCGTTCAGGTCGCAGTCTCCCCAGGAGGCGTGGGTTCGAATCCCGCCTCAGACATTGCCCATTGAAAGTACCAAGCAAGAACAAAGCAAACACAGTCAAGAGAGCATTACCAGCTGCCAGGATGGCAGAGCGGTCTAAGGCGTTGCGTTCAGGTCGCAGTCTCCCCAGGAGGCGTGGGTTCGAATCCCGCCTCAGACATTGCCCATTGAAAGTACCAAGCAAGAAAAAGCAAACAATGTCAAGAGATCATTACCAGTTGCCAGGATGGCAGAGCGGTCTAAGGCGTTGTGTTCAGGGCGCAGTCTCCCCAGGAGGCGTGGGTTCGAATCCCGCTTCAGACAGAGCCCATTGAAAGTACCTGCAAGAACAAAGCAAACACATTCAAGAGAGCATTACCAGGTGCCAGGATGGCAGAGTGGTCAAAGAGGCTGCGTTCAGGTCGCAGTCTCCCCAGGAGGCGTGGGTTTGAATCCCGCCTCCGACAGAGCCCATTGAAAGTACCAAGCAAGAACAAAGCTAACACAGTCAAGAGAGCATTACCAGCTGCCAGGATGAAGGAGCGGTCTAAGGCGTTGCGTTCAGGTCGCAGTCTCCCCAGGAGGCGTGGGTTCGAATCCCGCCTCACACATTGCCCATTGAAAGTACCAAGCAAGAACAAAGCAAACACATTCAAGAGAGCATTACCAGCTGCCAGGATGGCAGAGCGGTCTAAGGCATTGCGTTCAGATCGCAGTCTCCCCAGGAGGCGTGGGTTCGAATCCCGCCTCAGACAGTGCCCATTGAAAGTACCAAGCAATAATAAAGCAAACACAGTCAAGAGAGCTTTACCAGTTGCCAGGATGGCAGAGCGGTCTAAGGCGTTGCGTTCAGGTCGCAGTCTCCCCAGGAGGCGTGGGTTCGAACCCCACCTCAGACAGTGCCCATTGAAAGTACCAAGCAAGAACAAAGCAAACACAGACAAGAGAGCATTACCAGATGCCAGGATGGCAGAGCGGTCTAAGGCGTTGCGTTCAGGTCGCAGTCTCCCCAGGAGGCGTGGGTTCGAATCCCAAGAACAAAGCAAACACATTCAAGAGAGCATTACCAGATGCCAGGATGGCAGAGTGGTCTAAGGCGTTGCGTTCAGTTCGCAGTCTTCCCAGGAGGCGTGGGTTTGAATCCCGCTTCAGACAGTGCCCATTGAAAGTACCAAGCAAGAACAAAGCAAACACATTCAAGAGAGCATTACCAGATGCCAGGATGGCAGAGTGGTCTAAGGCGTTGCGTTCAGGTCGCAGTCTCCCCAGGAGGCGTGGGTTCGAATCCCGCCTCAGACAGAGCCCATTGAAAGTACCAAGCAAGAACAAAGCAAACACAGTCAAGAGAGAGGTACCAGTTGCCAGGATGGCAGAGTTGTCTAAGGCGTTGCGTTCAGGTCGCAGTAACCCCAGGAGGCGTGGGTTCGAATCCCACCTCAGACAGAGCCCATTGAAAGTACCAAGCAAGAACAATGCAAACACATTCAAGAGAGCATTACCAGATGCCAGGATGGCAGAGCGGTCTAAGGCGTTGCGTTCAGGTCGCAGTCTCCCCAGGAGGCGTGGGTTCGAATCCCACCTCAGACAGTGCCCATTGAAAGTACCAAGCAAGAACAAAGCAAACACATTCAAGAGAGCATTACCAGGTGCCAGGATGGCAGAATGGTCAAAGAGGCTGCGTTCAGGTCGCAGTCTCCCCAGGAGGCGTGGGTTTGAATCCCGCCTCCGACAGAGCCCATTGGAAGTACCAAGCAATAACAAAGCTAACACAGTCAAGAGAGCATTACCAGCTGCCAGGATGGCAGAGCGGTCTAAGGCGTTGCGTTCAGGTCGCAGTCTCCCCAGGAGGCGTGGGTTCGAATCCCGCCTCAGACATTGCCCATTGAAAGTACCAAGCAAGAACAAAGCAAACACAGTCAAGAGAGCATTACCAGCTGCCAGGATGGCAGAGCGGTCTAAGGCGTTGCGTTCAGGTCGCAGTCTCCCCAGGAGGCGTGGGTTCGAATCCCGCCTCAGACATTGCCCATTGAAAGCACCAAGCAAGAAAAAGCAAACAATGTCAAGAGATCATTACCAGTTGCCAGGATGGCAGAGCGGTCTAAGGCGTTGTGTTCAGGGCGCAGTCTCCCCAGGAGGCGTGGGTTCGAATCCCGCTTCAGACAGAGCCCATTGAAAGTACCTGCAAGAACAAAGCAAACACATTCAAGAGAGCATTACCAGGTGCCAGGATGGCAGAGTGGTCAAAGAGGCTGCGTTCAGGTCGCAGTCTCCCCAGGAGGCGTGGGTTTGAATCCCGCCTCCGACAGAGCCCATTGAAAGTACCAAGCAAGAACAAAGCTAACACAGTCAAGAGAGCATTACCAGCTGCCAGGATGGCAGAGCGGTCTAAGGCGTTGCGTTCAGGTCGCAGTAACCCCAGGAGGCGTGGGTTCGAATCCCACCTCAGACAGAGCCCATTGATAGTACCAAGCAAGAAAAAAGCAAACACAGTCAAGAGAGAATTACCAGGTGCCAGGATGGCAGAGTGGTCAAAGACGCTGCGTTCAGGTCGCAGTCTCCCCAGGAGGCGTGGGTTCGAATCCCGCCTCAGACAGAGCCCATTGAAAGTACCAAGCAAGAACAAAGTAAACACAGTCAAGAGAGAGGTACCAGTTGCCAGGATGGCAGAGTTGTCGAAGGCGTTGCGTTCAGGTCGCAGTACCCCCAGGAGGCGTGGGTTCGAATCCCACCTCAGACAGAGCCCATTGATAGTACCAAGCAAGAAAAAAGCAAACACAGTCAAGAGAGCATTACCAGGTGCCAGGATGGCAGAGCGGTCTAAGGCGTTGCGTTCAGGTCGCAGTCACCCCAGGAGGCGTGGGTTCGAATCCCACCTCAGACAGAGCCCTTTGAAAGTACCAAGCAAGAACAATGCAAACACATTCAAGAGAGCATTACCAGATGCCAGGATGGCAGAGCGGTCTAAGGCGTTGCGTTCAGGTCGCAGTCTCCCCAGGAGGCGTGGGTTCGAATCCCACCTCAGACAGTGCCCATTGAAAGTACCAAGCAAGAACAAAGCAAACACAGTCAAGAGAGAATTACCAGTTGCCAGGATGGCAGAGCGGTCTAAGGCGTTGCGTTCAGGTCGCAGTCTCCCCAGGAGACGGGGGTTCGAATCCCACCTCAGACAGAGCCCATTGAAAGTACCAAGCAAGAAAAAAGCAAACACAGTCAAGAGAGAATTACCAGTTGCCAGGATGGCAGAGTGGTCTAAGGCGTTGCGTTCAGGTCGCAGTCTCCCCAGGAGGCGTGGGTTCAAATCCCACCTCAGACAGAGCCCATTGAAAGTACCAAGCAATAACAAAGCAAACAAAGTCAAGAGAGCATTACCAGTTGCCAGGATGGCAGAGCGGTCTAAGGCGTAGCGTTCAGGTCGCAGTCTCCCCAGGAGGCGTGGGTTCGAATCCCACCTCAGACAGAGCCCATTGAAAGTACCAAGCAATAACAAAGCAAACAAAGTCAAGAGAGAATTACCAGTTGCCAGGATGGCAGAGCGGTCTAAGGCGTTGCGTTCAGGTCGCAGTAACCCCAGGAGGCGTGGGATCGAATCCCACCTCAGACAGAGCCCATTTAAAGTACCAAGCAATAACAAAGCAAACACAGTAAAGAGAGTATTACCAGTTGCCAGGATGGCAGAGCGGTCTAAGGCGTTGCGTTCAGGTCGCAGTCTCCCCAGGAGACGTGGGTTCGAATCCCACTTCAGACAGAGCCCATTGAAAGTACCAGCAAGAACAAAGCAAACACATTCAAGAGAGCATTACCAGGTGCCAGGATGGCAGAGTGGTCAAAGACGCTGCGTTCAGGTCGCAGTCTCCCCAGGAGGCGTGGGTTCGAATCCCGCCTCAGACATTGCCCATTGAAAGTACCAAGCAAGAACAAAGCAAACACATTCAAGAGAGCATTACCAGCTGCCAGGATGGCAGAGCGGTCTAAGGCGTTGCGTTCAGGTCGCAGTCTCCCCAGGAGGCGTGGGTTTGAATCCCAAGAACAAAGCAAACACATTCAAGAGAGCATTACCAGATGCCAGGATGGCAGAGTGGTCTAAGGCGTTGCGTTCAGGTCGCAGTCTCCCCAGGAGGCGTGGGTTCGAATCCCACCTCAGACAGTGCCCATTGAAAGTACCAAGCAAGAACAAAGCAAACACATTCAAGAGAGCATTACCAGATGCTAGGATGGCAGAGTGGTCTAAGGCGTTGCGTTCAGGTCGCAGTCTCCCCAGGAGGCGTGGGTTCGAATCCCGCCTCAGACAGAGCCCATTGAAAGTACCAAGCAAGAACAAAGCAAACACAGTCAAGAGAGAGGTACCAGTTGCCAGGATGGCAGAGTTGTCTAAGGCGTTGCGTTCAGGTCGCAGTAACCCCAGGAGGCGTGGGTTCGAATCCCACCTCAGACAGAGCCCATTGATAGTACCATGCAAGAAAAAAGCAAACACAGTCAAGAGAGAATTACCAGGTGCCAGGATGGCAGAGTGGTCAAAGACGCTGCGTTCAGGTCGCAGTCTCCCCAGGAGGCGTGGGTTCGAATCCCGCCTCAGACAGAGCCCATTGAAAGTACCAAGCAAGAACAAAGTAAACACAGTCAAGAGAGAGGTACCAGTTGCCAGGATGGCAGAGTTGTCTAAGGCGTTGCGTTCAGGTCGCAGTCTCCCCAGGAGGCGTGGGTTCGAATCCCACCTCAGACAGAGCCCATTGAAAGTACCAAGCAATGAAAAAGCAAACACAGTCAAGAGAGTATTACCAGTTGCCAGGATGGCAGAGCGGTCTAAGGCGTTGCGTTCAGGTCGCAGTCTCCCCAGGAGGCGTGGGTTCGAATCCCACCTCAGACAGAGCCCATTGAAAGTACCAAGCAATAACAAAGCAAACACAGTCAAGAGAGCATTACCAGGTGCCAGGATGGCAGTGTGTTCTAAGGCGTTGCGTTCAGGTCGCAGTCACCCCAGGAGGCGTGTGTTCGAATTCCACCTCAGACAGAGCCCATTGAAAGTACCAAGCAAGAAAAAAGCAAACACAGTCAAGAGAGCATTACCAGGTGCCAGGATGGCAGAGCGGTCTAAGGCGTTGCGTTCAGGTCGCAGTCACCCTTGGAGGCGTGGGTTCGAATCCCACCTCAGACAGAGCCCATTGAAAGTACCAAGCAAGAACAAAGCAAACACATTCAAGAGAGCATTACCAGATGCCAGGATGGCAGAGCGGTCTAAGGCGTTGCGTTCAGGTCGCAGTCTCCCCAGGAGGCGTGGGTTCGAATCCCACCTCAGACAGTGCCCATTGAAAGTACCAAGCAAGAACAAAGCAAACACATTCAAGAGAGAATTACCAGATGCCAGGATGGCAGAGCGGTCTAAGGCGTTGCGTTCAGGTCGCAGTCTCCCCAGGAGGCGTGGGTTCGAATCCCGCCTCAGACAGAGCCCATTGAAAGTACCAAGCAAGAACAAAGCAAACACAGTCAAGAGAGAGGTACCAGTTGCCAGGATGGCAGAGTTGTCTAAGGCGTTGCGTTCAGGTCGCAGTAACCCCAGGAGGCGTGGGTTCGAATCCCACCTCAGACAGAGCCCATTGAAAGTACCAAGCAAGAACAATGCAAACACATTCAAGAGAGCATTACCAGATGCCAGGATGGCAGAGCGGTCTAAGGCGTTGCGTTCAGGTCGCAGTCTCCCCAGGAGGCGTGGGTTCGAATCCCACCTCAGACAGTGCCCATTGAAAGTACCAAGCAAGAACAAAGCAAACACATTCAAGAGAGCATTACCAGGTGCCAGGATGGCAGAATGGTCAAAGAGGCTGCGTTCAGGTCGCAGTCTCCCCAGGAGGCGTGGGTTTGAATCCCGCCTCCGACAGAGCCCATTGAAAGTACCAAGCAATAACAAAGCTAACACAGTCAAGAGAGCATTACCAGCTGCCAGGATGGCAGAGCGGTCTAAGGCGTTGCGTTCAGGTCGCAGTCTCCCCAGGAGGCGTGGGTTCGAATCCCGCCTCAGACATTGCCCATTGAAAGTACCAAGCAAGAACAAAGCAAACACAGTCAAGAGAGCATTACCAGCTGCCAGGATGGCAGAGCGGTCTAAGGCGTTGCGTTCAGGTCGCAGTCTCCCCAGGAGGCGTGGGTTCGAATCCCGCCTCAGACATTGCCCATTGAAAGTACCAAGCAAGAAAAAGCAAACAATGTCAAGAGATCATTACCAGTTGCCAGGATGGCAGAGCGGTCTAAGGCGTTGTGTTCAGGGCGCAGTCTCCCCAGGAGGCGTGGGTTCGAATCCCGCTTCAGACAGAGCCCATTGAAAGTACCTGCAAGAACAAAGCAAACACATTCAAGAGAGCATTACCAGGTGCCAGGATGGCAGAGTGGTCAAAGAGGCTGCGTTCAGGTCGCAGTCTCCCCAGGAGGCGTGGGTTTGAATCCCGCCTCCGACAGAGCCCATTGAAAGTACCAAGCAAGAACAAAGCTAACACAGTCAAGAGAGCATTACCAGCTGCCAGGATGGCAGAGCAGTCTAAGGCGTTGCGTTCAGGTCGCAGTAACCCCAGGAGGCGTGGGTTCGAATCCCACCTCAGACAGAGCCCATTGATAGTACCAAGCAAGAAAAAAGCAAACACAGTCAAGAGAGAATTACCAGGTGCCAGGATGGCAGAGTGGTCAAAGACGCTGCGTTCAGGTCGCAGTCTCCCCAGGAGGCGTGGGTTCGAATCCCGCCTCAGACAGAGCCCATTGAAAGTACCAAGCAAGAACAAAGTAAACACAGTCAAGAGAGAGGTACCAGTTGCCAGGATGGCAGAGTTGTCGAAGGCGTTGCGTTCAGGTCGCAGTACCCCCAGGAGGCGTGGGTTCGAATCCCACCTCAGACAGAGCCCATTGATAGTACCAAGCAAGAAAAAAGCAAACACAGTCAAGAGAGCATTACCAGGTGCCAGGATGGCAGAGCGGTCTAAGGCGTTGCGTTCAGGTCGCAGTCAACCCAGGAGGCGTGGGTTCGAATCCCACCTCAGACAGAGCCCTTTGAAAGTACCAAGCAAGAACAATGCAAACACATTCAAGAGAGCATTACCAGATGCCAGGATGGCAGAGCGGTCTAAGGCGTTGCGTTCAGGTCGCAGTCTCCCCAGGAGGCGTGGGTTCGAATCCCACCTCAGACAGTGCCCATTGAAAGTACCAAGCAAGAACAAAGCAAAAACAGTCAAGAGAGAATTACCAGTTGCCAGGATGGCAGAGCGGTCTAAGGCGTTGCGTTCAGGTCGCAGTCTCCCCAGGAGACGGGGGTTCGAATCCCACCTCAGACAGAGCCCATTGAAAGTACCAAGCAAGAAAAAAGCAAACACAGTCAAGAGAGAATTACCAGTTGCCAGGATGGCAGAGCGGTCTAAGGCGTTGCGTTCAGGTCGCAGTCTCCCCAGGAGGCGTGGGTTCAAATCCCACCTCAGACAGAGCCCATTGAAAGTACCAAGCAATAACAAAGCAAACAAAGTCAAGAGAGCATTACCAGATGCCAGGATGGCAGAGTGGTCTAAGGCGTTGCGTTCAGGTCGCAGTCTCCCCAGGAGGCGTGGGTTCGAATCCCGCCTCAGACAGAGCCCATTGAAAGTACCAAGCAAGAACAAAGCAAACACAGTCAAGAGAGAGGTACCAGTTGCCAGGATGGCAGAGTTGTCTAAGGCGTTGCGTTCAGGTCGCAGTAACCCCAGGAGGCGTGGGTTCGAATCCCACCTCAGACAGAGCCCATTGAAAGTACCAAGCAAGAACAATGCAAACACATTCAAGAGAGCATTACCAGATGCCAGGATGGCAGAGCGGTCTAAGGCGTTGCGTTCAGGTCGCAGTCTCCCCAGGAGGCGTGGGTTCGAATCCCACCTCAGACAGTGCCCATTGAAAGTACCAAGCAAGAACAAAGCAAACACTTTCAAGAGAGCATTACCAGGTGCCAGGATGGCAGAATGGTCAAAGAGGCTGCGTTCAGGTCGCAGTCTCCCCAGGAGGCGTGGGTTTGAATCCCGCCTCCGACAGAGCCCATTGAAAGTACCAAGCAATAACAAAGCTAACACAGTCAAGAGAGCATTACCAGCTGCCAGGATGGCAGAGCGGTCTAAGGCGTTGCGTTCAGGTCGCAGTCTCCCCAGGAGGCGTGGGTTCGAATCCCGCCTCAGACATTGCCCATTGAAAGTACCAAGCAAGAACAAAGCAAACACAGTCAAGAGAGCATTACCAGCTGCCAGGATGGCAGAGCGGTCTAAGGCGTTGCGTTCAGGTCGCAGTCTCCCCAGGAGGCGTGGGTTCGAATCCCGCCTCAGACATTGCCCATTGAAAGTACCAAGCAAGAAAAAGCAAACAATGTCAAGAGATCATTACCAGTTGCCAGGATGGCAGAGCGGTCTAAGGCGTTGTGTTCAGGGCGCAGTCTCCCCAGGAGGCGTGGGTTCGAATCCCGCTTCAGACAGAGCCCATTGAAAGTACCTGCAAGAACAAAGCAAACACATTCAAGAGAGCATTACCAGGTGCCAGGATGGCAGAGTGGTCAAAGAGGCTGCGTTCAGGTCGCAGTCTCCCCAGGAGGCGTGGGTTTGAATCCCGCCTCCGACAGAGCCCATTGAAAGTACCAAGCAAGAACAAAGCTAACACAGTCAAGAGAGCATTACCAGCTGCCAGGATGAAGGAGCGGTCTAAGGCGTTGCGTTCAGGTCGCAGTCTCCCCAGGAGGCGTGGGTTCGAATCCCGCCTCACACATTGCCCATTGAAAGTACCAAGCAAGAACAAAGCAAACACATTCAAGAGAGCATTACCAGCTGCCAGGATGGCAGAGCGGTCTAAGGCATTGCGTTCAGATCGCAGTCTCCCCAGGAGGCGTGGGTTCGAATCCCGCCTCAGACAGTGCCCATTGAAAGTACCAAGCAATAATAAAGCAAACACAGTCAAGAGAGCTTTACCAGTTGCCAGGATGGCAGAGCGGTCTAAGGCGTTGCGTTCAGGTCGCAGTCTCCCCAGGAGGCGTGGGTTCGAACCCCACCTCAGACAGTGCCCATTGAAAGTACCAAGCAAGAACAAAGCAAACACAGACAAGAGAGCATTACCAGATGCCAGGATGGCAGAGCGGTCTAAGGCGTTGCGTTCAGGTCGCAGTCTCCCCAGGAGGCGTGGGTTCGAATCCCAAGAACAAAGCAAACACATTCAAGAGAGCATTACCAGATGCCAGGATGGCAGAGTGGTCTAAGGCGTTGCGTTCAGTTCGCAGTCTTCCCAGGAGGCGTGGGTTTGAATCCCGCTTCAGACAGTGCCCATTGAAAGTACCAAGCAAGAACAAAGCAAACACATTCAAGAGAGCATTACCAGATGCCAGGATGGCAGAGTGGTCTAAGGCGTTGCGTTCAGGTCGCAGTCTCCCCAGGAGGCGTGGGTTCGAATCCCGCCTCAGACAGAGCCCATTGAAAGTACCAAGCAAGAACAAAGCAAACACAGTCAAGAGAGAGGTACCAGTTGCCAGGATGGCAGAGTTGTCTAAGGCGTTGCGTTCAGGTCGCAGTAACCCCAGGAGGCGTGGGTTCGAATCCCACCTCAGACAGAGCCCATTGAAAGTACCAAGCAAGAACAATGCAAACACATTCAAGAGAGCATTACCAGATGCCAGGATGGCAGAGCGGTCTAAGGCGTTGCGTTCAGGTCGCAGTCTCCCCAGGAGGCGTGGGTTCGAATCCCACCTCAGACAGTGCCCATTGAAAGTACCAAGCAAGAACAAAGCAAACACATTCAAGAGAGCATTACCAGGTGCCAGGATGGCAGAATGGTCAAAGAGGCTGCGTTCAGGTCGCAGTCTCCCCAGGAGGCGTGGGTTTGAATCCCGCCTCCGACAGAGCCCATTGGAAGTACCAAGCAATAACAAAGCTAACACAGTCAAGAGAGCATTACCAGCTGCCAGGATGGCAGAGCGGTCTAAGGCGTTGCGTTCAGGTCGCAGTCTCCCCAGGAGGCGTGGGTTCGAATCCCGCCTCAGACATTGCCCATTGAAAGTACCAAGCAAGAACAAAGCAAACACAGTCAAGAGAGCATTACCAGCTGCCAGGATGGCAGAGCGGTCTAAGGCGTTGCGTTCAGGTCGCAGTCTCCCCAGGAGGCGTGGGTTCGAATCCCGCCTCAGACATTGCCCATTGAAAGCACCAAGCAAGAAAAAGCAAACAATGTCAAGAGATCATTACCAGTTGCCAGGATGGCAGAGCGGTCTAAGGCGTTGTGTTCAGGGCGCAGTCTCCCCAGGAGGCGTGGGTTCGAATCCCGCTTCAGACAGAGCCCATTGAAAGTACCTGCAAGAACAAAGCAAACACATTCAAGAGAGCATTACCAGGTGCCAGGATGGCAGAGTGGTCAAAGAGGCTGCGTTCAGGTCGCAGTCTCCCCAGGAGGCGTGGGTTTGAATCCCGCCTCCGACAGAGCCCATTGAAAGTACCAAGCAAGAACAAAGCTAACACAGTCAAGAGAGCATTACCAGCTGCCAGGATGGCAGAGCGGTCTAAGGCGTTGCGTTCAGGTCGCAGTAACCCCAGGAGGCGTGGGTTCGAATCCCACCTCAGACAGAGCCCATTGATAGTACCAAGCAAGAAAAAAGCAAACACAGTCAAGAGAGAATTACCAGGTGCCAGGATGGCAGAGTGGTCAAAGACGCTGCGTTCAGGTCGCAGTCTCCCCAGGAGGCGTGGGTTCGAATCCCGCCTCAGACAGAGCCCATTGAAAGTACCAAGCAAGAACAAAGTAAACACAGTCAAGAGAGAGGTACCAGTTGCCAGGATGGCAGAGTTGTCGAAGGCGTTGCGTTCAGGTCGCAGTACCCCCAGGAGGCGTGGGTTCGAATCCCACCTCAGACAGAGCCCATTGATAGTACCAAGCAAGAAAAAAGCAAACACAGTCAAGAGAGCATTACCAGGTGCCAGGATGGCAGAGCGGTCTAAGGCGTTGCGTTCAGGTCGCAGTCACCCCAGGAGGCGTGGGTTCGAATCCCACCTCAGACAGAGCCCTTTGAAAGTACCAAGCAAGAACAATGCAAACACATTCAAGAGAGCATTACCAGATGCCAGGATGGCAGAGCGGTCTAAGGCGTTGCGTTCAGGTCGCAGTCTCCCCAGGAGGCGTGGGTTCGAATCCCACCTCAGACAGTGCCCATTGAAAGTACCAAGCAAGAACAAAGCAAACACAGTCAAGAGAGAATTACCAGTTGCCAGGATGGCAGAGCGGTCTAAGGCGTTGCGTTCAGGTCGCAGTCTCCCCAGGAGACGGGGGTTCGAATCCCACCTCAGACAGAGCCCATTGAAAGTACCAAGCAAGAAAAAAGCAAACACAGTCAAGAGAGAATTACCAGTTGCCAGGATGGCAGAGTGGTCTAAGGCGTTGCGTTCAGGTCGCAGTCTCCCCAGGAGGCGTGGGTTCAAATCCCACCTCAGACAGAGCCCATTGAAAGTACCAAGCAATAACAAAGCAAACAAAGTCAAGAGAGCATTACCAGTTGCCAGGATGGCAGAGCGGTCTAAGGCGTAGCGTTCAGGTCGCAGTCTCCCCAGGAGGCGTGGGTTCGAATCCCACCTCAGACAGAGCCCATTGAAAGTACCAAGCAATAACAAAGCAAACAAAGTCAAGAGAGAATTACCAGTTGCCAGGATGGCAGAGCGGTCTAAGGCGTTGCGTTCAGGTCGCAGTAACCCCAGGAGGCGTGGGATCGAATCCCACCTCAGACAGAGCCCATTTAAAGTACCAAGCAATAACAAAGCAAACACAGTAAAGAGAGTATTACCAGTTGCCAGGATGGCAGAGCGGTCTAAGGCGTTGCGTTCAGGTCGCAGTCTCCCCAGGAGACGTGGGTTCGAATCCCACTTCAGACAGAGCCCATTGAAAGTACCAGCAAGAACAAAGCAAACACATTCAAGAGAGCATTACCAGGTGCCAGGATGGCAGAGTGGTCAAAGACGCTGCGTTCAGGTCGCAGTCTCCCCAGGAGGCGTGGGTTCGAATCCCACCTCAGACAGAGCCCATTGAAAGTACCAAGCAATAACAAAGCAAACACAGTCAAGAGAGAATTACCAGTTGCCAGGATGGCAGACCGGTCTAAGGCGTTGCGTTCAGGTCACAGTAACCCCAGGAGGCGTGGGTTCGAATCCCACCTCAGACAGAGCCCATTGAAAGTACCAAGCAATAACAAAGCAAACACAGTCAAGAGAGCATTACCAGTTGCCAGGATGGCAGTGCGTTCTAAGGCGTTGCGTTCAGGTCGCAGTCTCCCCAGGAGGCGTGGGTTCGAATCCCGCCTCTGACAGAGCCCATTGAACGTACCAAGCAAGAAAAAAGCAAACACAGTCAAGAGAGCATTACCAGCTGCCAGGATGGCAGAGCGGTCTAAGGCGTTGCGTTCAGGTCGCAGTCTCCCCAGGAGGCGTGGGTTCGAATCCCGCCTCAGACATTGCCCATTGAAAGTACCAAGCAAGAAAAAGCAAACAATGTCAAGAGATCATTACCAGTTGCCAGGATGGCAGAGCGGTCTAAGGCGTTGTGTTCAGGGCGCAGTCTCCCCAGGAGGCGTGGGTTCGAATCCCGCTTCAGACAGAGCCCATTGAAAGTACCAGCAAGAACAAAGCAAACACATTCAAGAGAGCATTACCAGGTGCCAGGATGGCAGAATGGTCAAAGAGGCTGCGTTCAGGTCGCAGTCTCCCCAGGAGGCGTGGGTTTGAATCCCGCCTCCGACAGAGCCCATTGAAAGTACCAAGCAATAACAAAGCTAACACAGTCAAGAGAGCATTACCAGCTGCCAGGATGGCAGAGCGGTCTAAGGCGTTGCGTTCAGGTCGCAGTCTCCCCAGGAGGCGTGGGTTCGAATCCCGCCTCAGACATTGCCCATTGAAAGTACCAAGCAAGAACAAAGCAAACACAGTCAAGAGAGCATTACCAGCTGCCAGGATGGCAGAGCGGTCTAAGGCGTTGCGTTCAGGTCGCAGTCTCCCCAGGAGGCGTGGGTTCGAATCCCGCCTCAGACATTGCCCATTGAAAGTACCAAGCAAGAAAAAGCAAACAATGTCAAGAGATCATTACCAGTTGCCAGGATGGCAGAGCGGTCTAAGGCGTTGTGTTCAGGGCGCAGTCTCCCCAGGAGGCGTGGGTTCGAATCCCGCTTCAGACAGAGCCCATTGAAAGTACCAAGCAAGAACAATGCAAACACATTCAAGAGAGCATTACCAGATGCCAGGATGGCAGAGCGGTCTAAGGCGTTGCGTTCAGGTCGCAGTCTCCCCAGGAGGCGTGGGTTCGAATCCCACCTCAGACAGTGCCCATTGAAAGTACCAAGCAAGAACAAAGCAAACACAGTCAAGAGAGAATTACCAGTTGCCAGGATGGCAGAGCGGTCTAAGGCGTTGCGTTCAGGTCGCAGTCTCCCCAGGAGGCGTGGGTTCGAATCCCATCTCAGACAGAGCCCATTGAAAGTACCAAGCAAGAAAAAAGCAAACACAGTCAAGAGAGAATTACCAGTTGCCAGGATGGCAGAGCGGTCTAAGGCGTTGCGTTCAGGTCGCAGTCTCCCCAGGAGGCGTGGGTTCGAATCCCACCTCAGACAGAGCCCATTGAAAGTACCAAGCAATAACAAAGCAAACACAGTAAAGAGAGCATTACCAGTTGCCAGGATGGCAGAGCGGTCTAAGGCGTTGCGTTCAGGTCGCAGTCTCCCCAGGAAGCGTGGTTTCAAATCCCACCTCAGACAGAGCCCATTGATAGTACTAAGCAAGAAAAAAGCAAACACAGTCAAGAGAGAATTACCAGTTGCCAGGATGGCAGAGCGGTCTAAGGCGTTGCGTTCAGGTCGCAGTCTCCCCAGGAGGCGTGGGTTCGAATCCCGCCTCAGACATTGCCCATTGAAAGTACCAAGCAAGAACAAAGCAAACACATTCAAGAGAGCATTACCAGCTGCCAGGATGGCAGAGCGGTCTAAGGCGTTGCGTTCAGATCGCAGTCTCCCCAGGAGGCGTGGGTTCGAATCCCGCCTCAGACAGTGCCCATTGAAAGTACCAAGCAATAATAAAGCAAATACAGTCAAGAGAGCATTACCAGTTGCCAGGATGGCAGAGCGGTCTAAGGCGTTGTGTTCAGGTCGCAGTCTCCCCAGGAGGTGTGGGTTCGAATCCCGCCTCAGACAGAGCCCATTGAAAGTACCAAGCAATAACAAAGCAAACAGAGTAAAGAGAGCATTACCAGTTGCCAGGATGGCAGAGCGGTCTAAGGCGTTGCGTTCAGGTCGCAGTCTCCCCAGGAGGCGTGGGTTCGAATCCCGCCTCAGACATTGCCCATTGAAAGTACCAAGCAAGAACAAAGCAAACACAGTCAAGAGAGCATTACCAGCTGCCAGGATGGCAGAGCGGTCTAAGGCGTTGCGTTCAGGTCGCAGTCTCCCCAGGAGGCGTGGGTTCGAATCCCACCTCAGACAGAGCCCATTGAAAGTACCGAACAATAACAAAGCAAACACAGTAAAGAGAGCATTACCAGTTGCCAGGATGGCAGAGCGGTCTAAGGCGTTGCGTTCAGGTCGCAGTCTCCCCAGGAGGCGTGGGTTCGAATCCCGCCTCAGACATTGCCCATTGAAAGTACCAAGCAAGAACAAAGCAAACACAGTCAAGAGAGCATTACCAGTTGCCAGGATGGCAGAGCGGTCTAAGGCGTTGCGTTCAGGTCGCAGTAACCCCAGGAGGCGTGGGTTCGAATCCCACCTCAGACAGAGCCCATTGAAAGTACCAAGCAATAACAAAGCAAACACAGTCAAGAGAGCATTACCAGTTGCCAGGATGGCAGAGCGGTCTAAGGCGTTGCGTTCAGATCGCAGTCTCCCCAGGAGGCATGGGTTCGAATCCCACCTCAGACAGAGCCCATTGAAAGTACCAAGCAAGAACAAAGCAAACACATTCAAGAGAGCATTACCAGATGCCAGGATGGCAGAGCGGTCAAAGGCGTTGCGTTCAGGTCGCAGTCTCCCCAGGAGGCGTGGGTTCGAATCCCACCTCAGACAGTGCCCATTGAAAGTACCAAGCAAGAACAAAGCAAACACAGTCAAGAGAGAATTACCAGTTGCCAGGATGGCAGAGCGGTCTAAGGCGTTGCGTTCAGGTCGCAGTCTCCCCAGGAGGCGTGGGTTCGAATCCCACCTCAGACAGAGCCCATTGAAAGTACCAAGCAAGAAAAAAGCAAACACAGTCAAGAGAGAATTACCAGTTGCCAGGATGGCAGAGCGGTCTAAGGCGTTGCGTTCAGGTCGCAGTCTCCCCAGGAGGCGTGGGTTCGAATCCCACCTCAGACAGAGCCCATTGAAAGTACCAAGCAATAACAAAGCAAACAAAGTCAAGAGAGCATTACCAGTTGCCAGGATGGCAGAGCGGTCTAAGGCGTTGCGTTCAGGTCGCAGTCTCCCCATGAGGCGTGGGTTTGAATCCCACCTCAGACAGAGCCCATTGAAAGTACCAAGCAATAACAAAGCAAACAAAGTCAAGAGAGAATTACCAGTTGCCAGGATGGCAGAGCGGTCTAAGGCGTTGCGTTCAGGTCGCAGTAACCCCAGGAGGCGTGGGATCGAATCCCACCTCAGACAGAGCCCATTGAAAGTACCAAGCAATAACAAAGCAAACACAGTAAAGAGAGCATTACCAGTTGCCAGGATGGCAGAGCGGTCTAAGGCGTTGCGTTCAGGTCGCAGTCTCCCCAGGAGACGTGGGTTCGAATCCCACTTCAGACAGAGCCCATTGAAAGTACCAGCAAGAACAAAGCAAACACATTCAAGAGAGCATTACCAGGTGCCAGGATGGCAGAGCGGTCTAAGGCGTTGCGTTCAGGTCGCAGTCTCCCCAGGAGGTGTGGGTTCGAATCCCACCTCAGACAGAGCCCATTGAAAGTACCAAGCAATAACAAAGCAAACAAAGTCAAGAGAGCATTACCAGTTGCCAGGATGGCAGAGCGGTCTAAGGCATTGCGTTCAGGTCGCAGTCTCCCCAGGAGGCGTGGGTTCGAATCCCACCTCAGACAGAGCCCATTGAAAGTACCAAGCAATAACAAAGCAAACAAAGTCAAGAGAGAATTACCAGTTGCCAGGATGGCAGAGCGGTCTAAGGCGTTGCGTTCAGGTCGCAGTAACCCAAGGAGGCGTGGGATCGAATACCACCTCAGACAGAGCCCATTGAAAGTACCAAGCAATAACAAAGCAAACACAGTAAAGAGAGCATTACCAGTTGCCAGGATGGCAGAGCGGTCTAAGGCGTTGCGTTCAGGTCGCAGTCTCCCCAGGAGACGTGGGTTCGAATCCCACTTCAGACAGAGCCCATTGAAAGTACCAGCAAGAACAAAGCAAACAGATTCAAGAGAGCATTACCAGGTGCCAGGATGGCAGAGTGGTCAAAGGCGTTGCGTTCAGGTCGCAGTCTCCCCAGGAGGCGTGGGTTCGAATCCCACCTCAGACAGAGCCCATTGAAAGTACCAAGCAAGAAAAAAGCAAACACAGTCAAGAGAGAATTACCAGTTGCCAGGATGGCAGAGCGGTCTAAGGCGTTGCGTTCAGGTCGCAGTCTCCCCAGGAGGCGTGGGTTCGAATCCCACCTCAGACAGAGCCCATTGAAAGTACCAAGCAATAACAAAGCAAACAAAGTCAAGAGAGAATTACCAGTTGCCAGGATGGCAGAGCGGTCTAAGGCGTTGCGTTCAGGTCGCAGTAACCCAAGGAGGCGTGGGATCGAATACCACCTCAGACAGAGCCCATTGAAAGTACCAAGCAATAACAAAGCAAACACAGTAAAGAGAGCATTACCAGTTGCCAGGATGGCAGAGCGGTCTAAGGCGTTGCGTTCAGGTCGCAGTCTCCCCAGGAGACGTGGGTTCGAATCCCACTTCAGACAGAGCCCATTGAAAGTACCAGCAAGAACAAAGCAAACAGATTCAAGAGAGCATTACCAGGTGCCAGGATGGCAGAGTGGTCAAAGGCGTTGCGTTCAGGTCGCAGTCTCCCCAGGAGGCGTGGGTTCGAATCCCACCTCAGACAGAGCCCATTGAAAGTACCAAGCAAGAAAAAAGCAAACACAGTCAAGAGAGAATTACCAGTTGCCAGGATGGCAGAGCGGTCTAAGGCGTTGCGTTCAGGTCGCAGTCTCCCCAGGAGGCGTGGGTTCGAATCCCACCTCAGACAGAGCCCATTGAAAGTACCAAGCAATAACAAAGCAAACAAAGTCAAGAGAGCATTACCAGTTGCCAGGATGGCAGAGCGGTCTAAGGCGTTGCGTTCAGGTCGCAGTCTCCCCATGAGGCGTGGGTTCGAATCCCACCTCAGACAGAGCCCATTGAAAGTACCAAGCAATAACAAAGCAAACAAAGTCAAGAGAGAATTACCAGTTGCCAGGATGGCAGAGCGGTCTAAGGCGTTGCGTTCAGGTCGCAGTAACCCCAGGAGGCGTGGGATCGAATCCCACCTCAGACAGAGCCCATTGAAAGTACCAAGCAATAACAAAGCAAACACAGTAAAGAGAGCATTACCAGTTGCCAGGATGGCAGAGCGGTCTAAGGCGTTGCGTTCAGGTCGCAGTCTCCCCAGGAGACGTGGGTTCGAATCCCACTTCAGACAGAGCCCATTGAAAGTACCAGCAAGAACAAAGCAAACACATTCAAGAGAGCATTACCAGGTGCCAGGATGGCAGAGCGGTCTAAGGCGTTGCGTTCAGGTCGCAGTCTCCCCAGGAGGTGTGGGTTCGAATCCCACCTCAGACAGAGCCCATTGAAAGTACCAAGCAATAACAAAGCAAACAAAGTCAAGAGAGCATTACCAGTTGCCAGGATGGCAGAGCGGTCTAAGGCATTGCGTTCAGGTCGCAGTCTCCCCAGGAGGCGTGGGTTCGAATCCCACCTCAGACAGAGCCCATTGAAAGTACCAAGCAATAACAAAGCAAACAAAGTCAAGAGAGAATTACCAGTTGCCAGGATGGCAGAGCGGTCTAAGGCGTTGCGTTCAGGTCGCAGTAACCCAAGGAGGCGTGGGATCGAATCCCACCTCAGACAGAGCCCATTGAAAGTACCAAGCAATAACAAAGCAAACACAGTAAAGAGAGCATTACCAGTTGCCAGGATGGCAGAGCGGTCTAAGGCGTTGCGTTCAGGTCGCAGTCTCCCCAGGAGACGTGGGTTCGAATCCCACTTCAGACAGAGCCCATTGAAAGTACCAGCAAGAACAAAGCAAACAGATTCAAGAGAGCATTACCAGGTGCCAGGATGGCAGAGTGGTCAAAGACGCTGCGTTCAGGTCGCAGTCTCCCCAGGAGGTGTGGGTTCGAATCCCGCCTCAGACAGAGCCCATTGAAAGTACCAAGCAAGAACAAAGCAAACACAGTCAAGAGAGAGTTACCAGTTGCCAGGATGGCAGAGCGGCCTAAGGCGTTGCGTTCAGTTCGCAGTCTCCCCAGGAGGCGTGGGTTCGAATCCCACCTCAGACAGAGCCCATTGAAAGTACCAAGCAATAACAAAGCAAACACAGTCAAGAGAGAATTACCAGTTGCCAGGATGGCAGAGCGGTCTAAGGCGTTGCGTTCAGGTCGCAGTAACCCCAGGAGGCGTGGGTTCGAATCCCACCTCAGACAGAGCCCATTGAAAGTACCAAGCAATAACAAAGCAAACACAGTCAAGAGAGCATTACCAGTTGCCAGGATGGCAGTGCGGTCGAAGGCGTTGCGTTCAGGTCGCAGTAACCCCAGCAGGCGTGGGTTGGAATCCCACCTCAGACAGAGCCCATTGAAAGTACCAAGCAAGAACAAAGCAAACACATTGAAGAGAGCATTACCAGATGCCAGGATGGCAGAGTGGTCTAAGGCGTTGCGTTCAGGTCGCAGTCTCCCCAGGAGGCGTGGGTTCGAATCCCGCCTCAGATAGAGCCCATTGAAAGTACCAAGCAAGAACAAAGCAAACACAGTCAAGAGAGAGGTACCAGTTGCAAGGATGGCAGAGTTGTCTAAGGCGTTGCGTTCAGGTCGCAGTAACCCCAGGAGGTGTGGGTTCGAATCCCACCTCAGACAGAGCCCATTGATAGTACCAAGCAATAACAAAGCAAACACAGTCAAGAGAGCATTACCAGTTGCCAGGATGGCAGAGTTGTCTAAGGCGTTGCGTTCAGGTCGCAGTCTCCCCAGGAGGCGTGGGTTCGAATCCCGCCTCTGACAGAGCCAGTTGAACGTACCAAGCAAGAAAAAAGCAAACACAGTCAAGAGAGCATTACCAGTTGCCAGGATGGCAGAGCGGTCTAAGGCGTTGCGTTCAGGTCGCAGTCTCCCCAGGAGGCGTGGGTTCGAACCCCACCTCAGACAGTGCCCATTGAAAGTACCAAGCAAGAACAAAGCAAACACAGTCAAGAGAGCATTACCAGATGCCAGGATGGCAGAGCGGTCTAAGGCGTTGCGTTCAGGTCGCAGTCTCCCCAGGAGGCGTGGGTTCGAATCCCGCCTCAGACATTGCCCATTGAAAGTACCAAGCAAGAACAAAGCAAACACAGTCAAGAGAGCATTACCAGCTGCCAGGATGGCAGAGCGGTCTAAGGCGTTGCGTTCAGGTCGCAGTCTCCCCAGGAGGCGTGGGTTCGAATCCCACCTCAGACAGAGCCCATTGAAAGTACCGAACAATAACAAAGCAAACACAGTAAAGAGAGCATTACCAGTTGCCAGGATGGCAGAGCGGTCTAAGGCGTTGCGTTCAGGTCGCAGTCTCCCCAGGAGGCGTGGGTTCGAATCCCGCCTCAGACATTGCCCATTGAAAGTACCAAGCAAGAACAAAGCAAACACAGTCAAGAGAGCATTACCAGTTGCCAGGATGGCAGAGCGGTCTAAGGCGTTGCGTTCAGGTCGCAGTAACCCCAGGAGGCGTGGGTTCGAATCCCACCTCAGACAGAGCCCATTGAAAGTACCAAGCAATAACAAAGCAAACACAGTCAAGAGAGCATTACCAGTTGCCAGGATGGCAGAGCGGTCTAAGGCGTTTCGTTCAGATCGCAGTCTCCCCAGGAGGCATGGGTTCGAATCCCACCTCAGACAGAGCCCATTGAAAGTACCAAGCAAGAAAAAAGCAAACACAGTCAAGAGAGCATTACCAGGTGCCAGGATGGCAGAGCGGTCTAAGGCGTTGCTTTCAGGTCGCAGTCTCCCCAGGAGGCGTGTGTTCGAATCCCACCTCAGACAGAGCCCATTGAAAGTACCAAGCAATAACCAAGCAAACACAGTCAAGAGAGCATTACCAGTTGCCAGGATGGCAGAGCGGTCTAAGGTGTTGCGTTCAGATCGCAGTCTCCCCAGGAGGCATGGGTTCGAATCCCACCTCAGACAGAGCCCATTGAAAGTACCAAGCAAGAAAAAAGCAAACACAGTCAAGAGAGCATTACCAGGTGCCAGGATGGCAGAGCGGTCTAAGGCGTTGCGTTCAGGACGCAGTCACCCCAGGAGGCGTGGGTTCGAATCCCACCTCAGACAGAGCCCATTGAAAGTACCAAGCAAGAACAAAGCAAACACATTCAAGAGAGCATTACCAGATGCCAGGATGGCAGAGCGGTCAAAGGCGTTGCGTTCAGGTCGCAGTCTCCCCAGGAGGCGTGGGTTCGAATCCCACCTCAGACAGTGCCCATTGAAAGTACCAAGTAAGAACAAAGCAAACACAGTCAAGAGAGAGTTACCAGTTGCCAGGATGGCAGAGCGGCCTAAGGCGTTGCGTTCAGTTCGCAGTCTCCCCAGGAGGCGTGGGTTCGAATCCCACCTCAGACAGAGCCCATTGAAAGTACCAAGCAATAACAAAGCAAACACAGTCAAGAGAGCATTACCAGTTGCCAGGATGGCAGTGCGGTCGAAGGCGTTGCGTTCAGGTCGCAGTAACCCCAGCAGGCGTGGGTTGGAATCCCACCTCAGACAGAGCCCATTGAAAGTACCAAGCAAGAACAAAGCAAACACATTGAAGAGAGCATTACCAGATGCCAGGATGGCAGAGTGGTCTAAGGCGTTGCGTTCAGGTCGCAGTCTCCCCAGGAGGCGTGGGTTCGAATCCCGCATCAGATAGAGCCCATTGAAAGTACCAAGCAAGAACAAAGCAAACACAGTCAAGAGAGAGGTACCAGTTGCAAGGATGGCAGAGTTGTCTAAGGCGTTGCGTTCAGGTCGCAGTAACCCCAGGAGGTGTGGGTTCGAATCCCACCTCAGACAGAGCCCATTGATAGTACCAAGCAATAACAAAGCAAACACAGTCAAGAGAGCATTACCAGTTGCCAGGATGGCAGAGTTGTCGAAGGCGTTGCGTTCAGGTCGCAGTCTCCCCAGGAGGCGTGGGTTCGAATCCCGCCTCTGACAGAGCCAGTTGAACGTACCAAGCAAGAAAAAAGCAAACACAGTCAAGAGAGCATTACCAGTTGCCAGGATGGCAGAGCGGTCTAAGGCGTTGCGTTCAGGTCGCAGTCTCCCCAGGAGGCGTGGGTTCGAACCCCACCTCAGACAGTGCCCATTGAAAGTACCAAGCAAGAACAAAGCAAACACAGTCAAGAGAGCATTACCAGATGCCAGGATGGCAGAGCGGTCTAAGGCGTTGCGTTCAGGTCGCAGTCTCCCCAGGAGGCGTGGGTTCGAATCCCAAGAACAAAGCAAACACATTCAAGAGAGCATTACCAGATGCCAGGATGGCAGAGTGGTCTAAGGCGTTGCGTTCAGGTCGCAGTCTCCCCAGGAGGCGTGGGTTCGAATCCCGCCTCAGACAGTGCCCATTGAAAGTACCAAGCAAGAACAAAGCAAACACATTCAAGAGAGCATTACCAGATGCCAGGATGGCAGAGTGGTCTAAGGCGTTGCGTTCAGGTCGCAGTCTCCCCAGGAGGCGTGGGTTCGAATCCCGCCTCAGACAGAGCCCATTGAAAGTACCAAGCAAGAACAAAGCAAACACAGTCAAGAGAGAGGTACCAGTTGCCAGGATGGCAGAGTTGTCTAAGGCGTTGCGTTCAGGTCGCAGTAACCCCAGGAGGCGTGGGTTCGAATCCCACCTCAGACAGAGCCCATTGATAGTACCAAGCAAGAAAAAAGCAAACACAGTCAAGAGAGAAATACCAGGTGCCAGGATGGCAGAGTGGTCAAATACGCTGCGTTCAGGTCGCAGTCTCCCCAGGAGGCGTGGGTTCGAATCCCGCCTCAGACAGAGCCCATTGAAAGTACCAAGCAAGAACAAAGTAAACACAGTCAAGAGAGAGGTACCAGTTGCCAGGATGGCAGAGTTGTCTAAGGCGTTGCGTTCAGGTCGCAGGAACCCCAGGAGGCGTGGGTTCGAATCCCACCTCAGACAGAGCCCATTGATAGTACCAAGCAAGAAAAAAGCAAACACAGTCAAGAGAGAATTACCAGTTGCCAGGATGGCAGAGCGGTCTAAGGCGTTGCGTTCAGGTCGGAGTCTCCCCAGGAGGCGTGGGTTCGAATCCCACCTCAGACAGAGCCCATTGAAAGTACCAAGCAATAACAAAGCAAACAAAGTCAAGAGAGCATTCCCAGTTGCCAGGATGGCAGAGCGGTCTAAGGCGTTGCTTTCAGGTCGCAGCCTCCCCAGGAGGCGTGTGTTCGAATCCCACCTCAGACAGAGCCCATTGAAAGTACCAAGCAATAACCAAGCAAACACAGTCAAGAGAGCATTACCAGTTGCCAGGATGGCAGAGCGGTCTAAGGTGTTGCGTTCAGATCGCAGTCTCCCCAGGAGGCATGGGTTCGAATCCCACCTCAGACAGAGCCCATTGAAAGTACCAAGCAAGAAACAAGCAAACACAGTCAAGAGAGCATTACCAGGTGCCAGGATGGCAGAGCGGTCTAAGGCGTTGCGTTCAGGTCGCAGTCACCCCAGGAGGCGTGGGTTCGAATCCCACCTCAGACAGAGCCCTTTGAAAGTACCAAGCAAGAACAATGCAAACACATTCAAGAGAGCATTACCAGATGCCAGGATGGCAGAGCGGTCTAAGGCGTTGCGTTCAGGTCGCAGTCTCCCCAGGAGGCGTGGGTTCGAATCCCACCTCAGACAGTGCCCATTGAAAGTACCAAGCAAGAACAAAGCAAACACAGTCAAGAGAGAATTACCAGTTGCCAGGATTGCAGAGCGGTCTAAGGCGTTGCGTTCAGGTCGCAGTCTCCCCAGGAGACGGGGGTTCGAATCCCACCTCAGACAGAGCCCATTGAAAGTACCAAGCAAGAAAAAAGCAAACACAGTCAAGAGAGAATTACCAGTTGCCAGGATGGCAGAGCGGTCTAAGGCGTTGCGTTCAGGTCGCAGTCTCCCCAGGAGGCGTGGGTTCGAATCCCACCTCAGACAGAGCCCATTGAAAGTACCAAGCAATAACAAAGCAAAAAAAGTCAAGAGAGCATTACCAGTTGCCAGGATGGAAGAGCGGTCTAAGGCGTTGCGTTCAGGTCGCAGTAACCCCAGGAGGCGTGGGATCGAATCCCACCTCAGACAGAGCCCATTGAAAGTACCAAGCAATAACAAAGCAAACACAGTAAAGAGAGCATTACCAGTTGCCAGGATGGCAGAGCGGTCTAAGGCATTGCGTTCAGGTTGCAGTCTCCCCAGGAGACGTGGGTTAGAATCCCACTTCAGACAGAGCCCATTGAAAGTACCAGCAAGAACAAAGCAAACACATTCAAGAGAGCATTACCAGGTGCCAGGATGGCAGAGTGGTCAAAGACCCTGCGTTCAGGTCGCAGTCTCCCCAGGAGGTGTGGGTTCGAATCCCGCCTCAGACAGAGCCCATTGAAAGTACCAAGCAAGAACAAAGCAAACACAGTCAAGAGAGAGTTACCAGTTGCCAGGATGGCAGAGAGGTCTAAGGCGTTGCGTTCAGGTCCCAGTAACCCCAGGAGGCGTGGTTTCAAATCCCACCTCAGACAGAGCCCATTGATAGTACTAAGCAAGAAAAAAGCAAACACAGTCAAGAGAGCATTACCAGTTGCCAGGATGGCAGTGCGTTCTATGGCGTTGCCTTTCAGGTCGCAGTCTCCCCAGGAGGCGTGGGTTCGAATCCCGCCTCTGACAGAGCCCATTGAACGTACCAAGCAAGAAAAAAGCAAACACAGTCAAGAGAGCATTACCAGCTGCCAGGATGGCAGAGCGGTCTAAGGCGTTGCGTTCAGGTCGCAGTCTCCCCAGGAGGCGTGGGTTCGAATCCCGCCTCTGACAGAGCCCATTGAAAGTACCAAGCAAGAACAAAGCAAACACAGTCAAGAGAGCATTACCAGCTGCCAGGATAGCAGAGCGGTCTAAGGTGTTGCGTTCAGATCGCAGTCTCCCCAGGAGGCATGGGTTCGAATCCCACCTCAGACAGAGCCCATTGAAAGTACCAAGCAAGAAAAAAGCAAACACAGTCAAGAGAGCATTACCAGGTGCCAGGATGGCAGAGCGGTCTAAGGCGTTGCGTTCAGGTCGCAGTCACCCCAGGAGGCGTGGGTTCGAATCCCACCTCAGACAGAGCCCTTTGAAAGTACCAAGCAAGAACAATGCAAACACATTCAAGAGAGCATTACCAGATGCCAGGATGGCAGAGCGGTCTAAGGCGTTGCGTTCAGGTCGCAGTCTCCCCAGGAGGCGTGGGTTCGAATCCCACCTCAGACAGTGCCCATTGAAAGTACCGAGCAAGAACAAAGCAAACACAGTCAAGAGAGAATTACCAGTTGCCAGGATGGCAGAGCGGTCTAAGGCGTTGCGTTCAGGTCGCAGTCTCCCCAGGAGACGGGGGTTCGAATTCCACCTCAGACAGAGCCCATTGAAAGTACCAAGCAAGAAAAAAGCAAACACAGTCAAGAGAGAATTACCAGTGTCCAGGATGGCAGAGCGGTCTAAGGCGTTGCGTTCAGGTCGCAGTCTCCCCAGGAGGCGTGGGTTCAAATCCCACCTCAGACAGAGCCCATTGAAAGTACCAAGCAATAACAAAGCAAACAAAGTCAAGAGAGCATTACCAGTTGCCAGGATGGCAGAGCGGTCTAAGGCGTTGCGTTCAGGTCGCAGTCTCCCCAGGAGGCGTGGGTTCGAATCCCACCTCAGACAGAGCCCATTGAAAGTACCAAGCAATAACAAAGCAAACAAAGTCAAGAGAGAATTACCAGTTGCCAGGATGGCAGAGCGGTCTAAGGCGTTGCGTTCAGGTCGCAGTAACCCCAGGAGGCGTGGGATCGAATCCCACCTCAGACAGAGCCCATTGAAAGTACCAAGCAATAACAAAGCAAACACAGTAAAGAGAGTATTACCAGTTGCCAGGATGGCAGAGCGGTCTAAGGCGTTGCGTTCAGGTCGCAGTCTCCCCAGGAGACGTGGGTTCGAATCCCACTTCAGACAGAGCCCATTGAAAGTACCAGCAAGAACAAAGCAAACACATTCAAGAGAGCATTACCAGGTGCCAGGATGGCAGAGTGGTCAAAGACGCTGCGTTCAGGTCGCAGTCTCCCCAGGAGGTGTGGGTTCGAATCCCGCCTCAGACAGAGCCCATTGAAAGTACCAAGCAAGAACAAAGCAAACACAGTCAAGAGAGAGTTACCAGTTGCCAGGATGGCAGAGCGGTCTAAGGCGTTGCGTTCAGGTCCCAGTAACCCCAGTAGGCGTGGTTTCAAATCCCACCTCAGACAGAGCCCATTGATAGTACTAAGCAAGAAAAAAGCAAACACAGTCAAGAGAGAATTACCAGTTGCCAGGATGGCAGAGCGGTCTAAGGCGTTGCGTTCAGTTCGCAGTCTCCCCAGGAGGCGTGGGTTCGAATCCCACCTCAGACAGAGCCCATTGAAAGTACCAAGCAATAACAAAGCAAACACAGTCAAGAGAGAATTACCAGTTGCCAGCATGGCAGACCGGTCTAAGGCGTTGCGTTCAGGTCGCAGTAACCCCAGGAGGCGTGGGTTCGAATCCCACCTCAGACAGAGCCCATTGAAAGTACCAAGCAATAACAAAGCAAACACAGTCAAGAGAGAATTACCAGTTGCCAGGATGGCAGAGCGGTCTAAGGCGTTGCGTTCAGGTCGCAGTCTCCCCAGGAGACGGGGGTTCGAATCCCACCTCAGACAGAGCCCATTGAAAGTACCAAGCAAGAAAAAAGCAAACACAGTCAAGAGAGAATTACCAGTTGCCAGGATGGCAGAGCGGTCTAAGGCGTTGCGTTCAGGTCGCAGTCTCCCCAGGAGGCGTGGGTTCGAATCCCGCCTCAGACAGAGCCCATTGAAAGTACCAAGCAAGAACAAAGCAAACACAGTCAAGAGAGAGTTACCAGTTGCCAGGATGGCAGAGCGGTCTAAGGCGTTGCGTTCAGGTCCCAGTAACCCCAGGAGGCGTGGTTTCAAATCCCACCTCAGACAGAGCCCATTGATAGTACTAAGCAAGAAAAAAGCAAACACAGTCAAGAGAGCATTACCAGTTGCCAGGATGGCAGTGCGTTCTAAGGCGTTGCCTTTCAGGTCGCAGTCTCCCCAGGAGGCGTGGGTTCGAATCCCGCCTCTGACAGAGCCCATTGAACGTACCAAGCAAGAAAAAAAGCAAACACAGTCAAGAGAGCATTACCAGCTGCCAGGATGGCAGAGCGGTCTAAGGCGTTGCGTTCAGGTCGCAGTCTCCCCAGGAGGCGTGGGTTCGAATCCCGCCTCTGACAGAGCCCATTGAAAGTACCAAGCAAGAACAAAGCAAACACAGTCAAGAGAGCATTACCAGCTGCCAGGATGGCAGAGCGGTCTAAGGTGTTGCGTTCAGATCGTAGTCTCCCCAGGAGGCATGGGTTCGAATCCCACCTCAGACAGAGCCCATTGAAAGTACCAAGCAAGAAAAAAGCAAACACAGTCAAGAGAGCATTACCAGGTGCCAGGATGGCAGAGCGGTCTAAGGCGTTGCGTTCAGGTCGCAGTCACCCCAGGAGGCGTGGGTTTGAATCCCACCTCAGACAGAGCCCTTTGAAAGTACCAAGCAAGAACAATGCAAACACATTCAAGAGAGCATTACCAGTTGCCAGGATGGCAGAGCGGTCTAAGGCGTTGCGTTCAGGTCGCAGTCTCCCCAGGAGACGGGGGTTCGAATCCCACCTCAGACAGAGCCCATTGAAAGTACCAAGCAAGAAAAAAGCAAACACAGTCAAGAGAGAATTACCAGTTGCCAGGATGGCAGAGCGGTCTAAGGCGTTGCGTTCAGGTCGCAGTCTCCCCAGGAGGCGTGGGTTCAAATCCCACCTCAGACAGAGCCCATTGAAAGTACCAAGCAATAACAAAGCAAACAAAGTCAAGAGAGCATTACCAGTTGCCAGGATGGCAGAGCGGTCTAAGGCGTTGCGTTCAGGTCGCAGTCTCCCCAGGAGGCGTGGGTTCGAATCCCACCTCCGACAGAGCCCATTGAAAGTACCAAGCAATAACAAAGCAAACAAAGTCAAGAGAGAATTACCAGTTGCCAGGATGGCAGAGCGGTCTAAGGCGTTGCGTTCAGGTCGAAGTAACCCCAGGAGGCGTGGGATCGAATCCCACCTCAGACAGAGCCCATTGAAAGTACCAAGCAATAACAAAGCAAACACAGTAAAGAGTGTATTACCAGTTGCCAGGATGGCAGAGCGGTCTAAGGCGTTGCGTTCAGGTCGCAGTCTCCCCAGGAGACGTGGGTTCGAATCCCACTTCAGACAGAGCCCATTGAAAGTACCAGCAAGAACAAAGCAAACACATTCAAGAGAGCATTACCAGGTGCCAGGATGGCAGAGTGGTCAAAGACGCTGCGTTCAGGTCGCAGTCTCCCCAGGAGGTGTGGGTTCGAATCCCGCCTCAGACAGAGCCCATTGAAAGTTCCAAGCAAGAACAAAGCAAACACAGTCAAGAGAGAGTAACCAGTTGCCAGGATGGCAGAGCGGTCTAAGGCGTTGCGTTCAGGTCCCAGTAACCCCAGGAGGCGTGGTTTCAAATCCCACCTCAGACAGAGCCCATTGATAGTACTAAGCAAGAAAAAAGCAAACACAGTCAAGAGAGAATTACCAGTTGCCAGGATGGCAGAGCGGTCTAAGGCGTTGCGTTCAGTTCGCAGTCTCCCCAGGAGGCGTCGGTTCGAATCCCACCTCAGACAGAGCCCATTGAAAGTACCAAGCAATAACAAAGCAAACAAAGTCAAGAGAGAATTACCAGTTGCCAGGATGGCAGACCGGTCTAAGGCGTTGCGTTCAGGTCGCAGTAACCCCAGGAGGCGTGGGTTCGAATCCCACCTCAGACAGAGCCCATTGAAAGTACCAAGCAATAACAAAGCAAACACAGTCAAGAGAGAATTACCAGTTGCCAGGATGGCAGAGCGGTCTAAGGCGTTGCGTTCAGGTCGCAGTCTCCCCAGGAGACGGGGGTTCGAATCCCACCTCAGACAGAGCCCATTGAAAGTACCAAGCAAGAAAAAAGCAAACACAGTCAAGAGAGAATTACCAGTTGCCAGGATGGCAGAGCGGTCTAAGGCGTTGCGTTCAGGTCGCAGTCTCCCCAGGAGGCGTGGGTTCGAACCCCACCTCAGACAGAGCCCATTGAAAGTACCAAGCAATAACAAAGCAAACAAAGTCAAGAGAGCATTACCAGTTGCCAGGATGGCAGAGCGGACTAAGGCGTTGCGTTCAGGTCGCAGTAACCCCAGGAGGCGTGGGATCGAATCCCACCTCAGACAGAGCCCATTGAAAGTACCAAGCAATAACAAAGCAAACACAGTAAAGAGAGCATTACCAGTTGCCAGGATGGCAGAGCGGTCTAAGGCGTTGCGTTCAGGTCGCAGTCTCCCCAGGAGACGTGGGTTCGAATCCCACTTCAGACAGAGCCCATTGAAAGTACCAGCAAGAACAAAGCAAACACATTCAAGAGAGCATTACCAGGTGCCAGGATGGCAGAGTGGTCAAAGACGCTGCGTTCAGGTCGCAGTCTCCCCAGGAGGTGTGGGTTCGAATCCCGCCTCAGACAGAGCCCATTGAAAGTACCAAGCAAGAACAAAGCAAACACAGTCAAGAGAGAGTTACCAGTTGCCAGGATGGCAGAGCGGTCTAAGGCGTTGCGTTCAGGTCCCAGTAACCCCAGGAGGCGTGGTTTCAAATCCCACCTCAGACAAGCCCATTGATAGTACTAAGCAAGAAAAAAGCAAACACAGTCAAGAGAGCATTACCAGTTGCCAGGATGGCAGTGCGTTCTAAGGCGTTGCCTTTCAGGTCGCAGTCTCCCCAGGAGGCGTGGGTTCGAATCCCGCCTCTGACAGAGCCCATTGAACGTACCAAGCAAGAAAAAAGCAAACACAGTCAAGAGAGCATTACCAGCTGCCAGGATGGCAGAGCGGTCTAAGGCGTTGCGTTCAGGTCGCAGTCTCCCCAGGAGGCGTGGGTTCAAATCCCGCCTCTGACAGAGCCCATTGAAAGTACCAAGCAAGAAAAAAGCAAACACAGTCAAGAGAGAATTACAAGTTGCCAGGATGGCAGAGCGGTCTAAGGCGTTGCGTTCAGGTCGCAGTCTCCCCAGAAGGCGTGGGTTCGAACCCCACCTCAGACAGAGCCCATTGAAAGTACCAAGCAATAACAAAGCAAACAAAGTCAAGAGAGCATTACCAGTTGCCAGGATGGCAGAGCGGACTAAGGCGTTGCGTTCAGGTCGCAGTCTCCCCAGAAGGCGTGGGTTCGAACCCCACCTCAGACAGAGCCCATTGAAAGTACCAAGCAATAACAAAGCAAACAAAGTCAAGAGAGCATTACCAGTTGCCAGGATGGCAGAGCGGACTAAGGCGTTGCGTTCAGGTCGCAGTCTCCCCAGGAGACGTGGGTTCGAATCCCACTTCAGACAGAGCCCATTGAAAGTACCAGCAAGAACAAAGCAAACACATTCAAGAGAGCATTACCAGGTGCCAGGATGGCAGAGTGGTCAAAGACGCTGCGTTCAGGTCGCAGTCTCCCCAGGAGGTGTGGGTTCGAATCCCGCCTCAGACAGAGCCCATTGAAAGTACCAAGCAAGAACAAAGCAAACACAGTCAAGAGAGAGTTACCAGTTGCCAGGATGGCAGAGCGGTCTAAGGCGTTGTGTTCAGGTCCCAGTAACCCCAGGAGGCGTGGTTTCAAATCCCACCTCAGACAGAGCCCATTGATAGTACTAAGCAAGAAAAAAGCAAACACAGTCAAGAGAGCATTACCAGTTGCCAGGATGGCAGTGCGTTCTAAGGCGTTGCCTTTCAGGTCGCAGTCTCCCCAGGAGGCGTGGGTTCGAATCCCGCCTCTGACAGAGCCCATTGAACGTACCAAGCAAGAAAAAAGCAAACACAGTCAAGAGAGCATTACCAGCTGCCAGGATGGCAGAGCGGTCTAAGGTGTTGCGTTCAGGTCGCAGTCTCCCCAGGAGGCGTGGGTTCGAATCCCGCCTCAGACATTGCCCATTGAAAGTACCAAGCAAGAAAAAGCAAACAATGTCAAGAGATCATTACCAGTTGCCAGGATGGCAGAGCGGTCTAAGGCGTTGTGTTCAGGGCGCAGTCTCCCCAGGAGGCGTGGGTTCGAATCCCGCTTCAGACAGAGCCCATTGAAAGTACCAGCAAGAACAAAGCAAACACATTCAAGAGAGCATTACCAGGTGCCAGGATGGCAGAATGGTCAAAGAGGCTGCGTTCAGGTCGCAGTCTCCCCAGGAGGCGTGGGTTTGAATCCCGCCTCAGACATTGCCCTTTGAAAGTACCAAGCAAGAACAAAGCAAACACAGTCAAGAGAGCATTACCAGCTGCCAGGATGGCAGAGCGGTCTAAGGCGTTGCGTTCAGGTCGCAGTCTCCCCAGGAGGCGTGGGTTCGAATCCCGCCTCAGACATTGCCCATTGAAAGTACCAAGCAAGAAAAAGCAAACAATGTCAAGAGATCATTACCAGTTGCCAGGATGGCAGAGCGGTCTAAGGCGTTGTGTTCAGGGCGCAGTCTCCCCAGGAGGCGTGGGTTCGAATCCCGCTTCAGACAGAGCCCATTGAAAGTACCTGCAAGAACAAAGCAAACACATTCAAGAGAGCATTACCAGGTGCCAGGATGGCAGAGTGGTCAAAGAGGCTGCGTTCAGGTCGCAGTCTCCCCAGGAGGCGTGGGTTTGAATCCCGCCTCCGACAGAGCCCATTGAAAGTACCAAGCAAGAACAAAGCTAACACAGTCAAGAGAGCATTACCAGCTGCCAGGATGGCAGAGCGGTCTAAGGCGTTGCGTTCAGGTCGCAGTCTCCCCAGGAGGCGTGGGTTCGAATCCCACCTCAGACAGAGCCCATTGAAAGTACCAAGCAAGAAAAAAGCAAACACAGTCAAGAGAGAATTACCAGTTGCCAGTATGGCAGAGCGGTCTAAGGCGTTGCGTTCAGGTCGCAGTCTCCCCAGGAGGCGTGGGTTCAAATCCCACCTCAGACAGAGCCCATTGAAAGTACCAAGCAATAACAAAGCAAACAAAGTCAAGAGAGCATTACCAGTTGCCAGGATGGCAGAGCGGTCTAAGGCGTTGCGTTCAGGTCGCAGTCTCCCCAGGAGGCGTGGGTTCGAATCCCACCTCAGACAGAGCCCATTGAAAGTACCAAGCAATAACAAAGCAAACAAAGTCAAGAGAGAATTACCAGTTGCCAGGATGGCAGAGCGGTCTAAGGCGTTGCGTTCAGGTCGCAGTAACCCCAGGAGGCGTGGGATCGAATCCCACCTCAGACAGAGCCCATTGAAAGTACCAAGCAATAACAAAGCAAACACAGTAAAGAGAGTATTACCAGTTGCCAGGATGGCAGAGCGGTCTAAGGCGTTGCGTTCAGGTCGCAGTCTCCCCAGGAGACGTGGGTTCGAATCCCACTTCAGACAGAGCCCATTGAAAGTACCAGCAAGAACAAAGTAAACACATTCAAGAGAGCATTACCAGGTGCCAGGATGGCAGAGCGGTCTAAGGCGTTGCGTTCAGGTCGCAGTCTCCCCAGGAGGCGTGGGTTCGAATCCCACCTCAGACAGAGCCCATTGAAAGTACCAAGCAAGAAAAAAGCAAACACAGTCAAGAGAGAATTACCAGTTGCCAGGATGGCAGACCGGTCTAAGGCGTTGCGTTCAGGTCGCAGTCTCCCCAGGAGGCGTGGGTTCGAATCCCACCTCAGACAGAGCCCATTGAAAGTACCAAGCAAGAAAAAAGCAAACACAGTCAAGAGAGAATTACCAGTTGCCAGGATGGCAGAGCGGTCTAAGGCGTTGCGTTCAGGTCGCAGTCTCCCCAGGAGGCGTGGGTTCAAATCCCACCTCAGACAGAGCCCATTGAAAGTACCAAGCAATAACAAAGCAAACAAAGTCAAGAGAGCATTACCAGTTGCCAGGATGGCAGAGCGGTCTAAGGCGTTGCGTTCAGGTCGCAGTCTCCCCAGGAGGCGTGGGTTCGAATCCCACCTCAGACAGAGCCCATTGAAAGTACCAAGCAATAACAAAGCAAACAAAGTCAAGAGAGAATTACCAGTTGCCAGGATGGCAGAGCGGTCTAAGGCGTTGCGTTCAGCTTGCAGTAACCCCAGGAGGCGTGGGATCGAATCCCACCTCAGACAGAGCCCATTGAAAGTACCAAGCAATAACAAAGCAAACACAGTAAAGAGAGTATTACCAGTTGCCAGGATGGCAGAGCGGTCTAAGGCGTTGCGTTCAGGTCGCAGTCTCCCCAGGAGACGTGGGTTCGAATCCCACTTCAGACAGAGCCCATTGAAAGTACCAGCAAGAACAAAGCAAACACATTCAAGAGAGAGGTACCAGTTGCAAGGATGGCAGAGTTGTCTAAGGCGTTGCGTTCAGGTCGCAGTAACCCCAGGAGGTGTGGGTTCGAATCCCACCTCAGACAGAGCCCATTGATAGTACCAAGCAATAACAAAGCAAACAAAGTCAAGAGAGAATTACCAGTTGCCAGGATGGCAGAGCGGTCTAAGGCGTTGCGTTCAGGTCGCAGTAACCCCAGGAGGCGTGGGATCGAATCCCACCTCAGACAGAGCCCATTGAAAGTACCAAGCAATAACAAAGCAAACACAGTAAAGAGAGTATTACCAGTTGCCAGGATGGCAGAGCGGTCTAAGGCGTTGCGTTCAGGTCGCAGTCTCCCCAGGAGACGTGGGTTCGAATCCCACTTCAGACAGAGCCCATTGAAAGTACCAGCAAGAACAAAGCAAACACATTCAAGAGAGCATTACCAGGTGCCAGGATGGCAGAGTGGTCAAAGACGCTGCGTTCAGGTCGCAGTCTCCCCAGGAGGTGTGGGTTCGAATCCCGCCTCAGACAGAGCCCATTGAAAGTTCCAAGCAAGAACAAAGCAAACACAGTCAAGAGAGAGTTACCAGTTGCCAGGATGGCAGAGCGGTCTAAGGCGTTGCGTTCAGGTCCCAGTAACCCCAGGAGGCGTGGTTTCAAATCCCACCTCAGACAGAGCCCATTGATAGTACTAAGCAAGAAAAAAGCAAACACAGTCAAGAGAGAATTACCAGTTGCCAGGATGGCAGAGCGGTCTAAGGCGTTGCGTTCAGTTCGCAGTCTCCCCAGGAGGCGTCGGTTCGAATCCCACCTCAGACAGAGCCCATTGAAAGTACCAAGCAATAACAAAGCAAACAAAGTCAAGAGAGAATTACCAGTTGCCAGGATGGCAGACCGGTCTAAGGCGTTGCGTTCAGGTCGCAGTAACCCCAGGAGGCGTGGGTTCGAATCCCACCTCAGACAGAGCCCATTGAAAGTACCAAGCAATAACAAAGCAAACACAGTCAAGAGAGAATTACCAGTTGCCAGGATGGCAGAGCGGTCTAAGGCGTTGCGTTCAGGTCGCAGTCTCCCCAGGAGACGGGGGTTCGAATCCCACCTCAGACAGAGCCCATTGAAAGTACCAAGCAAGAAAAAAGCAAACACAGTCAAGAGAGAATTACCAGTTGCCAGGATGGCAGAGCGGTCTAAGGCGTTGCGTTCAGGTCGCAGTCTCCCCAGGAGGCGTGGGTTCGAACCCCACCTCAGACAGAGCCCATTGAAAGTACCAAGCAATAACAAAGCAAACAAAGTCAAGAGAGCATTACCAGTTGCCAGGATGGCAGAGCGGACTAAGGCGTTGCGTTCAGGTCGCAGTAACCCCAGGAGGCGTGGGATCGAATCCCACCTCAGACAGAGCCCATTGAAAGTACCAAGCAATAACAAAGCAAACACAGTAAAGAGAGCATTACCAGTTGCCAGGATGGCAGAGCGGTCTAAGGCGTTGCGTTCAGGTCGCAGTCTCCCCAGGAGACGTGGGTTCGAATCCCACTTCAGACAGAGCCCATTGAAAGTACCAGCAAGAACAAAGCAAACACATTCAAGAGAGCATTACCAGGTGCCAGGATGGCAGAGTGGTCAAAGACGCTGCGTTCAGGTCGCAGTCTCCCCAGGAGGTGTGGGTTCGAATCCCGCCTCAGACAGAGCCCATTGAAAGTACCAAGCAAGAACAAAGCAAACACAGTCAAGAGAGAGTTACCAGTTGCCAGGATGGCAGAGCGGTCTAAGGCGTTGCGTTCAGGTCCCAGTAACCCCAGGAGGCGTGGTTTCAAATCCCACCTCAGACAAGCCCATTGATAGTACTAAGCAAGAAAAAAGCAAACACAGTCAAGAGAGCATTACCAGTTGCCAGGATGGCAGTGCGTTCTAAGGCGTTGCCTTTCAGGTCGCAGTCTCCCCAGGAGGCGTGGGTTCGAATCCCGCCTCTGACAGAGCCCATTGAACGTACCAAGCAAGAAAAAAGCAAACACAGTCAAGAGAGCATTACCAGCTGCCAGGATGGCAGAGCGGTCTAAGGCGTTGCGTTCAGGTCGCAGTCTCCCCAGGAGGCGTGGGTTCAAATCCCGCCTCTGACAGAGCCCATTGAAAGTACCAAGCAAGAAAAAAGCAAACACAGTCAAGAGAGAATTACAAGTTGCCAGGATGGCAGAGCGGTCTAAGGCGTTGCGTTCAGGTCGCAGTCTCCCCAGAAGGCGTGGGTTCGAACCCCACCTCAGACAGAGCCCATTGAAAGTACCAAGCAATAACAAAGCAAACAAAGTCAAGAGAGCATTACCAGTTGCCAGGATGGCAGAGCGGACTAAGGCGTTGCGTTCAGGTCGCAGTCTCCCCAGAAGGCGTGGGTTCGAACCCCACCTCAGACAGAGCCCATTGAAAGTACCAAGCAATAACAAAGCAAACAAAGTCAAGAGAGCATTACCAGTTGCCAGGATGGCAGAGCGGACTAAGGCGTTGCGTTCAGGTCGCAGTCTCCCCAGGAGACGTGGGTTCGAATCCCACTTCAGACAGAGCCCATTGAAAGTACCAGCAAGAACAAAGCAAACACATTCAAGAGAGCATTACCAGGTGCCAGGATGGCAGAGTGGTCAAAGACGCTGCGTTCAGGTCGCAGTCTCCCCAGGAGGTGTGGGTTCGAATCCCGCCTCAGACAGAGCCCATTGAAAGTACCAAGCAAGAACAAAGCAAACACAGTCAAGAGAGAGTTACCAGTTGCCAGGATGGCAGAGCGGTCTAAGGCGTTGTGTTCAGGTCCCAGTAACCCCAGGAGGCGTGGTTTCAAATCCCACCTCAGACAGAGCCCATTGATAGTACTAAGCAAGAAAAAAGCAAACACAGTCAAGAGAGCATTACCAGTTGCCAGGATGGCAGTGCGTTCTAAGGCGTTGCCTTTCAGGTCGCAGTCTCCCCAGGAGGCGTGGGTTCGAATCCCGCCTCTGACAGAGCCCATTGAACGTACCAAGCAAGAAAAAAGCAAACACAGTCAAGAGAGCATTACCAGCTGCCAGGATGGCAGAGCGGTCTAAGGTGTTGCGTTCAGGTCGCAGTCTCCCCAGGAGGCGTGGGTTCGAATCCCGCCTCAGACATTGCCCATTGAAAGTACCAAGCAAGAAAAAGCAACCAATGTCAAGAGATCATTACCAGTTGCCAGGATGGCAGAGCGGTCTAAGGCGTTGTGTTCAGGGCGCAGTCTCCCCAGGAGGCGTGGGTTCGAATCCCGCTTCAGACAGAGCCCATTGAAAGTACCAGCAAGAACAAAGCAAACACATTCAAGAGAGCATTACCAGGTGCCAGGATGGCAGAATGGTCAAAGAGGCTGCGTTCAGGTCGCAGTCTCCCCAGGAGGCGTGGGTTTGAATCCCGCCTCAGACATTGCCCTTTGAAAGTACCAAGCAAGAACAAAGCAAACACAGTCAAGAGAGCATTACCAGCTGCCAGGATGGCAGAGCGGTCTAAGGCGTTGCGTTCAGGTCGCAGTCTCCCCAGGAGGCGTGGGTTCGAATCCCGCCTCAGACATTGCCCATTGAAAGTACCAAGCAAGAAAAAGCAAACAATGTCAAGAGATCATTACCAGTTGCCAGGATGGCAGAGCGGTCTAAGGCGTTGTGTTCAGGGCGCAGTCTCCCCAGGAGGCGTGGGTTCGAATCCCGCTTCAGACAGAGCCCATTGAAAGTACCTGCAAGAACAAAGCAAACACATTCAAGAGAGCATTACCAGGTGCCAGGATGGCAGAGTGGTCAAAGAGGCTGCGTTCAGGTCGCAGTCTCCCCAGGAGGCGTGGGTTTGAATCCCGCCTCCGACAGAGCCCATTGAAAGTACCAAGCAAGAACAAAGCTAACACAGTCAAGAGAGCATTACCAGCTGCCAGGATGGCAGAGCGGTCTAAGGCGTTGCGTTCAGGTCGCAGTCTCCCCAGGAGGCGTGGGTTCGAATCCCACCTCAGACAGAGCCCATTGAAAGTACCAAGCAAGAAAAAAGCAAACACAGTCAAGAGAGAATTACCAGTTGCCAGTATGGCAGAGCGGTCTAAGGCGTTGCGTTCAGGTCGCAGTCTCCCCAGGAGGCGTGGGTTCAAATCCCACCTCAGACAGAGCCCATTGAAAGTACCAAGCAATAACAAAGCAAACAAAGTCAAGAGAGCATTACCAGTTGCCAGGATGGCAGAGCGGTCTAAGGCGTTGCGTTCAGGTCGCAGTCTCCCCAGGAGGCGTGGGTTCGAATCCCACCTCAGACAGAGCCCATTGAAAGTACCAAGCAATAACAAAGCAAACAAAGTCAAGAGAGAATTACCAGTTGCCAGGATGGCAGAGCGGTCTAAGGCGTTGCGTTCAGGTCGCAGTAACCCCAGGAGGCGTGGGATCGAATCCCACCTCAGACAGAGCCCATTGAAAGTACCAAGCAATAACAAAGCAAACACAGTAAAGAGAGTATTACCAGTTGCCAGGATGGCAGAGCGGTCTAAGGCGTTGCGTTCAGGTCGCAGTCTCCCCAGGAGACGTGGGTTCGAATCCCACTTCAGACAGAGCCCATTGAAAGTACCAGCAAGAACAAAGTAAACACATTCAAGAGAGCATTACCAGGTGCCAGGATGGCAGAGCGGTCTAAGGCGTTGCGTTCAGGTCGCAGTCTCCCCAGGAGGCGTGGGTTCGAATCCCACCTCAGACAGAGCCCATTGAAAGTACCAAGCAAGAAAAAAGCAAACACAGTCAAGAGAGAATTACCAGTTGCCAGGATGGCAGACCGGTCTAAGGCGTTGCGTTCAGGTCGCAGTCTCCCCAGGAGGCGTGGGTTCGAATCCCACCTCAGACAGAGCCCATTGAAAGTACCAAGCAAGAAAAAAGCAAACACAGTCAAGAGAGAATTACCAGTTGCCAGGATGGCAGAGCGGTCTAAGGCGTTGCGTTCAGGTCGCAGTCTCCCCAGGAGGCGTGGGTTCAAATCCCACCTCAGACAGAGCCCATTGAAAGTACCAAGCAATAACAAAGCAAACAAAGTCAAGAGAGCATTACCAGTTGCCAGGATGGCAGAGCGGTCTAAGGCGTTGCGTTCAGGTCGCAGTCTCCCCAGGAGGCGTGGGTTCGAATCCCACCTCAGACAGAGCCCATTGAAAGTACCAAGCAATAACAAAGCAAACAAAGTCAAGAGAGAATTACCAGTTGCCAGGATGGCAGAGCGGTCTAAGGCGTTGCGTTCAGCTTGCAGTAACCCCAGGAGGCGTGGGATCGAATCCCACCTCAGACAGAGCCCATTGAAAGTACCAAGCAATAACAAAGCAAACACAGTAAAGAGAGTATTACCAGTTGCCAGGATGGCAGAGCGGTCTAAGGCGTTGCGTTCAGGTCGCAGTCTCCCCAGGAGACGTGGGTTCGAATCCCACTTCAGACAGAGCCCATTGAAAGTACCAGCAAGAACAAAGCAAACACATTCAAGAGAGAGGTACCAGTTGCAAGGATGGCAGAGTTGTCTAAGGCGTTGCGTTCAGGTCGCAGTAACCCCAGGAGGTGTGGGTTCGAATCCCACCTCAGACAGAGCCCATTGATAGTACCAAGCAATAACAAAGCAAACAAAGTCAAGAGAGAATTACCAGTTGCCAGGATGGCAGAGCGGTCTAAGGCGTTGCGTTCAGGTCGCAGTAACCCCAGGAGGCGTGGGATCGAATCCCACCTCAGACAGAGCACATTGAAAGTACCAAGCAATAACAAAGCAAACACAGTAAAGAGAGTATTACCAGTTGCCAGGATGGCAGAGCGGTCTAAGGCGTTGCGTTCAGGTCGCAGTCTCCCCAGGAGACGTGGGTTCGAATCCCACTTCAGACAGAGCCCATTGAAAGTACCAGCAAGAACAAAGCAAACACATTCAAGAGAGCATTACCAGGTGCCAGGATGGCAGAGTGGTCAAAGACGCTGCGTTCAGGTCGCAGTCTCCCCAGGAGGTGTGGGTTCGAATCCCGCCTCAGACAGAGCCCATTGAAAGTTCCAAGCAAGAACAAAGCAAACACAGTCAAGAGAGAGTTACCAGTTGCCAGGATGGCAGAGCGGTCTAAGGCGTTGCGTTCAGGTCCCAGTAACCCCAGGAGGCGTGGTTTCAAATCCCACCTCAGACAGAGCCCATTGATAGTACTAAGCAAGAAAAAAGCAAACACAGTCAAGAGAGAATTACCAGTTGCCAGGATGGCAGAGCGGTCTAAGGCGTTGCGTTCAGTTCGCAGTCTCCCCAGGAGGCGTCGGTTCGAATCCCACCTCAGACAGAGCCCATTGAAAGTACCAAGCAATAACAAAGCAAACAAAGTCAAGAGAGAATTACCAGTTGCCAGGATGGCAGACCGGTCTAAGGCGTTGCGTTCAGGTCGCAGTAACCCCAGGAGGCGTGGGTTCGAATCCCACCTCAGACAGAGCCCATTGAAAGTACCAAGCAATAACAAAGCAAACACAGTCAAGAGAGAATTACCAGTTGCCAGGATGGCAGAGCGGTCTAAGGCGTTGCGTTCAGGTCGCAGTCTCCCCAGGAGACGGGGGTTCGAATCCCACCTCAGACAGAGCCCATTGAAAGTACCAAGCAAGAAAAAAGCAAACACAGTCAAGAGAGAATTACCAGTTGCCAGGATGGCAGAGCGGTCTAAGGCGTTGCGTTCAGGTCGCAGTCTCCCCAGGAGGCGTGGGTTCGAACCCCACCTCAGACAGAGCCCATTGAAAGTACCAAGCAATAACAAAGCAAACAAAGTCAAGAGAGCATTACCAGTTGCCAGGATGGCAGAGCGGACTAAGGCGTTGCGTTCAGGTCGCAGTAACCCCAGGAGGCGTGGGATCGAATCCCACCTCAGACAGAGCCCATTGAAAGTACCAAGCAATAACAAAGCAAACACAGTAAAGAGAGCATTACCAGTTGCCAGGATGGCAGAGCGGACTAAGGCGTTGCGTTCAGGTCGCAGTCTCCCCAGGAGACGTGGGTTCGAATCCCACTTCAGACAGAGCCCATTGAAAGTACCAAGCAAGAACAAAGCAAACACAGTCAAGAGAGAGTTACCAGTTGCCAGGATGGCAGAGCGGTCTAAGGCGTTGCGTTCAGGTCCCAGTAACCCCAGGAGGCGTGGTTTCAAATCCCACCTCAGACAAGCCCATTGATAGTACTAAGCAAGAAAAAAGCAAACACAGTCAAGAGAGCATTACCAGTTGCCAGGATGGCAGTGCGTTCTAAGGCGTTGCCTTTCAGGTCGCAGTCTCCCCAGGAGGCGTGGGTTCGAATCCCGCCTCTGACAGAGCCCATTGAACGTACCAAGCAAGAAAAAAGCAAACACAGTCAAGAGAGCATTACCAGCTGCCAGGATGGCAGAGCGGTCTAAGGCGTTGCGTTCAGGTCGCAGTCTCCCCAGGAGGCGTGGGTTCGAACCCCACCTCAGACAGAGCCCATTGAAAGTACCAAGCAAGAACAAAGCAAACACAGTCAAGAGAGAGTTACCAGTTGCCAGGATGGCAGAGCGGTCTAAGGCGTTGCGTTCAGGTCCCAGTAACCCCAGGAGGCGTGGTTTCAAATCCCACCTCAGACAAGCCCATTGATAGTACTAAGCAAGAAAAAAGCAAACACAGTCAAGAGAGAATTACCAGTTGCCAGGATGGCAGAGCGGTCTAAGGCGTTGCGTTCAGGTCGCAGTCTCCCCAGGAGACGGGGGTTCGAATCCCACCTCAGACAGAGCCCATTGAAAGTACCAAGCAAGAAAAAAGCAAACACAGTCAAGAGAGAATTACCAGTTGCCAGGATGGCAGAGCGGTCTAAGGCGTTGCGTTCAGGTCGCAGTCTCCCCAGGAGGCGTGGGTTCGAACCCCACCTCAGACAGAGCCCATTGAAAGTACCAAGCAATAACAAAGCAAACAAAGTCAAGAGAGCATTACCAGTTGCCAGGATGGCAGAGCGGACTAAGGCGTTGCGTTCAGGTCGCAGTCTCCCCAGGAGACGTGGGTTCGAATCCCACTTCAGACAGAGCCCATTGAAAGTACCAGCAAGAACAAAGCAAACACATTCAAGAGAGCATTACCAGGTGCCAGGATGGCAGAGTGGTCAAAGACGCTGCGTTCAGGTCGCAGTCTCCCCAGGAGGTGTGGGTTCGAATCCCGCCTCAGACAGAGCCCATTGAAAGTACCAAGCAAGAACAAAGCAAACACAGTCAAGAGAGAGTTACCAGTTGCCAGGATGGCAGAGCGGTCTAAGGCGTTGCGTTCAGGTCCCAGTAACCCCAGGAGGCGTGGTTTCAAATCCCACCTCAGACAAGCCCATTGATAGTACTAAGCAAGAAAAAAGCAAACACAGTCAAGAGAGCATTACCAGTTGCCAGGATGGCAGTGCGTTCTAAGGCGTTGCCTTTCAGGTCGCAGTCTCCCCAGGAGGCGTGGGTTCGAATCCCGCCTCTGACAGAGCCCATTGAACGTACCAAGCAAGAAAAAAGCAAACACAGTCAAGAGAGCATTACCAGCTGCCAGGATGGCAGAGCGGTCTAAGGCGTTGCGTTCAGGTCGCAGTCTCCCCAGGAGGCGTGGGTTCGAATCCCGCCTCTGACAGAGCCCATTGAAAGTACCAAGCAAGAAAAAAGCAAACACAGTCAAGAGAGAATTACAAGTTGCCAGGATGGCAGAGCGGTCTAAGGCGTTGCGTTCAGGTCGCAGTCTCCCCAGAAGGCGTGGGTTCGAACCCCACCTCAGACAGAGCCCATTGAAAGTACCAAGCAATAACAAAGCAAACAAAGTCAAGAGAGCATTACCAGTTGCCAGGATGGCAGAGCGGACTAAGGCGTTGCGTTCAGGTCGCAGTCTCCCCAGAAGGCGTGGGTTCGAACCCCACCTCAGACAGAGCCCATTGAAAGTACCAAGCAATAACAAAGCAAACAAAGTCAAGAGAGCATTACCAGTTGCCAGGATGGCAGAGCGGACTAAGGCGTTGCGTTCAGGTCGCAGTCTACCCAGGAGACGTGGGTTCGAATCCCACTTCAGACAGAGCCCATTGAAAGTACCAGCAAGAACAAAGCAAACACATTCAAGAGAGCATTACCAGGTGCCAGGATGGCAGAGTGGTCAAAGACGCTGCGTTCAGGTCGCAGTCTCCCCAGGAGGTGTGGGTTCGAATCCCGCCTCAGACAGAGCCCATTGAAAGTACCAAGCAAGAACAAAGCAAACACAGTCAAGAGAGAGTTACCAGTTGCCAGGATGGCAGAGCGGTCTAAGGCGTTGCGTTCAGGTCCCAGTAACCCCAGGAGGCGTGGTTTCAAATCCCACCTCAGACAGAGCCCATTGATAGTACTAAGCAAGAAAAAAGCAAACACAGTCAAGAGAGCATTACCAGCTGCCAGGATGGCAGAGCGGTCTAAGGTGTTGCGTTCAGGTCGCAGTCTCCCCAGGAGGCGTGGGTTCGAATCCCGCCTCAGACATTGCCCATTGAAAGTACCAAGCAAGAAAAAGCAAACAATGTCAAGAGATCATTACCAGTTGCCAGGATGGCAGAGCGGTCTAAGGCGTTGTGTTCAGGGCGCAGTCTCCCCAGGAGGCGTGGGTTCGAATCCCGCTTCAGACAGAGCCCATTGAAAGTACCAGCAAGAACAAAGCAAACACATTCAAGAGAGCATTACCAGGTGCCAGGATGGCAGAATGGTCAAAGAGGCTGCGTTCAGGTCGCAGTCTCCCCAGGAGGCGTGGGTTTGAATCCCGCCTCAGACATTGCCCTTTGAAAGTACCAAGCAAGAACAAAGCAAACACAGTCAAGAGAGCATTACCAGCTGCCAGGATGGCAGAGCGGTCTAAGGCGTTGCGTTCAGGTCGCAGTCTCCCCAGGAGGCGTGGGTTCGAATCCCGCCTCAGACATTGCCCATTGAAAGTACCAAGCAAGAAAAAGCAAACAATGTCAAGAGATCATTACCAGTTGCCAGGATGGCAGAGCGGTCTAAGGCGTTGTGTTCAGGGCGCAGTCTCCCCAGGAGGCGTGGGTTCGAATCCCGCTTCAGACAGAGCCCATTGAAAGTACCTGCAAGAACAAAGCAAACACATTCAAGAGAGCATTACCAGGTGCCAGGATGGCAGAGTGGTCAAAGAGGCTGCGTTCAGGTCGCAGTCTCCCCAGGAGGCGTGGGTTCGAATCCCGCCTCAGACAGAGCCCATTGAAAGTACCAAGCAAGAACAAAGCAAACACAGTCAAGAGAGAGTTACCAGTTGCCAGGATGGCAGAGCGGTCTAAGGCGTTGCGTTCAGGTCCCAGTAACCCCAGGAGGCGTGGTTTCAAATCCCACCTCAGACAAGCCCATTGATAGTACTAAGCAAGAAAAAAGCAAACACAGTCAAGAGAGCATTACCAGTTGCCAGGATGGCAGTGCGTTCTAAGGCGTTGCCTTTCAGGTCGCAGTCTCCCCAGGAGGCGTGGGTTCGAATCCCGCCTCTGACAGAGCCCATTGAACGTACCAAGCAAGAAAAAAGCAAACACAGTCAAGAGAGCATTACCAGCTGCCAGGATGGCAGAGCGGTCTAAGGCGTTGCGTTCAGGTCGCAGTCTCCCCAGGAGGCGTGGGTTCGAATCCCGCCTCTGACAGAGCCCATTGAAAGTACCAAGCAAGAAAAAAGCAAACACAGTCAAGAGAGAATTACAAGTTGCCAGGATGGCAGAGCGGTCTAAGGCGTTGCGTTCAGGTCGCAGTCTCCCCAGAAGGCGTGGGTTCGAACCCCACCTCAGACAGAGCCCATTGAAAGTACCAAGCAATAACAAAGCAAACAAAGTCAAGAGAGCATTACCAGTTGCCAGGATGGCAGAGCGGACTAAGGCGTTGCGTTCAGGTCGCAGTCTCCCCAGAAGGCGTGGGTTCGAACCCCACCTCAGACAGAGCCCATTGAAAGTACCAAGCAATAACAAAGCAAACAAAGTCAAGAGAGCATTGCCAGTTTCCAGGATGGCAGAGCGGACTAAGGCGTTGCGTTCAGGTCGCAGTCTACCCAGGAGACGTGGGTTCGAATCCCACTTCAGACAGAGCCCATTGAAAGTACCAGCAAGAACAAAGCAAACACATTCAAGAGAGCATTACCAGGTGCCAGGATGGCAGAGTGGTCAAAGACGCTGCGTTCAGGTCGCAGTCTCCCCAGGAGGTGTGGGTTCGAATCCCGCCTCAGACAGAGCCCATTGAAAGTACCAAGCAAGAACAAAGCAAACACAGTCAAGAGAGAGTTACCAGTTGCCAGGATGGCAGAGCGGTCTAAGGCGTTGCGTTCAGGTCCCAGTAACCCCAGGAGGCGTGGTTTCAAATCCCACCTCAGACAGAGCCCATTGATAGTACTAAGCAAGAAAAAAGCAAACACAGTCAAGAGAGCATTACCAGCTGCCAGGATGGCAGAGCGGTCTAAGGTGTTGCGTTCAGGTCGCAGTCTCCCCAGGAGGCGTGGGTTCGAATCCCGCCTCAGACATTGCCCATTGAAAGTACCAAGCAAGAAAAAGCAAACAATGTCAAGAGATCATTACCAGTTGCCAGGATGGCAGAGCGGTCTAAGGCGTTGTGTTCAGGGCGCAGTCTCCCCAGGAGGCGTGGGTTCGAATCCCGCTTCAGACAGAGCCCATTGAAAGTACCAGCAAGAACAAAGCAAACACATTCAAGAGAGCATTACCAGGTGCCAGGATGGCAGAATGGTCAAAGAGGCTGCGTTCAGGTCGCAGTCTCCCCAGGAGGCGTGGGTTTGAATCCCGCCTCAGACATTGCCCTTTGAAAGTACCAAGCAAGAACAAAGCAAACACAGTCAAGAGAGCATTACCAGCTGCCAGGATGGCAGAGCGGTCTAAGGCGTTGCGTTCAGGTCGCAGTCTCCCCAGGAGGCGTGGGTTCGAATCCCGCCTCAGACATTGCCCATTGAAAGTACCAAGCAAGAAAAAGCAAACAATGTCAAGAGATCATTACCAGTTGCCAGGATGGCAGAGCGGTCTAAGGCGTTGTGTTCAGGGCGCAGTCTCCCCAGGAGGCGTGGGTTCGAATCCCGCTTCAGACAGAGCCCATTGAAAGTACCTGCAAGAACAAAGCAAACACATTCAAGAGAGCATTACCAGGTGCCAGGATGGCAGAGTGGTCAAAGAGGCTGCGTTCAGGTCGCAGTCTCCCCAGGAGGCGTGGGTTTGAATCCCGCCTCCGACAGAGCCCATTGAAAGTACCAAGCAAGAACAAAGCTAACACAGTCAAGAGAGCATTACCAGCTGCCAGGATGGCAGAGCGGTCTAAGGCGTTGCGTTCAGGTCGCAGTCTCCCCAGGAGGCGTGGGTTCGAATCCCACCTCAGACAGAGCCCATTGAAAGTACCAAGCAAGAAAAAAGCAAACACAGTCAAGAGAGAATTACCAGTTGCCAGTATGGCAGAGCGGTCTAAGGCGTTGCGTTCAGGTCGCAGTCTCCCCAGGAGGCGTGGGTTCAAATCCCACCTCAGACAGAGCCCATTGAAAGTACCAAGCAATAACAAAGCAAACAAAGTCAAGAGAGCATTACCAGTTGCCAGGATGGCAGAGCGGTCTAAGGCGTTGCGTTCAGGTCGCAGTCTCCCCAGGAGGCGTGGGTTCGAATCCCACCTCAGACAGAGCCCATTGAAAGTACCAAGCAATAACAAAGCAAACAAAGTCAAGAGAGAATTACCAGTTGCCAGGATGGCAGAGCGGTCTAAGGCGTTGCGTTCAGGTCGCAGTAACCCCAGGAGGCGTGGGATCGAATCCCACCTCAGACAGAGCCCATTGAAAGTACCAAGCAATAACAAAGCAAACACAGTAAAGAGAGTATTACCAGTTGCCAGGATGGCAGAGCGGTCTAAGGCGTTGCGTTCAGGTCGCAGTCTCCCCAGGAGACGTGGGTTCGAATCCCACTTCAGACAGAGCCCATTGAAAGTACCAGCAAGAACAAAGTAAACACATTCAAGAGAGCATTACCAGGTGCCAGGATGGCAGAGCGGTCTAAGGCGTTGCGTTCAGGTCGCAGTCTCCCCAGGAGGCGTGGGTTCGAATCCCACCTCAGACAGAGCCCATTGAAAGTACCAAGCAAGAAAAAAGCAAACACAGTCAAGAGAGAATTACCAGTTGCCAGGATGGCAGACCGGTCTAAGGCGTTGCGTTCAGGTCGCAGTCTCCCCAGGAGGCGTGGGTTCGAATCCCACCTCAGACAGAGCCCATTGAAAGTACCAAGCAAGAAAAAAGCAAACACAGTCAAGAGAGAATTACCAGTTGCCAGGATGGCAGAGCGGTCTAAGGCGTTGCGTTCAGGTCGCAGTCTCCCCAGGAGGCGTGGGTTCAAATCCCACCTCAGACAGAGCCCCTTGAAAGTACCAAGCAATAACAAAGCAAACAAAGTCAAGAGAGCATTACCAGTTGCCAGGATGGCAGAGCGGTCTAAGGCGTTGCGTTCAGGTCGCAGTCTCCCCAGGAGGCGTGGGTTCGAATCCCACCTCAGACAGAGCCCATTGAAAGTACCAAGCAATAACAAAGCAAACAAAGTCAAGAGAGAATTACCAGTTGCCAGGATGGCAGAGCGGTCTAAGGCGTTGCGTTCAGCTTGCAGTAACCCCAGGAGGCGTGGGATCGAATCCCACCTCAGACAGAGCCCATTGAAAGTACCAAGCAATAACAAAGCAAACACAGTAAAGAGAGTATTACCAGTTGCCAGGATGGCAGAGCGGTCTAAGGCGTTGCGTTCAGGTCGCAGTCTCCCCAGGAGACGTGGGTTCGAATCCCACTTCAGACAGAGCCCATTGAAAGTACCAGCAAGAACAAAGCAAACACATTCAAGAGAGAGGTACCAGTTGCAAGGATGGCAGAGTTGTCTAAGGCGTTGCGTTCAGGTCGCAGTAACCCCAGGAGGTGTGGGTTCGAATCCCACCTCAGACAGAGCCCATTGATAGTACCAAGCAATAACAAAGCAAACAAAGTCAAGAGAGAATTACCAGTTGCCAGGATGGCAGAGCGGTCTAAGGCGTTGCGTTCAGGTCGCAGTAACCCCAGGAGGCGTGGGATCGAATCCCACCTCAGACAGAGCCCATTGAAAGTACCAAGCAATAACAAAGCAAACACAGTAAAGAGAGTATTACCAGTTGCCAGGATGGCAGAGCGGTCTAAGGCGTTGCGTTCAGGTCGCAGTCTCCCCAGGAGACGTGGGTTCGAATCCCACTTCAGACAGAGCCCATTGAAAGTACCAGCAAGAACAAAGCAAACACATTCAAGAGAGCATTACCAGGTGCCAGGATGGCAGAGTGGTCAAAGACGCTGCGTTCAGGTCGCAGTCTCCCCAGGAGGTGTGGGTTCGAATCCCGCCTCAGACAGAGCCCATTGAAAGTTCCAAGCAAGAACAAAGCAAACACAGTCAAGAGAGAGTTACCAGTTGCCAGGATGGCAGAGCGGTCTAAGGCGTTGCGTTCAGGTCCCAGTAACCCCAGGAGGCGTGGTTTCAAATCCCACCTCAGACAGAGCCCATTGATAGTACTAAGCAAGAAAAAAGCAAACACAGTCAAGAGAGAATTACCAGTTGCCAGGATGGCAGAGCGGTCTAAGGCGTTGCGTTCAGTTCGCAGTCTCCCCAGGAGGCGTCGGTTCGAATCCCACCTCAGACAGAGCCCATTGAAAGTACCAAGCAATAACAAAGCAAACAAAGTCAAGAGAGAATTACCAGTTGCCAGGATGGCAGACCGGTCTAAGGCGTTGCGTTCAGGTCGCAGTAACCCCAGGAGGCGTGGGTTCGAATCCCACCTCAGACAGAGCCCATTGAAAGTACCAAGCAATAACAAAGCAAACACAGTCAAGAGAGAATTACCAGTTGCCAGGATGGCAGAGCGGTCTAAGGCGTTGCGTTCAGGTCGCAGTCTCCCCAGGAGACGGGGGTTCGAATCCCACCTCAGACAGAGCCCATTGAAAGTACCAAGCAAGAAAAAAGCAAACACAGTCAAGAGAGAATTACCAGTTGCCAGGATGGCAGAGCGGTCTAAGGCGTTGCGTTCAGGTCGCAGTCTCCCCAGGAGGCGTGGGTTCGAACCCCACCTCAGACAGAGCCCATTGAAAGTACCAAGCAATAACAAAGCAAACAAAGTCAAGAGAGCATTACCAGTTGCCAGGATGGCAGAGCGGACTAAGGCGTTGCGTTCAGGTCGCAGTAACCCCAGGAGGCGTGGGATCGAATCCCACCTCAGACAGAGCCCATTGAAAGTACCAAGCAATAACAAAGCAAACACAGTAAAGAGAGCATTACCAGTTGCCAGGATGGCAGAGCGGTCTAAGGCGTTGCGTTCAGGTCGCAGTCTCCCCAGGAGACGTGGGTTCGAATCCCACTTCAGACAGAGCCCATTGAAAGTACCAGCAAGAACAAAGCAAACACATTCAAGAGAGCATTACCAGGTGCCAGGATGGCAGAGTGGTCAAAGACGCTGCGTTCAGGTCGCAGTCTCCCCAGGAGGTGTGGGTTCGAATCCCGCCTCAGACAGAGCCCATTGAAAGTACCAAGCAAGAACAAAGCAAACACAGTCAAGAGAGAGTTACCAGTTGCCAGGATGGCAGAGCGGTCTAAGGCGTTGCGTTCAGGTCCCAGTAACCCCAGGAGGCGTGGTTTCAAATCCCACCTCAGACAAGCCCATTGATAGTACTAAGCAAGAAAAAAGCAAACACAGTCAAGAGAGCATTACCAGTTGCCAGGATGGCAGTGCGTTCTAAGGCGTTGCCTTTCAGGTCGCAGTCTCCCCAGGAGGCGTGGGTTCGAATCCCGCCTCTGACAGAGCCCATTGAACGTACCAAGCAAGAAAAAAGCAAACACAGTCAAGAGAGCATTACCAGCTGCCAGGATGGCAGAGCGGTCTAAGGCGTTGCGTTCAGGTCGCAGTCTCCCCAGGAGGCGTGGGTTCGAATCCCGCCTCTGACAGAGCCCATTGAAAGTACCAAGCAAGAAAAAAGCAAACACAGTCAAGAGAGAATTACAAGTTGCCAGGATGGCAGAGCGGTCTAAGGCGTTGCGTTCAGGTCGCAGTCTCCCCAGAAGGCGTGGGTTCGAACCCCACCTCAGACAGAGCCCATTGAAAGTACCAAGCAATAACAAAGCAAACAAAGTCAAGAGAGCATTACCAGTTGCCAGGATGGCAGAGCGGACTAAGGCGTTGCGTTCAGGTCGCAGTCTCCCCAGAAGGCGTGGGTTCGAACCCCACCTCAGACAGAGCCCATTGAAAGTACCAAGCAATAACAAAGCAAACAAAGTCAAGAGAGCATTACCAGTTGCCAGGATGGCAGAGCGGACTAAGGCGTTGCGTTCAGGTCGCAGTCTCCCCAGGAGACGTGGGTTCGAATCCCACTTCAGACAGAGCCCATTGAAAGTACCAGCAAGAACAAAGCAAACACATTCAAGAGAGCATTACCAGGTGCCAGGATGGCAGAGTGGTCAAAGACGCTGCGTTCAGGTCGCAGTCTCCCCAGGAGGTGTGGGTTCGAATCCCGCCTCAGACAGAGCCCATTGAAAGTACCAAGCAAGAACAAAGCAAACACAGTCAAGAGAGAGTTACCAGTTGCCAGGATGGCAGAGCGGTCTAAGGCGTTGCGTTCAGGTCCCAGTAACCCCAGGAGGCGTGGTTTCAAATCCCACCTCAGACAGAGCCCATTGATAGTACTAAGCAAGAAAAAAGCAAACACAGTCAAGAGAGCATTACCAGTTGCCAGGATGGCAGTGCGTTCTAAGGCGTTGCCTTTAAGGTCGCAGTCTCCCCAGGAGGCGTGGGTTCGAATCCCGCCTCTGACAGAGCCCATTGAACGTACCAAGCAAGAAAAAAGCAAACACAGTCAAGAGAGCATTACCAGCTGCCAGGATGGCAGAGCGGTCAAAGGTGTTGCGTTCAGGTCGCAGTCTCCCCAGGAGGCGTGGGTTCGAATCCCGCCTCAGACATTGCCCATTGAAAGTACCAAGCAAGAAAAAGCAAACAATGTCAAGAGATCATTACCAGTTGCCAGGATGGCAGAGCGGTCTAAGGCGTTGTGTTCAGGGCGCAGTCTCCCCAGGAGGCGTGGGTTCGAATCCCGCTTCAGACAGAGCCCATTGAAAGTACCAGCAAGAACAAAGCAAACACATTCAAGAGAGCATTACCAGGAGCCAGGATGGCAGAATGGTCAAAGAGGCTGCGTTCAGGTCGCAGTCTCCCCAGGAGGCGTGGGTTTGAATCCCGCCTCAGACATTGCCCTTTGAAAGTACCAAGCAAGAACAAAGCAAACACAGTCAAGAGAGCATTACCAGCTGCCAGGATGGCAGAGCGGTCTAAGGCGTTGCGTTCAGGTCGCAGTCTCCCCAGGAGGCGTGGGTTCGAATCCCGCCTCAGACATTGCCCATTGAAAGTACCAAGCAAGAAAAAGCAAACAATGTCAAGAGATCATTACCAGTTGCCAGGATGGCAGAGCGGTCTAAGGCGTTGTGTTCAGGGCGCAGTCTCCCCAGGAGGCGTGGGTTCGAATCCCGCTTCAGACAGAGCCCATTGAAAGTACCTGCAAGAACAAAGCAAACACATTCAAGAGAGCATTACCAGGTGCCAGGATGGCAGAGTGGTCAAAGAGGCTGCGTTCAGGTCGCAGTCTCCCCAGGAGGCGTGGGTTTGAATCCCGCCTCCGACAGAGCCCATTGAAAGTACCAAGCAAGAACAAAGCTAACACAGTCAAGAGAGCATTACCAGCTGCCAGGATGGCAGAGCGGTCTAAGGCGTTGCGTTCAGGTCGCAGTCTCCCCAGGAGGCGTGGGTTCGAATCCCACCTCAGACAGAGCCCATTGATAGTACTAAGCAAGAAAAAAGCAAACACAGTCAAGAGAGAATTACCAGTTGCCAGGATGGCAGAGCGGTCTAAGGCGTTGCGTTCAGTTCGCAGTCTCCCCAGGAGGCGTGGGTTCGAATCCCACCTCAGACAGAGCCCATTGAAAGTACCAAGCAATAACAAAGCAAACACAGTCAAGAGAGAATTACCAGTTGCCAGGATGGCAGACCGGTCTAAGGCGTTGCGTTCAGTTCGCAGTAACCCCAGGAGGCGTGGGTTCGAATCCCACCTCAGACAGAGCCCATTGAAAGTACCAAGCAAGAAAAAAGCAAACACAGTCAAGAGAGAATTACCAGTTGCCAGGATGGCAGAGCGGTCTAAGGCGTTGCGTTCAGGTCGCAGTCTCCCCAGGAGGCGTGGGTTCAAATCCCACCTCAGACAGAGCCCATTGAAAGTACCAAGCAATAACAAAGCAAACAAAGTCAAGAGAGCATTACCAGTTGCCAGGATGGCAGAGCGGTCTAAGGCGTTGCGTTCAGGTCGCAGTCTCCCCAGGAGGCGTGGGTTCGAATCCCACCTCAGACAGAGCCCATTGAAAGTACCAAGCAATAACAAAGCAAACAAAGTCAAGAGAGAATTACCAGTTGCCAGGATGGCAGAGCGGTCTAAGGCGTTGCGTTCAGGTCGCAGTAACCCCAGGAGGCGTGGGATCGAATCCCACCTCAGACAGAGCCCATTGAAAGTACCAAGCAATAACAAAGCAAACACAGTAAAGAGAGTATTACCAGTTGCCAGGATGGCAGAGCGGTCTAAGGCGTTGCGTTCAGGTCGCAGTCTCCCCAGGAGACGTGGGTTCGAATCCCACTTCAGACAGAGCCCATTGAAAGTACCAGCAAGAACAAAGTAAACACATTCAAGAGAGCATTACCAGGTGCCAGGATGGCAGAGCGGTCTAAGGCGTTGCGTTCAGGTCGCAGTCTCCCCAGGAGGCGTGGGTTCGAATCCCACCTCAGACAGAGCCCATTGAAAGTACCAAGCAAGAAAAAAGCAAACACAGTCAAGAGAGAATTACCAGTTGCCAGGATGGCAGACCGGTCTAAGGCGTTGCGTTCAGGTCGCAGTCTCCCCAGGAGGCGTGGGTTCGAATCCCACCTCAGACAGAGCCCATTGAAAGTACCAAGCAAGAAAAAAGCAAACACAGTCAAGAGAGAATTACCAGTTGCCAGGATGGCAGAGCGGTCTAAGGCGTTGCGTTCAGGTCGCAGTCTCCCCAGGAGGCGTGGGTTCAAATCCCACCTCAGACAGAGCCCATTGAAAGTACCAAGCAATAACAAAGCAAACAAAGTCAAGAGAGCATTACCAGTTGCCAGGATGGCAGAGCGGTCTAAGGCGTTGCGTTCAGGTCGCAGTCTCCCCAGGAGGCGTGGGTTCGAATCCCACCTCAGACAGAGCCCATTGAAAGTACCAAGCAATAACAAAGCAAACAAAGTCAAGAGAGAATTACCAGTTGCCAGGATGGCAGAGCGGTCTAAGGCGTTGCGTTCAGCTTGCAGTAACCCCAGGAGGCGTGGGATCGAATCCCACCTCAGACAGAGCCCATTGAAAGTACCAAGCAATAACAAAGCAAACACAGTAAAGAGAGTATTACCAGTTGCCAGGATGGCAGAGCGGTCTAAGGCGTTGCGTTCAGGTCGCAGTCTCCCCAGGAGACGTGGGTTCGAATCCCACTTCAGACAGAGCCCATTGAAAGTACCAGCAAGAACAAAGCAAACACATTCAAGAGAGCATTACCAGGTGCCAGGATGGCAGAGTGGTCAAAGACGCTGCGTTCAGGTCGCAGTCTCCCCAGGAGGTGTGGGTTCGAATCCCGCCTCAGACAGAGCCCATTGAAAGTACCAAGCAAGAACAAAGCAAACACAGTCAAGAGAGAGTTACCAGTTGCCAGGATGGCAGAGCGGTCTAAGGCGTTGCGTTCAGGTCCCAGTAACCCCAGGAGGCGTGGTTTCAAATCCCACCTCAGACAGAGCCCATTGATAGTACTAAGCAAGAAAAAAGCAAACACAGTCAAGAGAGAATTACCAGTTGCCAGGATGGCAGAGCGGTCTAAGGCGTTGCGTTCAGTTCGCAGTCTCCCCAGGAGGCGTGGGTTCGAATCCCACCTCAGACAGAGCCCATTGAAAGTACCAAGCAATAACAAAGCAAACACAGTCAAGAGAGAATTACCAGTTGCCAGGATGGCAGACCGGTCTAAGGCGTTGCGTTCAGGTCGCAGTAACCCCAGGAGGCGTGGGTTCGAATCCCACCTCAGACAGAGCCCATTGAAAGTACCAAGCAATAACAAAGCAAACACAGTCAAGAGAGCATTACCAGTTGCCAGGATGGCAGTGCGTTCTAAGGCGTTGCGTTCAGGTCGCAGTCTCCCCAGGAGGCGTGGGTTTGAATCCCGCCTCTGACAGAGCCCATTGAACGTACCAAGCAAGAAAAAAGCAAACACAGTCAAGAGAGCATTACCAGCTGCCAGGATGGCAGAGCGGTCTAAGGCGTTGCGTTCAGGTCGCAGTCTCCCCAGGAGGCGTGGGTTCGAATCCCACCTCAGACAGAGCCCATTGAAAGTACCAAGCAATAACAAAGCAAACACAGTAAAGAGAGCATTACCAGTTGCCAGGATGGCAGAGCGGTCTAAGGCGTTGCGTTCAGGTCGCAGTCTCCCCAGGAGGCGTGGGTTCGAATCCCGCCTCAGACATTGCCCATTGAAAGTACCAAGCAAGAAAAAGCAAACAATGTCAAGAGATCATTACCAGTTGCCAGGATGGCAGAGCGGTCTAAGGCGTTGTGTTCAGGGCGCAGTCTCCCCAGGAGGCGTGGGTTCGAATCCCGCTTCAGACAGAGCCCATTGAAAGTACCAGCAAGAACAAAGCAAACACATTCTAGAGAGCATTACCAGGTGCCAGGATGGCAGAATGGTCAAAGAGGCTGCGTTCAGGTCGCAGTCTCCCCAGGAGGCGTGGGTTTGAATCCCGCCTCCGACAGAGCCCATTGAAAGTACCAAGCAATAACAAAGCTAACACAGTCAAGAGAGCATTACCAGCTGCCAGGATGGCAGAGCGGTCTAAGGCGTTGCGTTCAGGTCGCAGTCTCCCCAGGAGGCGTGGGTTCGAATCCCGCCTCAGACATTGCCCTTTGAAAGTACCAAGCAAGAACAAAGCAAACACAGTCAAGAGAGCATTACCAGGTGCCAGGATGGCAGAGTGGTCAAAGAGGCTGCGTTCAGGTCGCAGTCTCCCCAGGAGGCGTGGGTTCGAATCCCGCCTCTGACAGAGCCCATTGAACGTACCAAGCAAGAAAAAAGCAAACACAGTCAAGAGAGCATTACCAGCTGCCAGGATGGCAGAGCGGTCTAAGGTGTTGCGTTCAGGTCGCAGTCTCCCCAGGAGGCGTGGGTTCGAATCCCGCCTCAGACATTGCCCATTGAAAGTACCAAGCAAGAAAAAGCAAACAATGTCAAGAGATCATTACCAGTTGCCAGGATGGCAGAGCGGTCTAAGGCGTTGTGTTCAGGGCGCAGTCTCCCCAGGAGGCGTGGGTTCGAATCCCGCTTCAGACAGAGCCCATTGAAAGTACCAGCAAGAACAAAGCAAACACATTCAAGAGAGCATTACCAGGTGCCAGGATGGCAGAATGGTCAAAGAGGCTGCGTTCAGGTCGCAGTCTCCCCAGGAGGCGTGGGTTTGAATCCCGCCTCAGACATTGCCCTTTGAAAGTACCAAGCAAGAACAAAGCAAACACAGTCAAGAGAGCATTACCAGCTGCCAGGATGGCAGAGCGGTCTAAGGCGTTGCGTTCAGGTCGCAGTCTCCCCAGGAGGCGTGGGTTCGAATCCCGCCTCAGACATTGCCCATTGAAAGTACCAAGCAAGAAAAAGCAAACAATGTCAAGAGATCATTACCAGTTGCCAGGATGGCAGAGCGGTCTAAGGCGTTGTGTTCAGGGCGCAGTCTCCCCAGGAGGCGTGGGTTCGAATCCCGCTTCAGACAGAGCCCATTGAAAGTACCTGCAAGAACAAAGCAAACACATTCAAGAGAGCATTACCAGGTGCCAGGATGGCAGAGTGGTCAAAGAGGCTGCGTTCAGGTCGCAGTCTCCCCAGGAGGCGTGGGTTTGAATCCCGCCTCCGACAGAGCCCATTGAAAGTACCAAGCAAGAACAAAGCTAACACAGTCAAGAGAGCATTACCAGCTGCCAGGATGGCAGAGCGGTCTAAGGCGTTGCGTTCAGGTCGCAGTCTCCCCAGGAGGCGTGGGTTCGAATCCCACCTCAGACAGAGCCCATTGATAGTACTAAGCAAGAAAAAAGCAAACACAGTCAAGAGAGAATTACCAGTTGCCAGGATGGCAGAGCGGTCTAAGGCGTTGCGTTCAGTTCGCAGTCTCCCCAGGAGGCGTGGGTTCGAATCCCACCTCAGACAGAGCCCATTGAAAGTACCAAGCAATAACAAAGCAAACACAGTCAAGAGAGAATTACCAGTTGCCAGGATGGCAGACCGGTCTAAGGCGTTGCGTTCAGTTCGCAGTAACCCCAGGAGGCGTGGGTTCGAATCCCACCTCAGACAGAGCCCATTGAAAGTACCAAGCAAGAAAAAAGCAAACACAGTCAAGAGAGAATTACCAGTTGCCAGGATGGCAGAGCGGTCTAAGGCGTTGCGTTCAGGTCGCAGTCTCCCCAGGAGGCGTGGGTTCAAATCCCACCTCAGACAGAGCCCATTGAAAGTACCAAGCAATAACAAAGCAAACAAAGTCAAGAGAGCATTACCAGTTGCCAGGATGGCAGAGCGGTCTAAGGCGTTGCGTTCAGGTCGCAGTCTCCCCAGGAGGCGTGGGTTCGAATCCCACCTCAGACAGAGCCCATTGAAAGTACCAAGCAATAACAAAGCAAACAAAGTCAAGAGAGAATTACCAGTTGCCAGGATGGCAGAGCGGTCTAAGGCGTTGCGTTCAGGTCGCAGTAACCCCAGGAGGCGTGGGATCGAATCCCACCTCAGACAGAGCCCATTGAAAGTACCAAGCAATAACAAAGCAAACACAGTAAAGAGAGTATTACCAGTTGCCAGGATGGCAGAGCGGTCTAAGGCGTTGCGTTCAGGTCGCAGTCTCCCCAGGAGACGTGGGTTCGAATCCCACTTCAGACAGAGCCCATTGAAAGTACCAGCAAGAACAAAGTAAACACATTCAAGAGAGCATTACCAGGTGCCAGGATGGCAGAGCGGTCTAAGGCGTTGCGTTCAGGTCGCAGTCTCCCCAGGAGGCGTGGGTTCGAATCCCACCTCAGACAGAGCCCATTGAAAGTACCAAGCAAGAAAAAAGCAAACACAGTCAAGAGAGAATTACCAGTTGCCAGGATGGCAGACCGGTCTAAGGCGTTGCGTTCAGGTCGCAGTCTCCCCAGGAGGCGTGGGTTCGAATCCCACCTCAGACAGAGCCCATTGAAAGTACCAAGCAAGAAAAAAGCAAACACAGTCAAGAGAGAATTACCAGTTGCCAGGATGGCAGAGCGGTCTAAGGCGTTGCGTTCAGGTCGCAGTCTCCCCAGGAGGCGTGGGTTCAAATCCCACCTCAGACAGAGCCCATTGAAAGTACCAAGCAATAACAAAGCAAACAAAGTCAAGAGAGCATTACCAGTTGCCAGGATGGCAGAGCGGTCTAAGGCGTTGCGTTCAGGTCGCAGTCTCCCCAGGAGGCGTGGGTTCGAATCCCACCTCAGACAGAGCCCATTGAAAGTACCAAGCAATAACAAAGCAAACAAAGTCAAGAGAGAATTACCAGTTGCCAGGATGGCAGAGCGGTCTAAGGCGTTGCGTTCAGCTTGCAGTAACCCCAGGAGGCGTGGGATCGAATCCCACCTCAGACAGAGCCCATTGAAAGTACCAAGCAATAACAAAGCAAACACAGTAAAGAGAGTATTACCAGTTGCCAGGATGGCAGAGCGGTCTAAGGCGTTGCGTTCAGGTCGCAGTCTCCCCAGGAGACGTGGGTTCGAATCCCACTTCAGACAGAGCCCATTGAAAGTACCAGCAAGAACAAAGCAAACACATTCAAGAGAGCATTACCAGGTGCCAGGATGGCGGAGTGGTCAAAGACGCTGCGTTCAGGTCGCAGTCTCCCCAGGAGGTGTGGGTTCGAATCCCGCCTCAGACAGAGCCCATTGAAAGTACCAAGCAAGAACAAAGCAAACACAGTCAAGAGAGAGTTACCAGTTGCCAGGATGGCAGAGCGGTCTAAGGCGTTGCGTTCAGGTCCCAGTAACCCCAGGAGGCGTGGTTTCAAATCCCACCTCAGACAGAGCCCATTGATAGTACTAAGCAAGAAAAAAGCAAACACAGTCAAGAGAGAATTACCAGTTGCCAGGATGGCAGAGCGGTCTAAGGCGTTGCGTTCAGTTCGCAGTCTCCCCAGGAGGCGTGGGTTCGAATCCCACCTCAGACAGAGCCCATTGAAAGTACCAAGCAATAACAAAGCAAACACAGTCAAGAGAGAATTACCAGTTGCCAGGATGGCAGACCGGTCTAAGGCGTTGCGTTCAGGTCGCAGTAACCCCAGGAGGCGTGGGTTCGAATCCCACCTCAGACAGAGCCCATTGAAAGTACCAAGCAATAACAAAGCAAACACAGTCAAGAGAGCATTACCAGTTGCCAGGATGGCAGTGCGTTCTAAGGCGTTGCGTTCAGGTCGCAGTCTCCCCAGGAGGCGTGGGTTTGAATCCCGCCTCTGACAGAGCCCATTGAACGTACCAAGCAAGAAAAAAGCAAACACAGTCAAGAGAGCATTACCAGCTGCCAGGATGGCAGAGCGGTCTAAGGCGTTGCGTTCAGGTCGCAGTCTCCCCAGGAGGCGTGGGTTCGAATCCCACCTCAGACAGAGCCCATTGAAAGTACCAAGCAATAACAAAGCAAACACAGTAAAGAGAGCATTACCAGTTGCCAGGATGGCAGAGCGGTCTAAGGCGTTGCGTTCAGGTCGCAGTCTCCCCAGGAGGCGTGGGTTCGAATCCCGCCTCAGACATTGCCCATTGAAAGTACCAAGCAAGAAAAAGCAAACAATGTCAAGAGATCATTACCAGTTGCCAGGATGGCAGAGCGGTCTAAGGCGTTGTGTTCAGGGCGCAGTCTCCCCAGGAGGCGTGGGTTCGAATCCCGCTTCAGACAGAGCCCATTGAAAGTACCAGCAAGAACAAAGCAAACACATTCTAGAGAGCATTACCAGGTGCCAGGATGGCAGAATGGTCAAAGAGGCTGCGTTCAGGTCGCAGTCTCCCCAGGAGGCGTGGGTTTGAATCCCGCCTCCGACAGAGCCCATTGAAAGTACCAAGCAATAACAAAGCTAACACAGTCAAGAGAGCATTACCAGCTGCCAGGATGGCAGAGCGGTCTAAGGCGTTGCGTTCAGGTCGCAGTCTCCCCAGGAGGCGTGGGTTCGAATCCCGCCTCAGACATTGCCCTTTGAAAGTACCAAGCAAGAACAAAGCAAACACAGTCAAGAGAGCATTACCAGGTGCCAGGATGGCAGAGTGGTCAAAGAGGCTGCGTTCAGGTCGCAGTCTCCCCAGGAGGCGTGGGTTTGAATCCCGCCTCCGACAGAGCCCATTGAAAGTACCAAGCACGAACAAAGCTAACACAGTCAAGAGAGCATTACCAGCTGCCAGGATGGCAGAGCGGTCTAAGGCGTTGCGTTCAGGTCGCAGTCTCCCCAGGAGGCGTGGGTTCGAATCCCGCCTCAGACATTGCCCATTGAAAGTACCAAGCAAGAACAAAGCAAACACATTCAAGAGAGCATTACCAGCTGCCAGGATGGCAGAGCGGTCTAAGGCATTGCGTTCAGATCGCAGTCTCCCCAGGAGGCGTGGGTTCGAATCCCGCCTCAGACAGTGCCCATTGAAAGTACCAATCAATAATAAAGCAAACACAGTCAAGAGAGCATTACCAGTTGCCAGGATGGCAGAGCGGTCTAAGGCGTTGCGTTCAGGTCGCAGTCTCCCCAGGAGGCGTGGGTTCGAACCCCACCTCAGACAGTGCCCATTGAAAGTACCAAGCAAGATCAAAGCAAACACAGACAAGAGAGCATTACCAGATGCCAGGATGGCAGAGCGGTCTAAGGCGTTGCGTTCAGGTCGCAGTCTCCCCAGGAGGCGTGGGTTCGAATCCCAAGAACAAAGCAAACACATTCAAGAGAGCATTACCAGATGCCAGGATGGCAGAGTGGTCTAAGGCGTTGCGTTCAGGTCGCAGTCTCCCCAGGAGGCGTGGGTTCGAATCCCGCCTCAGACAGTGCCCATTGAAAGTACCAAGCAAGAACAAAGCAAACACATTCAAGAGAGCATTACCAGATGCCAGGATGGCAGAGTGGTCTAAGGCGTTGCGTTCAGGTCGCAGTCTCCCCAGGAGGCGTGGGTTCGAATCCCGCCTCAGACAGAGCCCATTGAAAGTACCAAGCAAGAACAAAGCAAACACAGTCAAGAGAGAGGTACCAGTTGCCAGGATGGCAGAGTTGTCTAAGGCGTTGCGTTCAGGTCGCAGTAACCCCAGGAGGCGTGGGTTCGAATCCCACCTCAGACAGAGCCCATTGATAGTACCAAGCAAGAAAAAAGCAAACACAGTCAAGAGAGAATTACCAGGTGCCAGGATGGCAGAGTGGTCAAAGACGCTGCGTTCAGGTCGCAGTCTCCCCAGGAGGCGTGTGTTCGAATCCCACCTCAGACAGAGCCCATTGAAAGTACCAAGCAAGAACAAAGCAAACACAGTCAAGAGAGCATTACCAGTTGCCAGGATGGCAGAGCGGTCTAAGGCGTTGCGTTCAGGTCGGAGTCTCCCCAGGAGGCGTGGGTTCGAATCCCACCTCAGACAGAGCCCATTGAAAGTACCAAGCAATAACAAAGCAAACACAGTCAAGAGAGCATTACCAGTTGCCAGGATGGCAGAGCGGTCTAAGGCGTTGCGTTCAGATCGCAGTCTCCCCAGGAGGCATGGGTTCGAATCCCACCTCAGACAGACCCCATTGAAAGTACCAAGCAAGAAAAAGCAAACACAGTCAAGAGAGCATTACCAGGTGCCAGGATGGCAGAGCGGTCTAAGGCGTTGCGTTCAGGTCGCAGTCACCCCAGGAGGCGTGGGTTCGAATCCCACCTCAGACAGAGCCCATTGAAAGTACCAAGCAAGAACAATGCAAACACATTCAAGAGAGCATTACCAGATGCCAGGATGGCAGAGCGGTCTAAGGCGTTGCGTTCAGGTCGCAGTCACCCCAGGAGGCGTGGGTTCGAATCCCACCTCAGACAGTGCCCATTGAAAGTACCAAGCAATAACAAAGCAAACACAGACAAGAGAGCATTACCAGATGCCAGGATGGCAGAGCGGTCTAAGGCGTTGCGTTCAGGTCGCAGTCTCCCCAGGAGGCGTGGGTTCGAATCCCAAGAACAAAGCAAACACATTCAAGAGAGCATTACCAGATGCCAGGATGGCAGAGTGGTCTAAGGCGTTGCGTTCAGGTCGCAGTCTCCCCAGGAGGCGTGGGTTCGAATCCCGCCTCAGACAGTGCCCATTGAAAGTACCAAGCAAGAACAAAGCAAACACATTCAAGAGAGCATTACCAGATGCCAGGATGGCAGAGTGGTCTAAGGCGTTGCGTTCAGGTCGCAGTCTCCCCAGGAGGCGTGGGTTCGAATCCCGCCTCAGACAGAGCCCATTGAAAGTACCAAGCAAGAACAAAGCAAACACAGTCAAGAGAGAGGTACCAGTTGCCAGGATGGCAGAGTTGTCTAAGGCGTTGCGTTCAGGTCGCAGTAACCCCAGGAGGCGTGGGTTCGAATCCCACCTCAGACAGAGCCCATTGATAGTACCAAGCAAGAAAAAAGCAAACACAGTCAAGAGAGAATTACCAGGTGCCAGGATGGCAGAGTGGTCAAAGACGCTGCGTTCAGGTCGCAGTCTCCCCAGGAGGCGTGTGTTCGAATCCCACCTCAGACAGAGCCCATTGAAAGTACCAAGCAAGAACAAAGCAAACACAGTCAAGAGAGCATTAGCAGGTGCCAGGATGGCAGAATGGTCAAAGAGGCTGCGTTCAGGTCGCAGTCTCCCCAGGAGGCGTGGGTTTGAATCCCGCCTCAGACATTGCCCTTTGAAAGTACCAAGCAAGAACAAAGCAAACACATTCAAGAGAGCATTACCAGCTGCCAGGATGGCAGAGCGGTCTAAGGCGTTGCGTTCAGGTCGCAGTCTCCCCAGGAGGCGTGGGTTCGAATCCCGCCTCAGACATTGCCCATTGAAAGTACCAAGCAAGAAAAAGCAAACAATGTCAAGAGATCATTACCAGTTGCCAGGATGGCAGAGCGGTCTAAGGCGTTGTGTTCAGGGCGCAGTCTCCCCAGGAGGCGTGGGTTCGAATCCCGCTTCAGACAGAGCCCATTGAAAGTACCTGCAAGAACAAAGCAAACACATTCAAGAGAGCATTACCAGGTGCCAGGATGGCAGAGTGGTCAAAGAGGCTGCGTTCAGGTCGCAGTCTCCCCAGGAGGCGTGGGTTTGAATCCCGCCTCAGACAGTGCCCATTGAAAGTACCAAGCAATAACAAAGCAAACACAGACAAGAGAGCATTACCAGATGCCAGGATGGCAGAGCGGTCTAAGGCGTTGCGTTCAGGTCGCAGTCTCCCCAGGAGGCGTGGGTTCGAATCCCAAGAACAAAGCAAACACATTCAAGAGAGCATTACCAGATGCCAGGATGGCAGAGTGGTCTAAGGCGTTGCGTTCAGGTCGCAGTCTCCCCAGGAGGCGTGGGTTCGAATCCCGCCTCAGACAGTGCCCATTGAAAGTACCAAGCAAGAACAAAGCAAACACATTCAAGAGAGCATTACCAGATGCCAGGATGGCAGAGTGGTCTAAGGCGTTGCGTTCAGGTCGCAGTCTCCCCAGGAGGCGTGGGTTCGAATCCCGCCTCAGACAGAGCCCATTGAAAGTACCAAGCAAGAACAAAGCAAACACAGTCAAGAGAGAGGTACCAGTTGCCAGGATGGCAGAGTTGTCTAAGGCGTTGCGTTCAGGTCGCAGTAACCCCAGGAGGCGTGGGTTCGAATCCCACCTCAGACAGAGCCCATTGATAGTACCAAGCAAGAAAAAAGCAAACACAGTCAAGAGAGAATTACCAGGTGCCAGGATGGCAGAGTGGTCAAAGACGCTGCGTTCAGGTCGCAGTCTCCCCAGGAGGCGTGTGTTCGAATCCCACCTCAGACAGAGCCCATTGAAAGTACCAAGCAAGAACAAAGCAAACACAGTCAAGAGAGCATTACCAGGTGCCAGGATGGCAGAATGGTCAAAGAGGCTGCGTTCAGGTCGCAGTCTCCCCAGGAGGCGTGGGTTTGAATCCCGCCTCAGACATTGCCCTTTGAAAGTACCAAGCAAGAACAAAGCAAACACAGTCAAGAGAGCATTACCAGCTGCCAGGATGGCAGAGCGGTCTAAGGCGTTGCGTTCAGGTCGCAGTCTCCCCAGGAGGCGTGGGTTCGAATCCCGCCTCAGACATTGCCCATTGAAAGTACCAAGCAAGAAAAAGCAAACAATGTCAAGAGATCATTACCAGTTGCCAGGATGGCAGAGCGGTCTAAGGCGTTGTGTTCAGGGCGCAGTCTCCCCAGGAGGCGTGGGTTCGAATCCCGCTTCAGACAGAGCCCATTGAAAGTACCTGCAAGAACAAAGCAAACACATTCAAGAGAGCATTACCAGGTGCCAGGATGGCAGAGTGGTCAAAGAGGCTGCGTTCAGGTCGCAGTCTCCCCAGGAGGCGTGGGTTTGAATCCCGCCTCCGACAGAGCCCATTGAAAGTACCAAGCAAGAACAAAGCTAACACAGTCAAGAGAGCATTACCAGCTGCCAGGATGGCAGAGCGGTCTAAGGCGTTGCGTTCAGGTCGCAGTCTCCCCAGGAGGCGTGGGTTCGAATCCCACCTCAGACAGAGCCCATTGATAGTACTAAGCAAGAAAAAAGCAAACACAGTCAAGAGAGAATTACCAGTTGCCAGGATGGCAGAGCGGTCTAAGGCGTTGCGTTCAGTTCGCAGTCTCCCCAGGAGGCGTGGGTTCGAATCCCACCTCAGACAGAGCCCATTGAAAGTACCAAGCAATAACAAAGCAAACACAGTCAAGAGAGAATTACCAGTTGCCAGGATGGCAGACCGGTCTAAGGCGTTGCGTTCAGTTCGCAGTAACCCCAGGAGGCGTGGGTTCGAATCCCACCTCAGACAGAGCCCATTGAAAGTACCAAGCAAGAAAAAAGCAAACACAGTCAAGAGAGAATTACCAGTTGCCAGGATGGCAGAGCGGTCTAAGGCGTTGCGTTCAGGTCGCAGTCTCCCCAGGAGGCGTGGGTTCAAATCCCACCTCAGACAGAGCCCATTGAAAGTACCAAGCAATAACAAAGCAAACAAAGTCAAGAGAGCATTACCAGTTGCCAGGATGGCAGAGCGGTCTAAGGCGTTGCGTTCAGGTCGCAGTCTCCCCAGGAGGCGTGGGTTCGAATCCCACCTCAGACAGAGCCCATTGAAAGTACCAAGCAATAACAAAGCAAACAAAGTCAAGAGAGAATTACCAGTTGCCAGGATGGCAGAGCGGTCTAAGGCGTTGCGTTCAGGTCGCAGTAACCCCAGGAGGCGTGGGATCGAATCCCACCTCAGACAGAGCCCATTGAAAGTACCAAGCAATAACAAAGCAAACACAGTAAAGAGAGTATTACCAGTTGCCAGGATGGCAGAGCGGTCTAAGGCGTTGCGTTCAGGTCGCAGTCTCCCCAGGAGACGTGGGTTCGAATCCCACTTCAGACAGAGCCCATTGAAAGTACCAGCAAGAACAAAGTAAACACATTCAAGAGAGCATTACCAGGTGCCAGGATGGCAGAGCGGTCTAAGGCGTTGCGTTCAGGTCGCAGTCTCCCCAGGAGGCGTGGGTTCGAATCCCACCTCAGACAGAGCCCATTGAAAGTACCAAGCAAGAAAAAAGCAAACACAGTCAAGAGAGAATTACCAGTTGCCAGGATGGCAGACCGGTCTAAGGCGTTGCGTTCAGGTCGCAGTCTCCCCAGGAGGCGTGGGTTCGAATCCCACCTCAGACAGAGCCCATTGAAAGTACCAAGCAAGAAAAAAGCAAACACAGTCAAGAGAGAATTACCAGTTGCCAGGATGGCAGAGCGGTCTAAGGCGTTGCGTTCAGGTCGCAGTCTCCCCAGGAGGCGTGGGTTCAAATCCCACCTCAGACAGAGCCCATTGAAAGTACCAAGCAATAACAAAGCAAACAAAGTCAAGAGAGCATTACCAGTTGCCAGGATGGCAGAGCGGTCTAAGGCGTTGCGTTCAGGTCGCAGTCTCCCCAGGAGGCGTGGGTTCGAATCCCACCTCAGACAGAGCCCATTGAAAGTACCAAGCAATAACAAAGCAAACAAAGTCAAGAGAGAATTACCAGTTGCCAGGATGGCAGAGCGGTCTAAGGCGTTGCGTTCAGCTTGCAGTAACCCCAGGAGGCGTGGGATCGAATCCCACCTCAGACAGAGCCCATTGAAAGTACCAAGCAATAACAAAGCAAACACAGTAAAGAGAGAATTACCAGTTGCCAGGATGGCAGAGCGGTCTAAGGCGTTGCGTTCAGGTCGCAGTCTCCCCAGGAGGCGTGGGTTCAAATCCCACCTCAGACAGAGCCCATTGAAAGTACCAAGCAATAACAAAGCAAACAAAGTCAAGAGAGCATTACCAGTTGCCAGGATGGCAGAGCGGTCTAAGGCGTTGCGTTCAGGTCGCAGTCTCCCCAGGAGGCGTGGGTTCGAATCCCACCTCAGACAGAGCCCATTGAAAGTACCAAGCAATAACAAAGCAAACAAAGTCAAGAGAGAATTACCAGTTGCCAGGATGGCAGAGCGGTCTAAGGCGTTGCGTTCAGTTCGCAGTAACCCCAGGAGGCGTGGGTTCGAATCCCACCTCAGACAGAGCCCATTGAAAGTACCAAGCAAGAAAAAAGCAAACACAGTCAAGAGAGAATTACCAGTTGCCAGGATGGCAGAGCGGTCTAAGGCGTTGCGTTCAGGTCGCAGTCTCCCCAGGAGGCGTGGGTTCAAATCCCACCTCAGACAGAGCCCATTGAAAGTACCAAGCAATAACAAAGCAAACAAAGTCAAGAGAGCATTACCAGTTGCCAGGATGGCAGAGCGGTCTAAGGCGTTGCGTTCAGGTCGCAGTCTCCCCAGGAGGCGTGGGTTCGAATCCCACCTCAGACAGAGCCCATTGAAAGTACCAAGCAATAACAAAGCAAACAAAGTCAAGAGAGAATTACCAGTTGCCAGGATGGCAGAGCGGTCTAAGGCGTTGCGTTCAGGTCGCAGTAACCCCAGGAGGCGTGGGATCGAATCCCACCTCAGACAGAGCCCATTGAAAGTACCAAGCAATAACAAAGCAAACACAGTAAAGAGAGTATTACCAGTTGCCAGGATGGCAGAGCGGTCTAAGGCGTTGCGTTCAGGTCGCAGTCTCCCCAGGAGACGTGGGTTCGAATCCCACTTCAGACAGAGCCCATTGAAAGTACCAGCAAGAACAAAGTAAACACATTCAAGAGAGCATTACCAGGTGCCAGGATGGCAGAGCGGTCTAAGGCGTTGCGTTCAGGTCGCAGTCTCCCCAGGAGGCGTGGGTTCGAATCCCACCTCAGACAGAGCCCATTGAAAGTACCAAGCAAGAAAAAAGCAAACACAGTCAAGAGAGAATTACCAGTTGCCAGGATGGCAGACCGGTCTAAGGCGTTGCGTTCAGGTCGCAGTCTCCCCAGGAGGCGTGGGTTCGAATCCCACCTCAGACAGAGCCCATTGAAAGTACCAAGCAAGAAAAAAGCAAACACAGTCAAGAGAGAATTACCAGTTGCCAGGATGGCAGAGCGGTCTAAGGCGTTGCGTTCAGGTCGCAGTCTCCCCAGGAGGCGTGGGTTCAAATCCCACCTCAGACAGAGCCCATTGAAAGTACCAAGCAATAACAAAGCAAACAAAGTCAAGAGAGCATTACCAGTTGCCAGGATGGCAGAGCGGTCTAAGGCGTTGCGTTCAGGTCGCAGTCTCCCCAGGAGGCGTGGGTTCGAATCCCACCTCAGACAGAGCCCATTGAAAGTACCAAGCAATAACAAAGCAAACAAAGTCAAGAGAGAATTACCAGTTGCCAGGATGGCAGAGCGGTCTAAGGCGTTGCGTTCAGCTTGCAGTAACCCCAGGAGGCGTGGGATCGAATCCCACCTCAGACAGAGCCCATTGAAAGTACCAAGCAATAACAAAGCAAACACAGTAAAGAGAGTATTACCAGTTGCCAGGATGGCAGAGCGGTCTAAGGCGTTGCGTTCAGGTCGCAGTCTCCCCAGGAGACGTGGGTTCGAATCCCACTTCAGACAGAGCCCATTGAAAGTACCAGCAAGAACAAAGCAAACACATTCAAGAGAGCATTACCAGGTGCCAGGATGGCAGAGTGGTCAAAGACGCTGCGTTCAGGTCGCAGTCTCCCCAGGAGGTGTGGGTTCGAATCCCGCCTCAGACAGAGCCCATTGAAAGTACCAAGCAAGAACAAAGCAAACACAGTCAAGAGAGAGTTACCAGTTGCCAGGATGGCAGAGCGGTCTAAGGCGTTGCGTTCAGGTCCCAGTAACCCCAGGAGGCGTGGTTTCAAATCCCACCTCAGACAGAGCCCATTGATAGTACTAAGCAAGAAAAAAGCAAACACAGTCAAGAGAGAATTACCAGTTGCCAGGATGGCAGAGCGGTCTAAGGCGTTGCGTTCAGTTCGCAGTCTCCCCAGGAGGCGTGGGTTCGAATCCCACCTCAGACAGAGCCCATTGAAAGTACCAAGCAATAACAAAGCAAACACAGTCAAGAGAGAATTACCAGTTGCCAGGATGGCAGACCGGTCTAAGGCGTTGCGTTCAGGTCGCAGTAACCCCAGGAGGCGTGGGTTCGAATCCCACCTCAGACAGAGCCCATTGAAAGTACCAAGCAATAACAAAGCAAACACAGTCAAGAGAGCATTACCAGTTGCCAGGATGGCAGTGCGTTCTAAGGCGTTGCGTTCAGGTCGCAGTCTCCCCAGGAGGCGTGGGTTTGAATCCCGCCTCTGACAGAGCCCATTGAACGTACCAAGCAAGAAAAAAGCAAACACAGTCAAGAGAGCATTACCAGCTGCCAGGATGGCAGAGCGGTCTAAGGCGTTGCGTTCAGGTCGCAGTCTCCCCAGGAGGCGTGGGTTCGAATCCCACCTCAGACAGAGCCCATTGAAAGTACCAAGCAATAACAAAGCAAACACAGTAAAGAGAGCATTACCAGTTGCCAGGATGGCAGAGCGGTCTAAGGCGTTGCGTTCAGGTCGCAGTCTCCCCAGGAGGCGTGGGTTCGAATCCCGCCTCAGACATTGCCCATTGAAAGTACCAAGCAAGAAAAAGCAAACAATGTCAAGAGATCATTACCAGTTGCCAGGATGGCAGAGCGGTCTAAGGCGTTGTGTTCAGGGCGCAGTCTCCCCAGGAGGCGTGGGTTCGAATCCCGCTTCAGACAGAGCCCATTGAAAGTACCAGCAAGAACAAAGCAAACACATTCTAGAGAGCATTACCAGGTGCCAGGATGGCAGAATGGTCAAAGAGGCTGCGTTCAGGTCGCAGTCTCCCCAGGAGGCGTGGGTTTGAATCCCGCCTCCGACAGAGCCCATTGAAAGTACCAAGCAATAACAAAGCTAACACAGTCAAGAGAGCATTACCAGCTGCCAGGATGGCAGAGCGGTCTAAGGCGTTGCGTTCAGGTCGCAGTCTCCCCAGGAGGCGTGGGTTCGAATCCCGCCTCAGACATTGCCCTTTGAAAGTACCAAGCAAGAACAAAGCAAACACAGTCAAGAGAGCATTACCAGGTGCCAGGATGGCAGAGTGGTCAAAGAGGCTGCGTTCAGGTCGCAGTCTCCCCAGGAGGCGTGGGTTCGAATCCCGCCTCTGACAGAGCCCATTGAACGTACCAAGCAAGAAAAAAGCAAACACAGTCAAGAGAGCATTACCAGCTGCCAGGATGGCAGAGCGGTCTAAGGTGTTGCGTTCAGGTCGCAGTCTCCCCAGGAGGCGTGGGTTCGAATCCCGCCTCAGACATTGCCCATTGAAAGTACCAAGCAAGAAAAAGCAAACAATGTCAAGAGATCATTACCAGTTGCCAGGATGGCAGAGCGGTCTAAGGCGTTGTGTTCAGGGCGCAGTCTCCCCAGGAGGCGTGGGTTCGAATCCCGCTTCAGACAGAGCCCATTGAAAGTACCAGCAAGAACAAAGCAAACACATTCAAGAGAGCATTACCAGGTGCCAGGATGGCAGAATGGTCAAAGAGGCTGCGTTCAGGTCGCAGTCTCCCCAGGAGGCGTGGGTTTGAATCCCGCCTCAGACATTGCCCTTTGAAAGTACCAAGCAAGAACAAAGCAAACACAGTCAAGAGAGCATTACCAGCTGCCAGGATGGCAGAGCGGTCTAAGGCGTTGCGTTCAGGTCGCAGTCTCCCCAGGAGGCGTGGGTTCGAATCCCGCCTCAGACATTGCCCATTGAAAGTACCAAGCAAGAAAAAGCAAACAATGTCAAGAGATCATTACCAGTTGCCAGGATGGCAGAGCGGTCTAAGGCGTTGTGTTCAGGGCGCAGTCTCCCCAGGAGGCGTGGGTTCGAATCCCGCTTCAGACAGAGCCCATTGAAAGTACCTGCAAGAACAAAGCAAACACATTCAAGAGAGCATTACCAGGTGCCAGGATGGCAGAGTGGTCAAAGAGGCTGCGTTCAGGTCGCAGTCTCCCCAGGAGGCGTGGGTTTGAATCCCGCCTCCGACAGAGCCCATTGAAAGTACCAAGCAAGAACAAAGCTAACACAGTCAAGAGAGCATTACCAGCTGCCAGGATGGCAGAGCGGTCTAAGGCGTTGCGTTCAGGTCGCAGTCTCCCCAGGAGGCGTGGGTTCGAATCCCACCTCAGACAGAGCCCATTGATAGTACTAAGCAAGAAAAAAGCAAACACAGTCAAGAGAGAATTACCAGTTGCCAGGATGGCAGAGCGGTCTAAGGCGTTGCGTTCAGTTCGCAGTCTCCCCAGGAGGCGTGGGTTCGAATCCCACCTCAGACAGAGCCCATTGAAAGTACCAAGCAATAACAAAGCAAACACAGTCAAGAGAGAATTACCAGTTGCCAGGATGGCAGACCGGTCTAAGGCGTTGCGTTCAGTTCGCAGTAACCCCAGGAGGCGTGGGTTCGAATCCCACCTCAGACAGAGCCCATTGAAAGTACCAAGCAAGAAAAAAGCAAACACAGTCAAGAGAGAATTACCAGTTGCCAGGATGGCAGAGCGGTCTAAGGCGTTGCGTTCAGGTCGCAGTCTCCCCAGGAGGCGTGGGTTCAAATCCCACCTCAGACAGAGCCCATTGAAAGTACCAAGCAATAACAAAGCAAACAAAGTCAAGAGAGCATTACCAGTTGCCAGGATGGCAGAGCGGTCTAAGGCGTTGCGTTCAGGTCGCAGTCTCCCCAGGAGGCGTGGGTTCGAATCCCACCTCAGACAGAGCCCATTGAAAGTACCAAGCAATAACAAAGCAAACAAAGTCAAGAGAGAATTACCAGTTGCCAGGATGGCAGAGCGGTCTAAGGCGTTGCGTTCAGGTCGCAGTAACCCCAGGAGGCGTGGGATCGAATCCCACCTCAGACAGAGCCCATTGAAAGTACCAAGCAATAACAAAGCAAACACAGTAAAGAGAGTATTACCAGTTGCCAGGATGGCAGAGCGGTCTAAGGCGTTGCGTTCAGGTCGCAGTCTCCCCAGGAGACGTGGGTTCGAATCCCACTTCAGACAGAGCCCATTGAAAGTACCAGCAAGAACAAAGTAAACACATTCAAGAGAGCATTACCAGGTGCCAGGATGGCAGAGCGGTCTAAGGCGTTGCGTTCAGGTCGCAGTCTCCCCAGGAGGCGTGGGTTCGAATCCCACCTCAGACAGAGCCCATTGAAAGTACCAAGCAAGAAAAAAGCAAACACAGTCAAGAGAGAATTACCAGTTGCCAGGATGGCAGACCGGTCTAAGGCGTTGCGTTCAGGTCGCAGTCTCCCCAGGAGGCGTGGGTTCGAATCCCACCTCAGACAGAGCCCATTGAAAGTACCAAGCAAGAAAAAAGCAAACACAGTCAAGAGAGAATTACCAGTTGCCAGGATGGCAGAGCGGTCTAAGGCGTTGCGTTCAGGTCGCAGTCTCCCCAGGAGGCGTGGGTTCAAATCCCACCTCAGACAGAGCCCATTGAAAGTACCAAGCAATAACAAAGCAAACAAAGTCAAGAGAGCATTACCAGTTGCCAGGATGGCAGAGCGGTCTAAGGCGTTGCGTTCAGGTCGCAGTCTCCCCAGGAGGCGTGGGTTCGAATCCCACCTCAGACAGAGCCCATTGAAAGTACCAAGCAATAACAAAGCAAACAAAGTCAAGAGAGAATTACCAGTTGCCAGGATGGCAGAGCGGTCTAAGGCGTTGCGTTCAGCTTGCAGTAACCCCAGGAGGCGTGGGATCGAATCCCACCTCAGACAGAGCCCATTGAAAGTACCAAGCAATAACAAAGCAAACACAGTAAAGAGAGTATTACCAGTTGCCAGGATGGCAGAGCGGTCTAAGGCGTTGCGTTCAGGTCGCAGTCTCCCCAGGAGACGTGGGTTCGAATCCCACTTCAGACAGAGCCCATTGAAAGTACCAGCAAGAACAAAGCAAACACATTCAAGAGAGCATTACCAGGTGCCAGGATGGCAGAGTGGTCAAAGACGCTGCGTTCAGGTCGCAGTCTCCCCAGGAGGTGTGGGTTCGAATCCCGCCTCAGACAGAGCCCATTGAAAGTACCAAGCAAGAACAAAGCAAACACAGTCAAGAGAGAGTTACCAGTTGCCAGGATGGCAGAGCGGTCTAAGGCGTTGCGTTCAGGTCCCAGTAACCCCAGGAGGCGTGGTTTCAAATCCCACCTCAGACAGAGCCCATTGATAGTACTAAGCAAGAAAAAAGCAAACACAGTCAAGAGAGAATTACCAGTTGCCAGGATGGCAGAGCGGTCTAAGGCGTTGCGTTCAGTTCGCAGTCTCCCCAGGAGGCGTGGGTTCGAATCCCACCTCAGACAGAGCCCATTGAAAGTACCAAGCAATAACAAAGCAAACACAGTCAAGAGAGAATTACCAGTTGCCAGGATGGCAGACCGGTCTAAGGCGTTGCGTTCAGGTAGCAGTAACCCCAGGAGGCGTGGGTTCGAATCCCACCTCAGACAGAGCCCATTGAAAGTACCAAGCAATAACAAAGCAAACACAGTCAAGAGAGCATTACCAGTTGCCAGGATGGCAGTGCGTTCTAAGGCGTTGCGTTCAGGTCACAGTCTCCCCAGGAGGCGTGGGTTTGAATCCCGCCTCTGACAGAGCCCATTGAACGTACCAAGCAAGAAAAAAGCAAACACAGTCAAGAGAGCATTACCAGCTGCCAGGATGGCAGAGCGGTCTAAGGCGTTGCGTTCAGGTCGCAGTCTCCCCAGGAGGCGTGGGTTCGAATCCCACCTCAGACAGAGCCCATTGAAAGTACCAAGCAATAACAAAGCAAACACAGTAAAGAGAGCATTACCAGTTGCCAGGATGGCAGAGCGGTCTAAGGCGTTGCGTTCAGGTCGCAGTCTCCCCAGGAGGCGTGGGTTCGAATCCCGCCTCAGACATTGCCCATTGAAAGTACCAAGCAAGAAAAAGCAAACAATGTCAAGAGATCATTACCAGTTGCCAGGATGGCAGAGCGGTCTAAGGCGTTGTGTTCAGGGCGCAGTCTCCCCAGGAGGCGTGGGTTCGAATCCCGCTTCAGACAGAGCCCATTGAAAGTACCAGCAAGAACAAAGCAAACACATTCTAGAGAGCATTACCAGGTGCCAGGATGGCAGAATGGTCAAAGAGGCTGCGTTCAGGTCGCAGTCTCCCCAGGAGGCGTGGGTTTGAATCCCGCCTCCGACAGAGCCCATTGAAAGTACCAAGCAATAACAAAGCTAACACAGTCAAGAGAGCATTACCAGCTGCCAGGATGGCAGAGCGGTCTAAGGCGTTGCGTTCAGGTCGCAGTCTCCCCAGGAGGCGTGGGTTCGAATCCCGCCTCAGACATTGCCCTTTGAAAGTACCAAGCAAGAACAAAGCAAACACAGTCAAGAGAGCATTACCAGGTGCCAGGATGGCAGAGTGGTCAAAGAGGCTGCGTTCAGGTCGCAGTCTCCCCAGGAGGCGTGGGTTTGAATCCCGCCTCCGACAGAGCCCATTGAAAGTACCAAGCACGAACAAAGCTAACACAGTCAAGAGAGCATTACCAGCTGCCAGGATGGCAGAGCGGTCTAAGGCGTTGCGTTCAGGTCGCAGTCTCCCCAGGAGGCGTGGGTTCGAATCACGCCTCAGACATTGCCCATTGAAAGTACCAAGCAAGAACAAAGCAAACACATTCAAGAGAGCATTACCAGCTGCCAGGATGGCAGAGCGGTCTAAGGCATTGCGTTCAGATCGCAGTCTCCCCAGGAGGCGTGGGTTCGAATCCCGCCTCAGACAGTGCCCATTGAAAGTACCAATCAATAATAAAGCAAACACAGTCAAGAGAGCATTACCAGTTGCCAGGATGGCAGAGCGGTCTAAGGCGTTGCGTTCAGGTCGCAGTCTCCCCAGGAGGCGTGGGTTCGAACCCCACCTCAGACAGTGCCCATTGAAAGTACCAAGCAAGATCAAAGCAAACACAGACAAGAGAGCATTACCAAATGCCAGGATGGCAGAGCGGTCTAAGGCGTTGCGTTCAGGTCGCAGTCTCCCCAGGAGGCGTGGGTTCGAATCCCAAGAACAAAGCAAACACATTCAAGAGAGCATTACCAGATGCCAGGATGGCAGAGTGGTCTAAGGCGTTGCGTTCAGGTCGCAGTCTCCCCAGGAGGCGTGGGTTCGAATCCCGCCTCAGACAGTGCCCATTGAAAGTACCAAGCAAGAACAAAGCAAACACATTCAAGAGAGCATTACCAGATGCCAGGATGGCAGAGTGGTCTAAGGCGTTGCGTTCAGGTCGCAGTCTCCCCAGGAGGCGTGGGTTCGAATCCCGCCTCAGACAGAGCCCATTGAAAGTACCAAGCAAGAACAAAGCAAACACAGTCAAGAGAGAGGTACCAGTTGCCAGGATGGCAGAGTTGTCTAAGGCGTTGCGTTCAGGTCGCAGTAACCCCAGGAGGCGTGGGTTCGAATCCCACCTCAGACAGAGCCCATTGATAGTACCAAGCAAGAAAAAAGCAAACACAGTCAAGAGAGAATTACCAGGTGCCAGGATGGCAGAGTGGTCAAAGACGCTGCGTTCAGGTCGCAGTCTCCCCAGGAGGCGTGTGTTCGAATCCCACCTCAGACAGAGCCCATTGAAAGTACCAAGCAAGAACAAAGCAAACACAGTCAAGAGAGCATTACCAGTTGCCAGGATGGCAGAGCGGTCTAAGGCGTTGCGTTCAGGTCGGAGTCTCCCCAGGAGGCGTGGGTTCGAATCCCACCTCAGACAGAGCCCATTGAAAGTACCAAGCAATAACAAAGCAAACACAGTCAAGAGAGCATTACCAGTTGCCAGGATGGCAGAGTGGTCTAAGGCGTTGCGTTCAGGTCGCAGTCTCCCCAGGAGGCGTGGGTTCGAATCCCGCCTCAGACAGAGCCCATTGAAAGTACCAAGCAAGAACAAAGCAAACACAGTCAAGAGAGAGGTACCAGTTGCCAGGATGGCAGAGTTGTCTAAGGCGTTGCGTTCAGGTCGCAGTAACCCCAGGAGGCGTGGGTTCGAATCCCACCTCAGACAGAGCCCATTGATAGTACCAAGCAAGAAAAAAGCAAACACAGTCAAGAGAGAATTACCAGGTGCCAGGATGGCAGAGTGGTCAAAGACGCTGCGTTCAGGTCGCAGTCTCCCCAGGAGGCGTGTGTTCGAATCCCACCTCAGACAGAGCCCATTGAAAGTACCAAGCAAGAACAAAGCAAACACAGTCAAGAGAGCATTACCAGTTGCCAGGATGGCAGAGCGGTCTAAGGCGTTGCGTTCAGGTCGGAGTCTCCCCAGGAGGCGTGGGTTCGAATCCCACCTCAGACAGAGCCCATTGAAAGTACCAAGCAATAACAAAGCAAACACAGTCAAGAGAGCATTACCAGTTGCCAGGATGGCAGAGCGGTCTAAGGCGTTGCGTTCAGATCGCAGTCTCCCCAGGAGGCATGGGTTCGAATCCCACCTCAGACAGACCCCATTGAAAGTACCAAGCAAGAAAAAGCAAACACAGTCAAGAGAGCATTACCAGGTGCCAGGATGGCAGAGCGGTCTAAGGCGTTGCGTTCAGGTCGCAGTCACCCCAGGAGGCGTGGGTTCGAATCCCACCTCAGACAGAGCCCATTGAAAGTACCAAGCAAGAACAATGCAAACACATTCAAGAGAGCATTACCAGATGCCAGGATGGCAGAGCGGTCTAAGGCGTTGCGTTCAGGTCGCAGTCACCCCAGGAGGCGTGGGTTCGAATCCCACCTCAGACAGTGCCCATTGAAAGTACCAAGCAATAACAAAGCAAACACAGACAAGAGAGCATTACCAGATGCCAGGATGGCAGAGCGGTCTAAGGCGTTGCGTTCAGGTCGCAGTCTCCCCAGGAGGCGTGGGTTCGAATCCCAAGAACAAAGCAAACACATTCAAGAGAGCATTACCAGATGCCAGGATGGCAGAGTGGTCTAAGGCGTTGCGTTCAGGTCGCAGTCTCCCCAGGAGGCGTGGGTTCGAATCCCGCCTCAGACAGTGCCCATTGAAAGTACCAAGCAAGAACAAAGCAAACACATTCAAGAGAGCATTACCAGATGCCAGGATGGCAGAGTGGTCTAAGGCGTTGCGTTCAGGTCGCAGTAACCCCAGGAGGCGTGGGTTCGAATCCCACCTCAGACAGAGCCCATTGATAGTACCAAGCAAGAAAAAAGCAAACACAGTCAAGAGAGAATTACCAGGTGCCAGGATGGCAGAGTGGTCAAAGACGCTGCGTTCAGGTCGCAGTCTCCCCAGGAGGCGTGTGTTCTAATCCCACCTCAGACAGAGCCCATTGAAAGTACCAAGCAAGAACAAAGCAAACACAGTCAAGAGAGCATTACCAGTTGCCAGGATGGCAGAGCGGTCTAAGGCGTTGCGTTCAGGTCGGAGTCTCCCCAGGAGGCGTGGGTTCGAATCCCACCTCAGACAGAGCCCATTGAAAGTACCAAGCAATAACAAAGCAAACACAGTCAAGAGAGCATTACCAGTTGCCAGGATGGCAGAGCGGTCTAAGGCGTTGCGTTCAGATCGCAGTCTCCCCAGGAGGCATGGGTTCGAATCCCACCTCAGACAGACCCCATTGAAAGTACCAAGCAAGAAAAAGCAAACACAGTCAAGAGAGCATTACCAGGTGCCAGGATGGCAGAGCGGTCTAAGGCGTTGCGTTCAGGTCGCAGTCACCCCAGGAGGCGTGGGTTCGAATCCCACCTCAGACAGAGCCCATTGAAAGTACCAAGCAAGAACAATGCAAACACATTCAAGAGAGCATTACCAGATGCCAGGATGGCAGAGCGGTCTAAGGCGTTGCGTTCAGGTCGCAGTCACCCCAGGAGGCGTGGGTTCGAATCCCACCTCAGACAGTGCCCATTGAAAGTACCAAGCAATAACAAAGCAAACACAGTAAAGAGAGCATTACCAGTTGCCAGGATGGCAGAGCGGTCTAAGGCGTTGCGTTCAGGTCGCAGTCTCCCCAGGAGACGTGGGTTCGAATCCCACTTCAGACAGAGCCCATTGAAAGTACCAGCAAGAACAAAGCAAACACATTCAAGAGAGCATTACCAGGTGCCAGGATGGCAGAGTGGTCAAAGACGCTGCGTTCAGGTCGCAGTCTCCCCAGGAAGTGTGGGTTCGAATCCCGCCTCAGACAGAGCCCATTGAAAGTACCAAGCAAGAACAAAGCAAACACAGTCAAGAGAGAGTTACCAGTTGCCAGGATGGCAGAGCGGTCTAAGGCGTTGCGTTCAGGTCCCAGTAACCCCAGGAGGCGTGGTTTCAAATCCCACCTCAGACAGAGCCCATTGATAGTACTAAGCAAGAAAAAAGCAAACACAGTCAAGAGAGAATTACCAGTTGCCAGGATTGCAGAGCGGTCTAAGTCGTTGCGTTCAGTTCGCAGTCTCCCCAGGAGGCGTGGGTTCGAATCCCACCTCAGACAGAGCCCATTGAAAGTACCAAGCAAGAACAAAGCTAACACAGTCAAGAGAGCATTACCAGCTGCCAGGATGGCAGAGCGGTCTAAGGCGTTGCGTTCAGGTCGCAGTCTCCCCAGGAGGCGTGGGTTCGAATCCCGCCTCAGACATTGCCCATTGAAAGTACCAAGCAATAACAAAGCAAACACAGTAAAGAGAGCATTACCAGTTGCCAGGATGGCAGAGCGGTCTAAGGCGTTGCGTTCAGGTCGCAGTCTCCCCAGGAGACGTGGGTTCGAATCCCACTTCAGACAGAGCCCATTGAAAGTACCAGCAAGAACAAAGCAAACAGATTCAAGAGAGCATTACCAGGTGCCAGGATGGCAGAGTGGTCAAAGGCGTTGCGTTCAGGTCGCAGTCTCCCCAGGAGGCGTGGGTTCGAATCCCACCTCAGACAGAGCCCATTGAAAGTACCAAGCAAGAAAAAAGCAAACACAGTCAAGAGAGAATTACCAGTTGCCAGGATGGCAGAGCGGTCTAAGGCGTTGCGTTCAGGTCGCAGTCTCCCCAGGAGGCGTGGGTTCGAATCCCACCTCAGACAGAGCCCATTGAAAGTACCAAGCAATAACAAAGCAAACAAAGTCAAGAGAGCATTACCAGTTGCCAGGATGGCAGAGCGGTCTAAGGCGTTGCGTTCAGGTCGCAGTCTCCCCAGGAGGCGTGGGTTCGAACCCCACCTCAGACAGAGCCCATTGAAAGTACCAAGCAAGAAAAAAGCAAACACAGTCAAGAGAGCATTACCAGGTGCCAGGATGGCAGAGCGGTCTAAGGCGTTGCGTTCAGGACGCAGTCACCCCAGGAGGCGTGGGTTCGAATCCCACCTCAGACAGAGCCCATTGAAAGTACCAAGCAAGAACAAAGCAAACACATTCAAGAGAGCATTACCAGATGCCAGGATGGCAGAGCGGTCAAAGGCGTTGCGTTCAGGTCGCAGTCTCCCCAGGAGGCGTGGGTTCGAATCCCACCTCAGACAGTGCCCATTGAATGTACCAAGCAATAACAAAGCAAACAAAGTCAAGAGAGCATTACCAGTTGCCAGGATGGCAGAGCGGTCTAAGGCGTTGCGTTCAGGTCGCAGTCTCCCCATGAGGCGTGGGTTCGAATCCCACCTCAGACAGAGCCCATTGAAAGTACCAAGCAATAACAAAGCAAACAAAGTCAAGAGAGAATTACCAGTTGCCAGGATGGCAGAGCGGTCTAAGGCGTTGCGTTCAGGTCGCAGTAACCCCAGGAGGCGTGGGATCGAATCCCACCTCAGACAGAGCCCATTGAAAGTACCAAGCAATAACAAAGCAAACACAGTAAAGAGAGCATTACCAGTTGCCAGGATGGCAGAGCGGTCTAAGGCGTTGCGTTCAGGTCGCAGTCTCCCCAGGAGGCGTGGGTTCGAATCCCGCCTCAGACATTGCCCATTGAAAGTACCAAGCAAGAACAAAGAAAACACAGTCAAGAGAGCATTACCAGCTGCCAGGATGGCAGAGCGGTCTAAGGCGTTGCGTTCAGGTCGCAGTCTCCCCAGGAGGCGTGGGTTCGAATCCCACCTCAGACAGAGCCCATTGAAAGTACCGAACAATAACAAAGCAAACACAGTAAAGAGAGAATTACCAGTTGCCAGGATGGCAGAGCGGTCTAAGGCGTTGCGTTCCGGTCGCAGTCTCCCCAGGAGGCGTGGGTTCGAATCCCGCCTCAGACATTGCCCATTGAAAGTACCAAGCAAGAACAAAGCAAACACAGTCAAGAGAGAATTACCAGTTGCCAGGATGGCAGAGCGGTCTAAGGCGTTGCGTTCAGATCGCAGTCTCCCCAGGAGGCATGGGTTCGAATCCCACCTCAGACAGAGCCCATTGAAAGTACCAAGCAAGAAAAAAGCAAACACAGTCAAGAGAGCATTACCAGGTGCCAGGATGGCAGAGCGGTCTAAGGCGTTGCGTTCAGGACGCAGTCACCCCAGGAGGCGTGGGTTCGAATCCCACCTCAGACAGAGCCCATTGAAAGTACCAAGCAAGAACAAAGCAAACACATTCAAGAGAGCATTACCAGATGCCAGGATGGCAGAGCGGTCAAAGGCGTTGCGTTCAGGTCGCAGTCTCCCCAGGAGGCGTGGGTTCGAATCCCACCTCAGACAGTGCCCATTGAAAGTACCAAGCAAGAACAAAGCAAACACAGTCAAGAGAGAATTACCAGTTGCCAGGATGGCAGAGCGGTTTAAGGCGTTGCGTTCAGGTCGCAGTCTCCCCAGGAGGCGTGGGTTCGAATCCCACCTCAGACAGAGCCCATTGAAAGTACCAAGCAATAACAAAGCAAACAAAGTCAAGAGAGCATTACCAGTTGCCAGGATGGCAGAGTGGTCTAAGGCGTTGCGTTCAGGTCGCAGTCTCCCCATGAGGCGTGGGTTCGAATCCCACCTCAGACAGAGCCCATTGAAAGTACCAAGCAATAACAAAGCAAACAAAGTCAAGAGAGAATTACCAGTTGCCAGGATGGCAGAGCGGTCTAAGGCGTTGCGTTCAGGTCGCAGTAACCCCAGGAGGCGTGGGATCGAATCCCACCTCAGACAGAGCCCATTGAAAGTACCAAGCAATAACAAAGCAAACACAGTAAAGAGAGCATTACCAGTTGCCAGGATGGCAGAGCGGTCTAAGGCGTTGCGTTCAGGTCGCAGTCTCCCCAGGAGACGTGGGTTCGAATCCCACTTCAGACAGAGCCCATTGAAAGTACCAGCAAGAACAAAGCAAACAGATTCAAGAGAGCATTACCAGGTGCCAGGATGGCAGAGTGGTCAAAGGCGTTGCGTTCAGGTCGCAGTCTCCCCAGGAGGCGTGGGTTCGAATCCCACCTCAGACAGAGCCCATTGAAAGTACCAAGCAAGAAAAAAGCAAACACAGTCAAGAGAGAATTACCAGTTGCCAGGATGGCAGAGCGGTCTAAGGCGTTGCGTTCAGGTCGCAGTCTCCCCAGGAGGCGTGGGTTCGAATCCCACCTCAGACAGAGCCCATTGAAAGTACCAAGCAATAACAAAGCAAACAAAGTCAAGAGAGCATTACCAGTTGCCAGGATGGCAGAGCGGTCTAAGGCGTTGCGTTCAGGTCGCAGTCTCCCCAGGAGGCGTGGGTTCGAACCCCACCTCAGACAGAGCCCATTGAAAGTACCAAGCAAGAAAAAAGCAAACACAGTCAAGAGAGCATTACCAGGTGCCAGGATGGCAGAGCGGTCTAAGGCGTTGCGTTCAGGACGCAGTCACCCCAGGAGGCGTGGGTTCGAATCCCACCTCAGACAGAGCCCATTGAAAGTACCAAGCAAGAACAAAGCAAACACATTCAAGAGAGCATTACCAGATGCCAGGATGGCAGAGCGGTCAAAGGCGTTGCGTTCAGGTCGCAGTCTCCCCAGGAGGCGTGGGTTCGAATCCCACCTCAGACAGTGCCCATTGAAAGTACCAAGCAAGAACAAAGCAAACACAGTCAAGAGAGAATTACCAGTTGCCAGGATGGCAGAGCGGTCTAAGGCGTTGCGTTCAGGTCGCAGTCTCCCCAGGAGGCGTGGGTTCGAATCCCACCTCAGACAGAGCCCATTGAAAGTACCAAGCAAGAAAAAAGCAAACACAGTCAAGAGAGAATTACCAGTTGCCAGGATGGCAGAGCGGTTTAAGGCGTTGCGTTCAGGTCGCAGTCTCCCCAGGAGGCGTGGGTTCGAATCCCACCTCAGACAGAGCCCATTGAAAGTACCAAGCAATAACAAAGCAAACAAAGTCAAGAGAGCATTACCAGTTGCCAGGATGGCAGAGCGGTCTAAGGCGTAGCGTTCAGGTCGCAGTCTCCCCATGAGGCGTGGGTTCGAATCCCACCTCAGACAGAGCCCATTGAAAGTACCAAGCAATAACAAAGCAAACAAAGTCAAGAGAGAATTACCAGTTGCCAGGATGGCAGAGCGGTCTAAGGCGTTGCGTTCAGGTCGCAGTCTCCCCAGGAGGCGTGGGTTCGAATCCCGCCTCAGACATTGCCCATTGAAAGTACCAAGCAAGAACAAAGAAAACACAGTCAAGAGAGCATTACCAGCTGCCAGGATGGCAGAGCGGTCTAAGGCGTTGCGTTCAGGTCGCAGTCTCCCCAGGAGGCGTGGGTTCGAATCCCACCTCAGACAGAGCCCATTGAAAGTACCGAACAATAACAAAGCAAACACAGTAAAGAGAGAATTACCAGTTGCCAGGATGGCAGAGCGGTCTAAGGCGTTGCGTTCAGGTCGCAGTCTCCCCAGGAGGCGTGGGTTCGAATCCCGCCTCAGACATTGCCCATTGAAAGTACCAAGCAAGAACAAAGCAAACACAGTCAAGAGAGAATTACCAGTTGCCAGGATGGCAGAGCGGTCTAAGGCGTTGCGTTCAGATCGCAGTCTCCCCAGGAGGCATGGGTTCGAATCCCACCTCAGACAGAGCCCATTGAAAGTACCAAGCAAGAAAAAAGCAAACACAGTCAAGAGAGCATTACCAGGTGCCAGGATGGCAGAGCGGTCTAAGGCGTTGCGTTCAGGACGCAGTCACCCCAGGAGGCGTGGGTTCGAATCCCACCTCAGACAGAGCCCATTGAAAGTACCAAGCAAGAACAAAGCAAACACATTCAAGAGAGCATTACCAGATGCCAGGATGGCAGAGCGGTCAAAGGCGTTGCGTTCAGGTCGCAGTCTCCCCAGGAGGCGTGGGTTCGAATCCCACCTCAGACAGTGCCCATTGAAAGTACCAAGCAAGAACAAAGCAAACACAGTCAAGAGAGAATTACCAGTTGCCAGGATGGCAGAGCGGTCTAAGGCGTTGCGTTCAGGTCGCAGTCTCCCCAGGAGGCGTGGGTTCGAATCCCACCTCAGACAGAGCCCATTGAAAGTACCAAGCAAGAAAAAAGCAAACACAGTCAAGAGAGAATTACCAGTTGCCAGGATGGCAGAGCGGTCTAAGGCGTTGCGTTCAGGTCGCAGTCTCCCCAGGAGGCGTGGGTTCGAATCCCACCTCAGACAGAGCCCATTGAAAGTACCAAGCAATAACAAAGCAAACAAAGTCAAGAGAGCATTACCAGTTGCCAGGATGGCAGAGCGGTCTAAGGCGTTGCGTTCAGGTCGCAGTCTCCCCAGGAGGCGTGGGTTCGAACCCCACCTCAGACAGAGCCCATTGAAAGTACCAAGCAAGAAAAAAGCAAACACAGTCAAGAGAGCATTACCAGGTGCCAGGATGGCAGAGCGGTCTAAGGCGTTGCGTTCAGGACGCAGTCACCCCAGGAGGCGTGGGTTCGAATCCCACCTCAGACAGAGCCCATTGAAAGTACCAAGCAATAACAAAGCAAACAAAGTCAAGAGAGCATTACCAGTTGCCAGGATGGCAGAGCGGTCTAAGGCGTTGCGTTCAGGTCGCAGTCTCCCCAGGAGGCGTGGGTTCGAACCCCACCTCAGACAGAGCCCATTGAAAGTACCAAGCAAGAAAAAAGCAAACACAGTCAAGAGAGCATTACCAGGTGCCAGGATGGCAGAGCGGTCTAAGGCGTTGCGTTCAGGACGCAGTCACCCCAGGAGGCGTGGGTTCGAATCCCACCTCAGACAGAGCCCATTGAAAGTACCAAGCAAGAACAAAGCAAACACATTCAAGAGAGCATTACCAGATGCCAGGATGGCAGAGCGGTCAAAGGCGTTGCGTTCAGGTCGCAGTCTCCCCAGGAGGCGTGGGTTCGAATCCCACCTCAGACAGAGCCCATTGAAAGTACCAAGCAAGAAAAAAGCAAACACAGTCAAGAGAGAATTACCAGTTGCCAGGATGGCAGAGCGGTTTAAGGCGTTGCGTTCAGGTCGCAGTCTCCCCAGGAGGCGTGGGTTCGAATCCCACCTCAGACAGAGCCCATTGAAAGTACCAAGCAATAACAAAGCAAACAAAGTCAAGAGAGCATTACCAGTTGCCAGGATGGCAGAGCGGTCTAAGGCGTTGCGTTCAGGTCGCAGTCTCCCCATGAGGCGTGGGTTCGAATCCCACCTCAGACAGAGCCCATTGAAAGTACCAAGCAATAACAAAGCAAACAAAGTCAAGAGAGAATTACCAGTTGCCAGGATGGCAGAGCGGTCTAAGGCGTTGCGTTCAGGTCGCAGTCTCCCCAGGAGGCGTGGGTTCGAATCCCGCCTCAGACATTGCCCATTGAAAGTACCAAGCAAGAACAAAGAAAACACAGTCAAGAGAGCATTACCAGCTGCCAGGATGGCAGAGCGGTCTAAGGCGTTGCGTTCAGGTCGCAGTCTCCCCAGGAGGCGTGGGTTCGAATCCCACCTCAGACAGAGCCCATTGAAAGTACCGAACAATAACAAAGCAAACACAGTAAAGAGAGAATTACCAGTTGCCAGGATGGCAGAGCGGTCTAAGGCGTTGCGTTCAGGTCGCAGTCTCCCCAGGAGGCGTGGGTTCGAATCCCGCCTCAGACATTGCCCATTGAAAGTACCAAGCAAGAACAAAGAAAACACAGTCAAGAGAGCATTACCAGCTGCCAGGATGGCAGAGCGGTCTAAGGCGTTGCGTTCAGGTCGCAGTCTCCCCAGGAGGCGTGGGTTCGAATCCCACCTCAGACAGAGCCCATTGAAAGTACCAAGCAATAACAAAGCAAACAAAGTCAAGAGAGCATTACCAGTTGCCAGGATGGCAGAGCGGTCTAAGGCGTTGCGTTCAGGTCGCAGTCTCCCCAGGAGGCGTGGGTTCGAACCCCACCTCAGACAGAGCCCATTGAAAGTACCAAGCAAGAAAAAAGCAAACACAGTCAAGAGAGCATTACCAGGTGCCAGGATGGCAGAGCGGTCTAAGGCGTTGCGTTCAGGACGCAGTCACCCCAGGAGGCGTGGGTTCGAATCCCACCTCAGACAGAGCCCATTGAAAGTACCAAGCAAGAACAAAGCAAACACATTCAAGAGAGCATTACCAGATGCCAGGATGGCAGAGCGGTCAAAGGCGTTGCGTTCAGGTCGCAGTCTCCCCAGGAGGCGTGGGTTCGAATCCCACCTCAGACAGAGCCCATTGAAAGTACCAAGCAAGAAAAAAGCAAACACAGTCAAGAGAGAATTACCAGTTGCCAGGATGGCAGAGCGGTTTAAGGCGTTGCGTTCAGGTCGCAGTCTCCCCAGGAGGCGTGGGTTCGAATCCCACCTCAGACAGAGCCCATTGAAAGTACCAAGCAATAACAAAGCAAACAAAGTCAAGAGAGCATTACCAGTTGCCAGGATGGCAGAGCGGTCTAAGGCGTTGCGTTCAGGTCGCAGTCTCCCCATGAGGCGTGGGTTCGAATCCCACCTCAGACAGAGCCCATTGAAAGTACCAAGCAATAACAAAGCAAACAAAGTCAAGAGAGAATTACCAGTTGCCAGGATGGCAGAGCGGTCTAAGGCGTTGCGTTCAGGTCGCAGTCTCCCCAGGAGGCGTGGGTTCGAATCCCGCCTCAGACATTGCCCATTGAAAGTACCAAGCAAGAACAAAGAAAACACAGTCAAGAGAGCATTACCAGCTGCCAGGATGGCAGAGCGGTCTAAGGCGTTGCGTTCAGGTCGCAGTCTCCCCAGGAGGCGTGGGTTCGAATCCCACCTCAGACAGAGCCCATTGAAAGTACCGAACAATAACAAAGCAAACACAGTAAAGAGAGAATTACCAGTTGCCAGGATGGCAGAGCGGTCTAAGGCGTTGCGTTCAGGTCGCAGTCTCCCCAGGAGGCGTGGGTTCGAATCCCGCCTCAGACATTGCCCATTGAAAGTACCAAGCAAGAACAAAGAAAACACAGTCAAGAGAGCATTACCAGCTGCCAGGATGGCAGAGCGGTCTAAGGCGTTGCGTTCAGGTCGCAGTCTCCCCAGGAGGCGTGGGTTCGAATCCCACCTCAGACAGAGCCCATTGAAAGTACCGAACAATAACAAAGCAAACACAGTAAAGAGAGAATTACCAGTTGCCAGGATGGCAGAGCGGTCTAAGGCGTTGCGTTCCGGTCGCAGTCTCCCCAGGAGGCGTGGGTTCGAATCCCGCCTCAGACATTGCCCATTGAAAGTACCAAGCAAGAACAAAGCAAACACAGTCAAGAGAGAATTACCAGTTGCCAGGATGGCAGAGCGGTCTAAGGCGTTGCGTTCAGATCGCAGTCTCCCCAGGAGGCATGGGTTCGAATCCCACCTCAGACAGAGCCCATTGAAAGTACCAAGCAAGAAAAAAGCAAACACAGTCAAGAGAGCATTACCAGGTGCCAGGATGGCAGAGCGGTCTAAGGCGTTGCGTTCAGGACGCAGTCACCCCAGGAGGCGTGGGTTCGAATCCCACCTCAGACAGAGCCCATTGAAAGTACCAAGCAAGAACAAAGCAAACACATTCAAGAGAGCATTACCAGATGCCAGGATGGCAGAGCGGTCAAAGGCGTTGCGTTCAGGTCGCAGTCTCCCCAGGAGGCGTGGGTTCGAATCCCACCTCAGACAGTGCCCATTGAAAGTACCAAGCAAGAACAAAGCAAACACAGTCAAGAGAGAATTACCAGTTGCCAGGATGGCAGAGCGGTTTAAGGCGTTGCGTTCAGGTCGCAGTCTCCCCAGGAGGCGTGGGTTCGAATCCCACCTCAGACAGAGCCCATTGAAAGTACCAAGCAATAACAAAGCAAACAAAGTCAAGAGAGCATTACCAGTTGCCAGGATGGCAGAGTGGTCTAAGGCGTTGCGTTCAGGTCGCAGTCTCCCCATGAGGCGTGGGTTCGAATCCCACCTCAGACAGAGCCCATTGAAAGTACCAAGCAATAACAAAGCAAACAAAGTCAAGAGAGAATTACCAGTTGCCAGGATGGCAGAGCGGTCTAAGGCGTTGCGTTCAGGTCGCAGTAACCCCAGGAGGCGTGGGATCGAATCCCACCTCAGACAGAGCCCATTGAAAGTACCAAGCAATAACAAAGCAAACACAGTAAAGAGAGCATTACCAGTTGCCAGGATGGCAGAGCGGTCTAAGGCGTTGCGTTCAGGTCGCAGTCTCCCCAGGAGACGTGGGTTCGAATCCCACTTCAGACAGAGCCCATTGAAAGTACCAGCAAGAACAAAGCAAACAGATTCAAGAGAGCATTACCAGGTGCCAGGATGGCAGAGTGGTCAAAGGCGTTGCGTTCAGGTCGCAGTCTCCCCAGGAGGCGTGGGTTCGAATCCCACCTCAGACAGAGCCCATTGAAAGTACCAAGCAAGAAAAAAGCAAACACAGTCAAGAGAGAATTACCAGTTGCCAGGATGGCAGAGCGGTCTAAGGCGTTGCGTTCAGGTCGCAGTCTCCCCAGGAGGCGTGGGTTCGAATCCCACCTCAGACAGAGCCCATTGAAAGTACCAAGCAATAACAAAGCAAACAAAGTCAAGAGAGCATTACCAGTTGCCAGGATGGCAGAGCGGTCTAAGGCGTTGCGTTCAGGTCGCAGTCTCCCCAGGAGGCGTGGGTTCGAACCCCACCTCAGACAGAGCCCATTGAAAGTACCAAGCAAGAAAAAAGCAAACACAGTCAAGAGAGCATTACCAGGTGCCAGGATGGCAGAGCGGTCTAAGGCGTTGCGTTCAGGACGCAGTCACCCCAGGAGGCGTGGGTTCGAATCCCACCTCAGACAGAGCCCATTGAAAGTACCAAGCAAGAACAAAGCAAACACATTCAAGAGAGCATTACCAGATGCCAGGATGGCAGAGCGGTCAAAGGCGTTGCGTTCAGGTCGCAGTCTCCCCAGGAGGCGTGGGTTCGAATCCCACCTCAGACAGTGCCCATTGAAAGTACCAAGCAAGAACAAAGCAAACACAGTCAAGAGAGAATTACCAGTTGCCAGGATGGCAGAGCGGTCTAAGGCGTTGCGTTCAGGTCGCAGTCTCCCCAGGAGGCGTGGGTTCGAATCCCACCTCAGACAGAGCCCATTGAAAGTACCAAGCAAGAAAAAAGCAAACACAGTCAAGAGAGAATTACCAGTTGCCAGGATGGCAGAGCGGTTTAAGGCGTTGCGTTCAGGTCGCAGTCTCCCCAGGAGGCGTGGGTTCGAATCCCACCTCAGACAGAGCCCATTGAAAGTACCAAGCAATAACAAAGCAAACAAAGTCAAGAGAGCATTACCAGTTGCCAGGATGGCAGAGCGGTCTAAGGCGTAGCGTTCAGGTCGCAGTCTCCCCATGAGGCGTGGGTTCGAATCCCACCTCAGACAGAGCCCATTGAAAGTACCAAGCAATAACAAAGCAAACAAAGTCAAGAGAGAATTACCAGTTGCCAGGATGGCAGAGCGGTCTAAGGCGTTGCGTTCAGGTCGCAGTCTCCCCAGGAGGCGTGGGTTCGAATCCCGCCTCAGACATTGCCCATTGAAAGTACCAAGCAAGAACAAAGAAAACACAGTCAAGAGAGCATTACCAGCTGCCAGGATGGCAGAGCGGTCTAAGGCGTTGCGTTCAGGTCGCAGTCTCCCCAGGAGGCGTGGGTTCGAATCCCACCTCAGACAGAGCCCATTGAAAGTACCGAACAATAACAAAGCAAACACAGTAAAGAGAGAATTACCAGTTGCCAGGATGGCAGAGCGGTCTAAGGCGTTGCGTTCAGGTCGCAGTCTCCCCAGGAGGCGTGGGTTCGAATCCCGCCTCAGACATTGCCCATTGAAAGTACCAAGCAAGAACAAAGCAAACACAGTCAAGAGAGAATTACCAGTTGCCAGGATGGCAGAGCGGTCTAAGGCGTTGCGTTCAGATCGCAGTCTCCCCAGGAGGCATGGGTTCGAATCCCACCTCAGACAGAGCCCATTGAAAGTACCAAGCAAGAAAAAAGCAAACACAGTCAAGAGAGCATTACCAGGTGCCAGGATGGCAGAGCGGTCTAAGGCGTTGCGTTCAGGACGCAGTCACCCCAGGAGGCGTGGGTTCGAATCCCACCTCAGACAGAGCCCATTGAAAGTACCAAGCAATAACAAAGCAAACAAAGTCAAGAGAGCATTACCAGATGCCAGGATGGCAGAGCGGTCAAAGGCGTTGCGTTCAGGTCGCAGTCTCCCCAGGAGGCGTGGGTTCGAATCCCACCTCAGACAGTGCCCATTGAAAGTACCAAGCAAGAACAAAGCAAACACAGTCAAGAGAGAATTACCAGTTGCCAGGATGGCAGAGCGGTCTAAGGCGTTGCGTTCAGGTCGCAGTCTCCCCAGGAGGCGTGGGTTCGAATCCCACCTCAGACAGAGCCCATTGAAAGTACCAAGCAAGAAAAAAGCAAACACAGTCAAGAGAGAATTACCAGTTGCCAGGATGGCAGAGCGGTTTAAGGCGTTGCGTTCAGGTCGCAGTCTCCCCAGGAGGCGTGGGTTCGAATCCCACCTCAGACAGAGCCCATTGAAAGTACCAAGCAATAACAAAGCAAACAAAGTCAAGAGAGCATTACCAGTGTCCAGGATGGCAGAGCGGTCTAAGGCGTTGCGTTCAGGTCGCAGTCTCCCCAGGAGGCGTGGGTTCGAATCCCGCCTCAGACATTGCCCATTGAAAGTACCAAGCAAGAACAAAGAAAACACAGTCAAGAGAGCATTACCAGTTGCCAGGATGGCAGAGCGGTCTAAGGCGTTGCGTTCAGGTCGCAGTCTCCCCAGGAGGCGTGGGTTCGAATCCCGCCTCAGACATTGCCCATTGAAAGTACCAAGCAAGAACAAAGAAAACACAGTCAAGAGAGCATTACCAGCTGCCAGGATGGCAGAGCGGTCTAAGGCGTTGCGTTCAGGTCGCAGTCTCCCCAGGAGGCGTGGGTTCGAATCCCACCTCAGACAGAGCCCATTGAAAGTACCGAACAATAACAAAGCAAACACAGTAAAGAGAGAATTACCAGTTGCCAGGATGGCAGAGCGGTCTAAGGCGTTGCGTTCCGGTCGCAGTCTCCCCAGGAGGCGTGGGTTCGAATCCCGCCTCAGACATTGCCCATTGAAAGTACCAAGCAAGAACAAAGCAAACACAGTCAAGAGAGAATTACCAGTTGCCAGGATGGCAGAGCGGTCTAAGGCGTTGCGTTCAGATCGCAGTCTCCCCAGGAGGCATGGGTTCGAATCCCACCTCAGACAGAGCCCATTGAAAGTACCAAGCAAGAAAAAAGCAAACACAGTCAAGAGAGCATTACCAGGTGCCAGGATGGCAGAGCGGTCTAAGGCGTTGCGTTCAGGACGCAGTCACCCCAGGAGGCGTGGGTTCGAATCCCACCTCAGACAGAGCCCATTGAAAGTACCAAGCAAGAACAAAGCAAACACATTCAAGAGAGCATTACCAGATGCCAGGATGGCAGAGCGGTCAAAGGCGTTGCGTTCAGGTCGCAGTCTCCCCAGGAGGCGTGGGTTCGAATCCCACCTCAGACAGTGCCCATTGAAAGTACCAAGCAAGAACAAAGCAAACACAGTCAAGAGAGAATTACCAGTTGCCAGGATGGCAGAGCGGTTTAAGGCGTTGCGTTCAGGTCGCAGTCTCCCCAGGAGGCGTGGGTTCGAATCCCACCTCAGACAGAGCCCATTGAAAGTACCAAGCAATAACAAAGCAAACAAAGTCAAGAGAGCATTACCAGTTGCCAGGATGGCAGAGTGGTCTAAGGCGTTGCGTTCAGGTCGCAGTCTCCCCATGAGGCGTGGGTTCGAATCCGACCTCAGACAGAGCCCATTGAAAGTACCAAGCAATAACAAAGCAAACAAAGTCAAGAGAGAATTACCAGTTGCCAGGATGGCAGAGCGGTCTAAGGCGTTGCGTTCAGGTCGCAGTAACCCCAGGAGGCGTGGGATCGAATCCCACCTCAGACAGAGCCCATTGAAAGTACCAAGCAATAACAAAGCAAACACAGTAAAGAGAGCATTACCAGTTGCCAGGATGGCAGAGCGGTCTAAGGCGTTGCGTTCAGGTCGCAGTCTCCCCAGGAGACGTGGGTTCGAATCCCACTTCAGACAGAGCCCATTGAAAGTACCAGCAAGAACAAAGCAAACAGATTCAAGAGAGCATTACCAGGTGCCAGGATGGCAGAGTGGTCAAAGGCGTTGCGTTCAGGTCGCAGTCTCCCCAGGAGGCGTGGGTTCGAATCCCACCTCAGACAGAGCCCATTGAAAGTACCAAGCAAGAAAAAAGCAAACACAGTCAAGAGAGAATTACCAGTTGCCAGGATGGCAGAGCGGTCTAAGGCGTTGCGTTCAGGTCGCAGTCTCCCCAGGAGGCGTGGGTTCGAATCCCACCTCAGACAGAGCCCATTGAAAGTACCAAGCAATAACAAAGCAAACAAAGTCAAGAGAGCATTACCAGTTGCCAGGATGGCAGAGCGGTCTAAGGCGTTGCGTTCAGGTCGCAGTCTCCCCAGGAGGCGTGGGTTCGAACCCCACCTCAGACAGAGCCCATTGAAAGTACCAAGCAAGAAAAAAGCAAACACAGTCAAGAGAGCATTACCAGGTGCCAGGATGGCAGAGCGGTCTAAGGCGTTGCGTTCAGGACGCAGTCACCCCAGGAGGCGTGGGTTCGAATCCCACCTCAGACAGAGCCCATTGAAAGTACCAAGCAAGAACAAAGCAAACACATTCAAGAGAGCATTACCAGATGCCAGGATGGCAGAGCGGTCAAAGGCGTTGCGTTCAGGTCGCAGTCTCCCCAGGAGGCGTGGGTTCGAATCCCACCTCAGACAGAGCCCATTGAAAGTACCAAGCAAGAAAAAAGCAAACACAGTCAAGAGAGAATTACCAGTTGCCAGGATGGCAGAGCGGTTTAAGGCGTTGCGTTCAGGTCGCAGTCTCCCCAGGAGGCGTGGGTTCGAATCCCACCTCAGACAGAGCCCATTGAAAGTACCAAGCAATAACAAAGCAAACAAAGTCAAGAGAGCATTACCAGTTGCCAGGATGGCAGAGCGGTCTAAGGCGTTGCGTTCAGGTCGCAGTCTCCCCATGAGGCGTGGGTTCGAATCCCACCTCAGACAGAGCCCATTGAAAGTACCAAGCAATAACAAAGCAAACAAAGTCAAGAGAGAATTACCAGTTGCCAGGATGGCAGAGCGGTCTAAGGCGTTGCGTTCAGGTCGCAGTCTCCCCAGGAGGCGTGGGTTCGAATCCCGCCTCAGACATTGCCCATTGAAAGTACCAAGCAAGAACAAAGAAAACACAGTCAAGAGAGCATTACCAGCTGCCAGGATGGCAGAGCGGTCTAAGGCGTTGCGTTCAGGTCGCAGTCTCCCCAGGAGGCGTGGGTTCGAATCCCACCTCAGACAGAGCCCATTGAAAGTACCGAACAATAACAAAGCAAACACAGTAAAGAGAGAATTACCAGTTGCCAGGATGGCAGAGCGGTCTAAGGCGTTGCGTTCAGGTCGCAGTCTCCCCAGGAGGCGTGGGTTCGAATCCCGCCTCAGACATTGCCCATTGAAAGTACCAAGCAAGAACAAAGCAAACACAGTCAAGAGAGAATTACCAGTTGCCAGGATGGCAGAGCGGTCTAAGGCGTTGCGTTCAGATCGCAGTCTCCCCAGGAGGCATGGGTTCGAATCCCACCTCAGACAGAGCCCATTGAAAGTACCAAGCAAGAAAAAAGCAAACACAGTCAAGAGAGCATTACCAGGTGCCAGGATGGCAGAGCGGTCTAAGGCGTTGCGTTCAGGACGCAGTCACCCCAGGAGGCGTGGGTTCGAATCCCACCTCAGACAGAGCCCATTGAAAGTACCAAGCAAGAACAAAGCAAACACATTCAAGAGAGCATTACCAGATGCCAGGATGGCAGAGCGGTCAAAGGCGTTGCGTTCAGGTCGCAGTCTCCCCAGGAGGCGTGGGTTCGAATCCCACCTCAGACAGTGCCCATTGAAAGTACCAAGCAAGAACAAAGCAAACACAGTCAAGAGAGAATTACCAGTTGCCAGGATGGCAGAGCGGTCTAAGGCGTTGCGTTCAGGTCGCAGTCTCCCCAGGAGGCGTGGGTTCGAAACCCACCTCAGACAGAGCCCATTGAAAGTACCAAGCAAGAAAAAAGCAAACACAGTCAAGAGAGAATTACCAGTTGCCAGGATGGCAGAGCGGTTTAAGGCGTTGCGTTCAGGTCGCAGTCTCCCCAGGAGGCGTGGGTTCGAATCCCACCTCAGACAGAGCCCATTGAAAGTACCAAGCAATAACAAAGCAAACAAAGTCAAGAGAGCATTACCAGTGTCCAGGATGGCAGAGCGGTCTAAGGCGTTGCGTTCAGGTCGCAGTCTCCCCATGAGGCGTGGGTTCGAATCCCACCTCAGACAGAGCCCATTGAAAGTACCAAGCAATAACAAAGCAAACAAAGTCAAGAGAGAATTACCAGTTGCCAGGATGGCAGAGCGGTCTAAGGCGTTGCGTTCAGGTCGCAGTAACCCCAGGAGGCGTGGGATCGAATCCCACCTCAGACAGAGCCCATTGAAAGTACCAAGCAATAACAAAGCAAACACAGTAAAGAGAGCATTACCAGTTGCCAGGATGGCAGAGCGGTCTAAGGCGTTGCGTTCAGGTCGCAGTCTCCCCAGGAGACGTGCGTTCGAATCCCACTTCAGACAGAGCCCATTGAAAGTACCAGCAAGAACAAAGCAAACACATTCAAGAGAGCATTACCAGGTGCCAGGATGGCAGAGCGGTCTAAGGCGTTGCGTTCAGGTCGCAGTCTCCCCAGGAGGTGTGGGTTCGAATCCCACCTCAGACAGAGCCCATTGAAAGTACCAAGCAATAACAAAGCAAACAAAGTCAAGAGAGCATTACCAGTTGCCAGGATGGCAGAGCGGTCTAAGGCATTGCGTTCAGGTCGCAGTCTCCCCAGGAGGCGTGGGTTCGAATCCCACCTCAGACAGAGCCCATTGAAAGTACCAAGCAATAACAAAGCAAACAAAGTCAAGAGAGAATTACCAGTTGCCAGGATGGCAGAGCGGTCTAAGGCGTTGCGTTCAGGTCGCAGTAACCCAAGGAGGCGTGGGATCGAATCCCACCTCAGACAGAGCCCATTGAAAGTACCAAGCAATAACAAAGCAAACACAGTAAAGAGAGCATTACCAGTTGCCAGGATGGCAGAGCGGTCTAAGGCGTTGCGTTCAGGTCGCAGTCTCCCCAGGAGACGTGGGTTCGAATCCCACTTCAGACAGAGCCCATTGAAAGTACCAGCAAGAACAAAGCAAACAGATTCAAGAGAGCATTACCAGGTGCCAGGATGGCAGAGTGGTCAAAGGCGTTGCGTTCAGGTCGCAGTCTCCCCAGGAGGCGTGGGTTCGAATCCCACCTCAGACAGAGCCCATTGAAAGTACCAAGCAAGAAAAAAGCAAACACAGTCAAGAGAGAATTACCAGTTGCCAGGATGGCAGAGCGGTCTAAGGCGTTGCGTTCAGGTCGCAGTCTCCCCAGGAGGCGTGGGTTCGAATCCCACCTCAGACAGAGCCCATTGAAAGTACCAAGCAATAACAAAGCAAACAAAGTCAAGAGAGCATTACCAGTTGCCAGGATGGCAGAGCGGTCTAAGGCGTTGCGTTCAGGTCGCAGTCTCCCCATGAGGCGTGGGTTCGAATCCCACCTCAGACAGAACCCATTGAAAGTACCAAGCAATAACAAAGCAAACAAAGTCAAGAGAGAATTACCAGTTGCCAGGATGGCAGAGCGGTCTAAGGCGTTGCGTTCAGGTCGCAGTAACCCCAGGAGGCGCGGGATCGAATCCCACCTCAGACAGAGCCCATTGAAAGTACCAAGCAATAACAAAGCAAACACAGTAAAGAGAGCATTACCAGTTGCCAGGATGGCAGAGCGGTCTAAGGCGTTGCGTTCAGGTCGCAGTCTCCCCAGGAGGCGTGGGTTCGAATCCCGCCTCAGACATTGCCCATTGAAAGTACCAAGCAAGAACAAAGAAAACACAGTCAAGAGAGCATTACCAGCTGCCAGGATGGCAGAGCGGTCTAAGGCGTTGCGTTCAGGTCGCAGTCTCCCCAGGAGGCGTGGGTTCGAATCCCGCCTCAGACAGAGCCCATTGAAAGGACCAAGCAATAACAAAGCAAACAGAGTAAAGAGAGCATTACCAGTTGCCAGGATGGCAGAGCGGTCTAAGGCGTTGCGTTCAGGTCGCAGTCTCCCCAGGAGGCGTGGGTTCGAATCCCGCCTCAGACATTGCCCATTGAAAGTACCAAGCAAGAACAAAGAAAACACAGTCAAGAGAGCATTACCAGCTGCCAGGATGGCAGAGCGGTCTAAGGCGTTGCGTTCAGGTCGCAGTCTCCCCAGGAGGCGTGGGTTCGAATCCCACCTCAGACAGAGCCCATTGAAAGTACCGAACAATAACAAAGCAAACACAGTAAAGAGAGAATTACCAGTTGCCAGGATGGCAGAGCGGTCTAAGGCGTTGCGTTCAGGTCGCAGTCTCCCCAGGCGGCGTGGGTTCGAATCCCGCCTCAGACATTGCCCATTGAAAGTACCAAGCAAGAACAAAGCAAACACAGTCAAGAGAGAAGTACCAGTTGCCAGGATGGCAGAGCGGTCTAAGGCGTTGCGTTCAGATCGCAGTCTCCCCAGGAGGCATGGGTTCGAATCCCACCTCAGACAGAGCCCATTGAAAGTACCAAGCAAGAAAAAAGCAAACACAGTCAAGAGAGCATTACCAGGTGCCAGGATGGCAGAGCGGTCTAAGGCGTTGCGTTCAGGACGCAGTCACCCCAGGAGGCGTGGGTTCGAATCCCACCTCAGACAGAGCCCATTGAAAGTACCAAGCAAGAACAAAGCAAACACATTCAAGAGAGCATTACCAGATGCCAGGATGGCAGAGCGGTCAAAGGCGTTGCGTTCAGGTCGCAGTCTCCCCAGGAGGCGTGGGTTCGAATCCCACCTCAGACAGTGCCCATTGAAAGTACCAAGCAAGAACAAAGCAAACACAGTCAAGAGAGAATTACCAGTTGCCAGGATGGCAGAGCGGTCTAAGGCGTTGCGTTCAGGTCGCAGTCTCCCCAGGAGGCGTGGGTTCGAATCCCACCTCAGACAGAGCCCATTGAAAGTACCAAGCAAGAAAAAAGCAAACACAGTCAAGAGAGAATTACCAGTTGCCAGGATGGCAGAGCGGTTTAAGGCGTTGCGTTCAGGTCGCAGTCTCCCCAGGAGGCGTGGATTCGAATCCCACCTCAGACAGAGCCCATTGAAAGTACCAAGCAATAACAAAGCAAACAAAGTCAAGAGAGCATTACCAGTTGCCAGGATGGCAGAGCGGTCTAAGGCGTTGCGTTCAGGTCGCAGTCTCCCCAGGAGACGTGCGTTCGAATCCCACTTCAGACAGAGCCCATTGAAAGTACCAGCAAGAACAAAGCAAACACATTCAAGAGAGCATTACCAGGTGCCAGGATGGCAGAGCGGTCTAAGGCGTTGCGTTCAGGTCGCAGTCTCCCCATGAGGCGTGGGTTCGAATCCCACCTCAGACAGAGCCCATTGAAAGTACCAAGCAATAACAAAGCAAACAAAGTCAAGAGAGAATTACCAGTTGCCAGGATGGCAGAGCGGTCTAAGGCGTTGCGTTCAGGTCGCAGTAACCCCAGGAGGCGTGGGATCGAATCCCACCTCAGACAGAGCCCATTGAAAGTACCAAGCAATAACAAAGCAAACACAGTAAAGAGAGCATTACCAGTTGCCAGGATGGCAGAGCGGTCTAAGGCGTTGCGTTCAGGTCGCAGTCTCCCCAGGAGACGTGCGTTCGAATCCCACTTCAGACAGAGCCCATTGAAAGTACCAGCAAGAACAAAGCAAACACATTCAAGAGAGCATTACCAGGTGCCAGGATGGCAGAGCGGTCTAAGGCGTTGCGTTCAGGTCGCAGTCTCCCCAGGAGGTGTGGGTTCGAATCCCACCTCAGACAGAGCCCATTGAAAGTACCAAGCAATAACAAAGCAAACAAAGTCAAGAGAGCATTACCAGTTGCCAGGATGGCAGAGCGGTCTAAGGCATTGCGTTCAGGTCGCAGTCTCCCCAGGAGGCGTGGGTTCGAATCCCACCTCAGACAGAGCCCATTGAAAGTACCAAGCAATAACAAAGCAAACAAAGTCAAGAGAGAATTACCAGTTGCCAGGATGGCAGAGCAGTCTAAGGCGTTGCGTTCAGGTCGCAGTAACCCAAGGAGGCGTGGGATCGAATCCCACCTCAGACAGAGCCCATTGAAAGTACCAAGCAATAACAAAGCAAACACAGTAAAGAGAGCATTACCAGTTGCCAGGATGGCAGAGCGGTCTAAGGCGTTGCGTTCAGGTCGCAGTCTCCCCAGGAGACGTGGGTTCGAATCCCACTTCAGACAGAGCCCATTGAAAGTACCAGCAAGAACAAAGCAAACAGATTCAAGAGAGCATTACCAGGTGCCAGGATGGCAGAGTGGTCAAAGGCGTTGCGTTCAGGTCGCAGTCTCCCCAGGAGGCGTGGGTTCGAATCCCACCTCAGACAGAGCCCATTGAAAGTACCAAGCAAGAAAAAAGCAAACACAGTCAAGAGAGAATTACCAGTTGCCAGGATGGCAGAGCGGTCTAAGGCGTTGCGTTCAGGTCGCAGTCTCCCCAGGAGGCGTGGGTTCGAATCCCACCTCAGACAGAGCCCATTGAAAGTACCAAGCAATAACAAAGCAAACAAAGTCAAGAGAGCATTACCAGTTGCCAGGATGGCAGAGCGGTCTAAGGCGTTGCGTTCAGGTCGCAGTCTCCCCATGAGGCGTGGGTTCGAATCCCACCTCAGACAGAACCCATTGAAAGTACCAAGCAATAACAAAGCAAACAAAGTCAAGAGAGAATTACGAGTTGCCAGGATGGCAGAGCGGTCTAAGGCGTTGCGTTCAGGTCGCAGTAACCCCAGGAGGCGCGGGATCGAATCCCACCTCAGACAGAGCCCATTGAAAGTACCAAGCAATAACAAAGCAAACACAGTAAAGAGAGCATTACCAGTTGCCAGGATGGCAGAGCGGTCTAAGGCGTTGCGTTCAGGTCGCAGTCTCCCCAGGAGGCGTGGGTTCGAATCCCGCCTCAGACATTGCCCATTGAAAGTACCAAGCAAGAACAAAGAAAACACAGTCAAGAGAGCATTACCAGCTGCCAGGATGGCAGAGCGGTCTAAGGCGTTGCGTTCAGGTCGCAGTCTCCCCAGGAGGCGTGGGTTCGAATCCCGCCTCAGACAGAGCCCATTGAAAGGACCAAGCAATAACAAAGCAAACAGAGTAAAGAGAGCATTACCAGTTGCCAGGATGGCAGAGCGGTCTAAGGCGTTGCGTTCAGGTCGCAGTCTCCCCAGGAGGCGTGGGTTCGAATCCCGCCTCAGACATTGCCCATTGAAAGTACCAAGCAAGAACAAAGAAAACACAGTCAAGAGAGCATTACCAGCTGCCAGGATGGCAGAGCGGTCTAAGGCGTTGCGTTCAGGTCGCAGTCTCCCCAGGAGGCGTGGGTTCGAATCCCACCTCAGACAGAGCCCATTGAAAGTACCGAACAATAACAAAGCAAACACAGTAAAGAGAGAATTACCAGTTGCCAGGATGGCAGAGCGGTCTAAGGCGTTGCGTTCAGGTCGCAGTCTCCCCAGGCGGCGTGGGTTCGAATCCCGCCTCAGACATTGCCCATTGAAAGTACCAAGCAAGAACAAAGCAAACACAGTCAAGAGAGAAGTACCAGTTGCCAGGATGGCAGAGCGGTCTAAGGCGTTGCGTTCAGATCGCAGTCTCCCCAGGAGGCATGGGTTCGAATCCCACCTCAGACAGAGCCCATTGAAAGTACCAAGCAAGAAAAAAGCAAACACAGTCAAGAGAGCATTACCAGGTGCCAGGATGGCAGAGCGGTCTAAGGCGTTGCGTTCAGGACGCAGTCACCCCAGGAGGCGTGGGTTCGAATCCCACCTCAGACAGAGCCCATTGAAAGTACCAAGCAAGAACAAAGCAAACACATTCAAGAGAGCATTACCAGATGCCAGGATGGCAGAGCGGTCAAAGGCGTTGCGTTCAGGTCGCAGTCTCCCCAGGAGGCGTGGGTTCGAATCCCACCTCAGACAGTGCCCATTGAAAGTACCAAGCAAGAACAAAGCAAACACAGTCAAGAGAGAATTACCAGTTGCCAGGATGGCAGAGCGGTCTAAGGCGTTGCGTTCAGGTCGCAGTCTCCCCAGGAGGCGTGGGTTCGAATCCCACCTCAGACAGAGCCCATTGAAAGTACCAAGCAAGAAAAAAGCAAACACAGTCAAGAGAGAATTACCAGTTGCCAGGATGGCAGAGCGGTTTAAGGCGTTGCGTTCAGGTCGCAGTCTCCCCAGGAGGCGTGGGTTCGAATCCCACCTCAGACAGAGCCCATTGAAAGTACCAAGCAATAACAAAGCAAACAAAGTCAAGAGAGCATTACCAGTTGCCAGGATGGCAGAGCGGTCTAAGGCGTTGCGTTCAGGTCGCAGTCTCCCCATGAGGCGTGGGTTCGAATCCCACCTCAGACAGAGCCCATTGAAAGTACCAAGCAATAACAAAGCAAACAAAGTCAAGAGAGAATTACCAGTTGCCAGGATGGCAGAGCGGTCTAAGGCGTTGCGTTCAGGTCGCAGTAACCCCAGGAGGCGTGGGATCGAATCCCACCTCAGACAGAGCCCATTGAAAGTACCAAGCAATAACAAAGCAAACACAGTAAAGAGAGCATTACCAGTTGCCAGGATGGCAGAGCGGTCTAAGGCGTTGCGTTCAGGTCGCAGTCTCCCCAGGAGACGTGCGTTCGAATCCCACTTCAGACAGAGCCCATTGAAAGTACCAGCAAGAACAAAGCAAACACATTCAAGAGAGCATTACCAGGTGCCAGGATGGCAGAGCGGTCTAAGGCGTTGCGTTCAGGTCGCAGTCTCCCCAGGAGGTGTGGGTTCGAATCCCACCTCAGACAGAGCCCATTGAAAGTACCAAGCAATAACAAAGCAAACAAAGTCAAGAGAGCATTACCAGTTGCCAGGATGGCAGAGCGGTCTAAGGCATTGCGTTCAGGTCGCAGTCTCCCCAGGAGGCGTGGGTTCGAATCCCACCTCAGACAGAGCCCATTGAAAGTACCAAGCAATAACAAAGCAAACAAAGTCAAGAGAGAATTACCAGTTGCCAGGATGGCAGAGCGGTCTAAGGCGTTGCGTTCAGGTCGCAGTAACCCAAGGAGGCGTGGGATCGAATCCCACCTCAGACAGAGCCCATTGAAAGTACCAAGCAATAACAAAGCAAACACAGTAAAGAGAGCATTACCAGTTGCCAGGATGGCAGAGCGGTCTAAGGCGTTGCGTTCAGGTCGCAGTCTCCCCAGGAGACGTGGGTTCGAATCCCACTTCAGACAGAGCCCATTGAAAGTACCAGCAAGAACAAAGCAAACAGATTCAAGAGAGCATTACCAGGTGCCAGGATGGCAGAGTGGTCAAAGGCGTTGCGTTCAGGTCGCAGTCTCCCCAGGAGGCGTGGGTTCGAATCCCACCTCAGACAGAGCCCATTGAAAGTACCAAGCAAGAAAAAAGCAAACACAGTCAAGAGAGAATTACCAGTTGCCAGGATGGCAGAGCGGTCTAAGGCGTTGCGTTCAGGTCGCAGTCTCCCCAGGAGGCGTGGGTTCGAATCCCACCTCAGACAGAGCCCATTGAAAGTACCAAGCAATAACAAAGCAAACAAAGTCAAGAGAGCCTTACCAGTTGCCAGGATGGCAGAGCGGTCTAAGGCGTTGCGTTCAGGTCGCAGTCTCCCCATGAGGCGTGGGTTCGAATCCCACCTCAGACAGAACCCATTGAAAGTACCAAGCAATAACAAAGCAAACAAAGTCAAGAGAGAATTACCAGTTGCCAGGATGGCAGAGCGGTCTAAGGCGTTGCGTTCAGGTCGCAGTAACCCCAGGAGGCGCGGGATCGAATCCCACCTCAGACAGAGCCCATTGAAAGTACCAAGCAATAACAAAGCAAACACAGTAAAGAGAGCATTACCAGTTGCCAGGATGGCAGAGCGGTCTAAGGCGTTGCGTTCAGGTCGCAGTCTCCCCAGGAGACGTGGGTTCGAATCCCACTTCAGACAGAGCCCATTGAAAGTACCAGCAAGAACAAAGCAAACACATTCAAGAGAGCATTACCAGGTGCCAGGATGGCAGAGCGGTCTAAGGCGTTGCGTTCAGGTCGCAGTCTCCCCAGGAGGTGTGGGTTCGAATCCCACCTCAGACAGAGCCCATTGAAAGTACCAAGCAATAACAAAGCAAACAAAGTCAAGAGAGCATTACCAGTTGCCAGGATGGCAGAGCGGTCTAAGGCATTGCGTTCAGGTCGCAGTCTCCCCAGGAGGCGTGGGTTCGAATCCCACCTCAGACAGAGCCCATTGAAAGTACCGAACAATAACAAAGCAAACACAGTAAAGAGAGAATTACCAGTTGCCAGGATGGCAGAGCGGTCTAAGGCGTTGCGTTCCGGTCGCAGTCTCCCCAGGAGGCGTGGGTTCGAATCCCGCCTCAGACATTGCCCATTGAAAGTACCAAGCAAGAACAAAGCAAACACAGTCAAGAGAGAATTACCAGTTGCCAGGATGGCAGAGCGGTCTAAGGCGTTGCGTTCAGATCGCAGTCTCCCCAGGAGGCATGGGTTCGAATCCCACCTCAGACAGAGCCCATTGAAAGTACCAAGCAAGAAAAAAGCAAACACAGTCAAGAGAGCATTACCAGGTGCCAGGATGGCAGAGCGGTCTAAGGCGTTGCGTTCAGGACGCAGTCACCCCAGGAGGCGTGGGTTCGAATCCCACCTCAGACAGAGCCCATTGAAAGTACCAAGCAAGAACAAAGCAAACACATTCAAGAGAGCATTACCAGATGCCAGGATGGCAGAGCGGTCAAAGGCGTTGCGTTCAGGTCGCAGTCTCCCCAGGAGGCGTGGGTTCGAATCCCACCTCAGACAGTGCCCATTGAAAGTACCAAGCAAGAACAAAGCAAACACAGTCAAGAGAGAATTACCAGTTGCCAGGATGGCAGAGCGGTTTAAGGCGTTGCGTTCAGGTCGCAGTCTCCCCAGGAGGCGTGGGTTCGAATCCCACCTCAGACAGAGCCCATTGAAAGTACCAAGCAATAACAAAGCAAACAAAGTCAAGAGAGCATTACCAGTTGCCAGGATGGCAGAGTGGTCTAAGGCGTTGCGTTCAGGTCGCAGTCTCCCCATGAGGCGTGGGTTCGAATCCCACCTCAGACAGAGCCCATTGAAAGTACCAAGCAATAACAAAGCAAACAAAGTCAAGAGAGAATTACCAGTTGCCAGGATGGCAGAGCGGTCTAAGGCGTTGCGTTCAGGTCGCAGTAACCCCAGGAGGCGTGGGATCGAATCCCACCTCAGACAGAGCCCATTGAAAGTACCAAGCAATAACAAAGCAAACACAGTAAAGAGAGCATTACCAGTTGCCAGGATGGCAGAGCGGTCTAAGGCGTTGCGTTCAGGTCGCAGTCTCCCCAGGAGGCGTGGGTTCGAATCCCACCTCAGACAGAGCCCATTGAAAGTACCAAGCAATAACAAAGCAAACAAAGTCAAGAGAGCATTACCAGTTGCCAGGATGGCAGAGCGGTCTAAGGCGTTGCGTTCAGGTCGCAGTCTCCCCAGGAGGCGTGGGTTCGAACCCCACCTCAGACAGAGCCCATTGAAAGTACCAAGCAAGAAAAAAGCAAACACAGTCAAGAGAGCATTACCAGGTGCCAGGATGGCAGAGCGGTCTAAGGCGTTGCGTTCAGGACGCAGTCACCCCAGGAGGCGTGGGTTCGAATCCCACCTCAGACAGAGCCCATTGAAAGTACCAAGCAAGAACAAAGCAAACACATTCAAGAGAGCATTACCAGATGCCAGGATGGCAGAGCGGTCAAAGGCGTTGCGTTCAGGTCGCAGTCTCCCCAGGAGGCGTGGGTTCGAATCCCACCTCAGACAGTGCCCATTGAAAGTACCAAGCAAGAACAAAGCAAACACAGTCAAGAGAGAATTACCAGTTGCCAGGATGGCAGAGCGGTCTAAGGCGTTGCGTTCAGGTCGCAGTCTCCCCAGGAGGCGTGGGTTCGAATCCCACCTCAGACAGAGCCCATTGAAAGTACCAAGCAAGAAAAAAGCAAACACAGTCAAGAGAGAATTACCAGTATTCCAGGATGGCAGAGCGGTTTAAGGCGTTGCGTTCAGGTCGCAGTCTCCCCAGGAGGCGTGGGTTCGAATCCCACCTCAGACAGAGCCCATTGAAAGTACCAAGCAATAACAAAGCAAACAAAGTCAAGAGAGCATTACCAGTTGCCAGGATGGCAGAGCGGTCTAAGGCGTTGCGTTCAGGTCGCAGTCTCCCCATGAGGCGTGGGTTCGAATCCCACCTCAGACAGAGCCCATTGAAAGTACCAAGCAATAACAAAGCAAACAAAGTCAAGAGAGAATTACCAGTTGCCAGGATGGCAGAGCGGTCTAAGGCGTTGCGTTCAGGTCGCAGTCTCCCCAGGAGGCGTGGGTTCGAATCCCGCCTCAGACATTGCCCATTGAAAGTACCAAGCAAGAACAAAGAAAACACAGTCAAGAGAGCATTACCAGCTGCCAGGATGGCAGAGCGGTCTAAGGCGTTGCGTTCAGGTCGCAGTCTCCCCAGGAGGCGTGGGTTCGAATCCCACCTCAGACAGAGCCCATTGAAAGTACCGAACAATAACAAAGCAAACACAGTAAAGAGAGAATTACCAGTTGCCAGGATGGCAGAGCGGTCTAAGGCGTTGCGTTCAGGTCGCAGTCTCCCCAGGAGGCGTGGGTTCGAATCCCGCCTCAGACATTGCCCATTGAAAGTACCAAGCAAGAACAAAGCAAACACAGTCAAGAGAGAATTACCAGTTGCCAGGATGGCAGAGCGGTCTAAGGCGTTGCGTTCAGATCGCAGTCTCCCCAGGAGGCATGGGTTCGAATCCCACCTCAGACAGAGCCCATTGAAAGTACCAAGCAAGAAAAAAGCAAACACAGTCAAGAGAGCATTACCAGGTGCCAGGATGGCAGAGCGGTCTAAGGCGTTGCGTTCAGGACGCAGTCACCCCAGGAGGCGTGGGTTCGAATCCCACCTCAGACAGAGCCCATTGAAAGTACCAAGCAAGAACAAAGCAAACACATTCAAGAGAGCATTACCAGATGCCAGGATGGCAGAGCGGTCAAAGGCGTTGCGTTCAGGTCGCAGTCTCCCCAGGAGGCGTGGGTTCGAATCCCACCTCAGACAGTGCCCATTGAAAGTACCAAGCAAGAACAAAGCAAACACAGTCAAGAGAGACTTACCAGTTGCCAGGATGGCAGAGCGGTCTAAGGCGTTGCGTTCAGGTCGCAGTCTCCCCAGGAGGCGTGGGTTCGAATCCCACCTCAGACAGAGCCCATTGAAAGTACCAAGCAAGAAAAAAGCAAACACAGTCAAGAGAGAATTACCAGTTGCCAGGATGGCAGAGCGGTTTAAGGCGTTGCGTTCAGGTCGCAGTCTCCCCAGGAGGCGTGGGTTCGAATCCCACCTCAGACAGAGCCCATTGAAAGTACCAAGCAATAACAAAGCAAACAAAGTCAAGAGAGCATTACCAGTGTCCAGGATGGCAGAGCGGTCTAAGGCGTTGCGTTCAGGTCGCAGTCTCCCCATGAGGCGTGGGTTCGAATCCCACCTCAGACAGAGCCCATTGAAAGTACCAAGCAATAACAAAGCAAACAAAGTCAAGAGAGAATTACCAGTTGCCAGGATGGCAGAGCGGTCTAAGGCGTTGCGTTCAGGTCGCAGTAACCCCAGGAGGCGTGGGATCGAATCCCACCTCAGACAGAGCCCATTGAAAGTACCAAGCAATAACAAAGCAAACACAGTAAAGAGAGCATTACCAGTTGCCAGGATGGCAGAGCGGTCTAAGGCGTTGCGTTCAGGTCGCAGTCTCCCCAGGAGACGTGCGTTCGAATCCCACTTCAGACAGAGCCCATTGAAAGTACCAGCAAGAACAAAGCAAACACATTCAAGAGAGCATTACCAGGTGCCAGGATGGCAGAGCGGTCTAAGGCGTTGCGTTCAGGTCGCAGTCTCCCCAGGAGGTGTGGGTTCGAATCCCACCTCAGACAGAGCCCATTGAAAGTACCAAGCAATAACAAAGCAAACAAAGTCAAGAGAGCATTACCAGTTGCCAGGATGGCAGAGCGGTCTAAGGCATTGCGTTCAGGTCGCAGTCTCCCCAGGAGGCGTGGGTTCGAATCCCACCTCAGACAGAGCCCATTGAAAGTACCAAGCAATAACAAAGCAAACAAAGTCAAGAGAGAATTACCAGTTGCCAGGATGGCAGAGCGGTCTAAGGCGTTGCGTTCAGGTCGCAGTAACCCAAGGAGGCGTGGGATCGAATCCCACCTCAGACAGAGCCCATTGAAAGTACCAAGCAATAACAAAGCAAACACAGTAAAGAGAGCATTACCAGTTGCCAGGATGGCAGAGCGGTCTAAGGCGTTGCGTTCAGGTCGCAGTCTCCCCAGGAGACGTGGGTTCGAATCCCACTTCAGACAGAGCCCATTGAAAGTACCAGCAAGAACAAAGCAAACAGATTCAAGAGAGCATTACCAGGTGCCAGGATGGCAGAGTGGTCAAAGGCGTTGCGTTCAGGTCGCAGTCTCCCCAGGAGGCGTGGGTTCGAATCCCACCTCAGACAGAGCCCATTGAAAGTACCAAGCAAGAAAAAAGCAAACACAGTCAAGAGAGAATTACCAGTTGCCAGGATGGCAGAGCGGTCTAAGGCGTTGCGTTCAGGTCGCAGTCTCCCCAGGAGGCGTGGGTTCGAATCCCACCTCAGACAGAGCCCATTGAAAGTACCAAGCAATAACAAAGCAAACAAAGTCAAGAGAGCATTACCAGTTGCCAGGATGGCAGAGCGGTCTAAGGCGTTGCGTTCAGGTCGCAGTCTCCCCATGAGGCGTGGGTTCGAATCCCACCTCAGACAGAACCCATTGAAAGTACCAAGCAATAACAAAGCAAACAAAGTCAAGAGAGAATTACCAGTTGCCAGGATGGCAGAGCGGTCTAAGGCGTTGCGTTCAGGTCGCAGTAACCCCAGGAGGCGCGGGATCGAATCCCACCTCAGACAGAGCCCATTGAAAGTACCAAGCAATAACAAAGCAAACACAGTAAAGAGAGCATTACCAGTTGCCAGGATGGCAGAGCGGTCTAAGGCGTTGCGTTCAGGTCGCAGTCTCCCCAGGAGGCGTGGGTTCGAATCCCGCCTCAGACATTGCCCATTGAAAGTACCAAGCAAGAACAAAGAAAACACAGTCAAGAGAGCATTACCAGCTGCCAGGATGGCAGAGCGGTCTAAGGCGTTGCGTTCAGGTCGCAGTCTCCCCAGGAGGCGTGGGTTCGAATCCCGCCTCAGACAGAGCCCATTGAAAGGACCAAGCAATAACAAAGCAAACAGAGTAAAGAGAGCATTACCAGTTGCCAGGATGGCAGAGCGGTCTAAGGCGTTGCGTTCAGGTCGCAGTCTCCCCAGGAGGCGTGGGTTCGAATCCCGCCTCAGACATTGCCCATTGAAAGTACCAAGCAAGAACAAAGAAAACACAGTCAAGAGAGCATTACCAGCTGCCAGGATGGCAGAGCGGTCTAAGGCGTTGCGTTCAGGTCGCAGTCTCCCCAGGAGGCGTGGGTTCGAATCCCACCTCAGACAGAGCCCATTGAAAGTACCGAACAATAACAAAGCAAACACAGTAAAGAGAGAATTACCAGTTGCCAGGATGGCAGAGCGGTCTAAGGCGTTGCGTTCAGGTCGCAGTCTCCCCAGGCGGCGTGGGTTCGAATCCCGCCTCAGACATTGCCCATTGAAAGTACCAAGCAAGAACAAAGCAAACACAGTCAAGAGAGAAGTACCAGTTGCCAGGATGGCAGAGCGGTCTAAGGCGTTGCGTTCAGATCGCAGTCTCCCCAGGAGGCATGGGTTCGAATCCCACCTCAGACAGAGCCCATTGAAAGTACCAAGCAAGAAAAAAGCAAACACAGTCAAGAGAGCATTACCAGGTGCCAGGATGGCAGAGCGGTCTAAGGCGTTGCGTTCAGGACGCAGTCACCCCAGGAGGCGTGGGTTCGAATCCCACCTCAGACAGAGCCCATTGAAAGTACCAAGCAAGAACAAAGCAAACACATTCAAGAGAGCATTACCAGATGCCAGGATGGCAGAGCGGTCAAAGGCGTTGCGTTCAGGTCGCAGTCTCCCCAGGAGGCGTGGGTTCGAATCCCACCTCAGACAGTGCCCATTGAAAGTACCAAGCAAGAACAAAGCAAACACAGTCAAGAGAGAATTACCAGTTGCCAGGATGGCAGAGCGGTCTAAGGCGTTGCGTTCAGGTCGCAGTCTCCCCAGGAGGCGTGGGTTCGAATCCCACCTCAGACAGAGCCCATTGAAAGTACCAAGCAAGAAAAAAGCAAACACAGTCAAGAGAGAATTACCAGTTGCCAGGATGGCAGAGCGGTTTAAGGCGTTGCGTTCAGGTCGCAGTCTCCCCAGGAGGCGTGGGTTCGAATCCCACCTCAGACAGAGCCCATTGAAAGTACCAAGCAATAACAAAGCAAACAAAGTCAAGAGAGCATTACCAGTTGCCAGGATGGCAGAGCGGTCTAAGGCGTTGCGTTCAGGTCGCAGTCTCCCCATGAGGCGTGGGTTCGAATCCCACCTCAGACAGAGCCCATTGAAAGTACCAAGCAATAACAAAGCAAACAAAGTCAAGAGAGAATTACCAGTTGCCAGGATGGCAGAGCGGTCTAAGGCGTTGCGTTCAGGTCGCAGTAACCCCAGGAGGCGTGGGATCGAATCCCACCTCAGACAGAGCCCATTGAAAGTACCAAGCAATAACAAAGCAAACACAGTAAAGAGAGCATTACCAGTTGCCAGGATGGCAGAGCGGTCTAAGGCGTTGCGTTCAGGTCGCAGTCTCCCCAGGAGACGTGCGTTCGAATCCCACTTCAGACAGAGCCCATTGAAAGTACCAGCAAGAACAAAGCAAACACATTCAAGAGAGCATTACCAGGTGCCAGGATGGCAGAGCGGTCTAAGGCGTTGCGTTCAGGTCGCAGTCTCCCCAGGAGGTGTGGGTTCGAATCCCACCTCAGACAGAGCCCATTGAAAGTACCAAGCAATAACAAAGCAAACAAAGTCAAGAGAGCATTACCAGTTGCCAGGATGGCAGAGCGGTCTAAGGCATTGCGTTCAGGTCGCAGTCTCCCCAGGAGGCGTGGGTTCGAATCCCACCTCAGACAGAGCCCATTGAAAGTACCAAGCAATAACAAAGCAAACAAAGTCAAGAGAGAATTACCAGTTGCCAGGATGGCAGAGCGGTCTAAGGCGTTGCGTTCAGGTCGCAGTAACCCAAGGAGGCGTGGGATCGAATCCCACCTCAGACAGAGCCCATTGAAAGTACCAAGCAATAACAAAGCAAACACAGTAAAGAGAGCATTACCAGTTGCCAGGATGGCAGAGCGGTCTAAGGCGTTGCGTTCAGGTCGCAGTCTCCCCAGGAGACGTGGGTTCGAATCCCACTTCAGACAGAGCCCATTGAAAGTACCAGCAAGAACAAAGCAAACAGATTCAAGAGAGCATTACCAGGTGCCAGGATGGCAGAGTGGTCAAAGGCGTTGCGTTCAGGTCGCAGTCTCCCCAGGAGGCGTGGGTTCGAATCCCACCTCAGACAGAGCCCATTGAAAGTACCAAGCAAGAAAAAAGCAAACACAGTCAAGAGAGAATTACCAGTTGCCAGGATGGCAGAGCGGTCTAAGGCGTTGCGTTCAGGTCGCAGTCTCCCCAGGAGGCGTGGGTTCGAATCCCACCTCAGACAGAGCCCATTGAAAGTACCAAGCAATAACAAAGCAAACAAAGTCAAGAGAGCCTTACCAGTTGCCAGGATGGCAGAGCGGTCTAAGGCGTTGCGTTCAGGTCGCAGTCTCCCCATGAGGCGTGGGTTCGAATCCCACCTCAGACAGAACCCATTGAAAGTACCAAGCAATAACAAAGCAAACAAAGTCAAGAGAGAATTACCAGTTGCCAGGATGGCAGAGCGGTCTAAGGCGTTGCGTTCAGGTCGCAGTAACCCCAGGAGGCGCGGGATCGAATCCCACCTCAGACAGAGCCCATTGAAAGTACCAAGCAATAACAAAGCAAACACAGTAAAGAGAGCATTACCAGTTGCCAGGATGGCAGAGCGGTCTAAGGCGTTGCGTTCAGGTCGCAGTCTCCCCAGGAGACGTGGGTTCGAATCCCACTTCAGACAGAGCCCATTGAAAGTACCAGCAAGAACAAAGCAAACACATTCAAGAGAGCATTACCAGGTGCCAGGATGGCAGAGCGGTCTAAGGCGTTGCGTTCAGGTCGCAGTCTCCCCAGGAGGTGTGGGTTCGAATCCCACCTCAGACAGAGCCCATTGAAAGTACCAAGCAATAACAAAGCAAACAAAGTCAAGAGAGCATTACCAGTTGCCAGGATGGCAGAGCGGTCTAAGGCATTGCGTTCAGGTCGCAGTCTCCCCAGGAGGCGTGGGTTCGAATCCCACCTCAGACAGAGCCCATTGAAAGTACCAAGCAATAACAAAGCAAACACAGTAAAGAGAGCATTACCAGTTGCCAGGATGGCAGAGCGGTCTAAGGCGTTGCGTTCAGGTCGCAGTCTCCCCAGGAGACGTGGGTTCGAATCCCACTTCAGACAGAGCCCATTGAAAGTACCAGCAAGAACAAAGCAAACAGATTCAAGAGAGCATTACCAGGTGCCAGGATGGCAGAGTGGTCAAAGACGCTGCGTTCAGGTCGCAGTCTCCCCAGGAGGTGTGGGTTCGAATCCCGCCTCAGACAGAGCCCATTGAAAGTACCAAGCAAGAACAAAGCAAACACAGTCAAGAGAGAGTTACCAGTTGCCAGGATGGCAGAGCGGCCTAAGGCGTTGCGTTCAGTTCGCAGTCTCCCCAGGAGGCGTGGGTTCGAATCCCACCTCAGACAGAGCCCATTGAAAGTACCAAGCAATAACAAAGCAAACACAGTCAAGAGAGAATTACCAGTTGCCAGGATGGCAGAGCGGTCTAAGGCGTTGCGTTCAGGTCGCAGTAACCCCAGGAGGCGTGGGTTCGAATCCCACCTCAGACAGAGCCCATTGAAAGTACCAAGCAATAACAAAGCAAACACAGTCAAGAGAGCATTACCAGTTGCCAGGATGGCAGTGCGGTCGAAGGCGTTGCGTTCAGGTCGCAGTAACCCCAGCAGGCGTGGGTTGGAATCCCACCTCAGACAGAGCCCATTGAAAGTACCAAGCAAGAACAAAGCAAACACATTGAAGAGAGCATTACCAGATGCCAGGATGGCAGAGTGGTCTAAGGCGTTGCGTTCAGGTCGCAGTCTCCCCAGGAGGCGTGGGTTCGAATCCCGCCTCAGATAGAGCCCATTGAAAGTACCAAGCAAGAACAAAGCAAACACAGTCAAGAGAGAGGCACCAGTTGCAAGGATGGCAGAGTTGTCTAAGGCGTTGCGTTCAGGTCGCAGTAACCCCAGGAGGTGTGGGTTCGAATCCCACCTCAGACAGAGCCCATTGATAGTACCAAGCAATAACAAAGCAAACACAGTCAAGAGAGCATTACCAGTTGCCAGGATGGCAGAGTTGTCTAAGGCGTTGCGTTCAGGTCGCAGTCTCCCCAGGAGGCGTGGGTTCGAATCCCGCCTCTGACAGTGCCAGTTGAACGTACCAAGCAAGAAAAAAGCAAACACAGTCAAGAGAGCATTACCAGATGCCAGGATGGCAGAGCGGTCTAAGGCGTTGCGTTCAGGTCGCAGTCTCCCCAGGAGGCGTGGGTTCGAATCCCAAGAACAAAGCAAACACATTCAAGAGCGCATTACCAGATGCCAGGATGGCAGAGTGGTCTAAGGCGTTGCGTTCAGGTCGCAGTCTCCCCAGGAGGCGTGGGTTCGAATCCCGCCTCAGACATTGCCCATTGAAAGTACCAAGCAAGAACAAAGCAAACACAGTCAAGAGAGCATTACCAGCTGCCAGGATGGCAGAGCGGTCTAAGGCGTTGCGTTCAGGTCGCAGTCTCCCCAGGAGGCGTGGGTTCGAATCCCACCTCAGACAGAGCCCATTGAAAGTACCGAACAATAACAAAGCAAACACAGTAAAGAGAGCATTACGAGTTGCCAGGATGGCAGAGCGGTCTAAGGCGTTGCGTTCAGGTCGCAGTCTCCCCAGGCGGCTTGGGTTCGAATCCCGCCTCAGACATTGCCCATTGAAAGTACCAAGCAAGAACAAAGCAAACACAGTCAAGAGAGAATTACCAGTTGCCAGGATGGCAGAGCGGTCTAAGGCGTTGCGTTCAGATCGCAGTCTCCCCAGGAGGCATGGGTTCGAATCCCACCTCAGACAGAGCCCATTGAAAGTACCAAGCAAGAAAAAAGCAAACACAGTCAAGAGAGCATTACCAGGTGCCAGGATGGCAGAGCGGTCTAAGGCGTTGCGTTCAGGACGCAGTCACCCCAGGAGGCGTGGGTTCGAATCCCACCTCAGACAGAGCCCATTGAAAGTACCAAGCAAGAACAAAGCAAACACATTCAAGAGAGCATTACCAGATGCCAGGATGGCAGAGCGGTCAAAGGCGTTGCGTTCAGGTCGCAGTCTCCCCAGGAGGCGTGGGTTCGAATCCCACCTCAGACAGTGCCCATTGAAAGTACCAAGCAAGAACAAAGCAAACACAGTCAAGAGAGAATTACCAGTTGCCAGGATGGCAGAGCGGTCTAAGGCGTTGCGTTCAGGTCGCAGTCTCCCCAGGAGGCGTGGGTTCGAATCCCACCTCAGACAGAGCCCATTGAAAGTACCAAGCAAGAAAAAAGCAAACACAGTCAAGAGAGAATTACCAGTTGCCAGGATGGCAGAGCGGTTTAAGGCGTTGCGTTCAGGTCGCAGTCTCCCCAGGAGGCGTGGGTTCGAATCCCACCTCAGACAGAGCCCATTGAAAGTACCAAGCAATAACAAAGCAAACAAAGTCAAGAGAGCATTACCAGTTGCCAGGATGGCAGAGTGGTCTAAGGCGTTGCGTTCAGGTCGCAGTCTCCCCATGAGGCGTGGGTTCGAATCCCACCTCAGACAGAGCCCATTGAAAGTACCAAGCAATAACAAAGCAAACAAAGTCAAGAGAGAATTACCAGTTGCCAGGATGGCAGAGCGGTCTAAGGCGTTGCGTTCAGGTCGCAGTAACCCCAGGAGGCGTGGGATCGAATCCCACCTCAGACAGAGCCCATTGAAAGTACCAAGCAATAACAAAGCAAACACAGTAAAGAGAGCATTACCAGTTGCCAGGATGGCAGAGCGGTCTAAGGCGTTGCGTTCAGGTCGCAGTCTCCCCAGGAGACGTGCGTTCGAATCCCACTTCAGACAGAGCCCATTGAAAGTACCAGCAAGAACAAAGCAAACACATTCAAGAGAGCATTACCAGGTGCCAGGATGGCAGAGCGGTCTAAGGCGTTGCGTTCAGGTCGCAGTCTCCCCAGGAGGTGTGGGTTCGAATCCCACCTCAGACAGAGCCCATTGAAAGTACCAAGCAATAACAAAGCAAACAAAGTCAAGAGAGCATTACCAGTTGCCAGGATGGCAGAGCGGTCTAAGGCATTGCGTTCAGGTCGCAGTCTCCCCAGGAGGCGTGGGTTCGAATCCCACCTCAGACAGAGCCCATTGAAAGTACCAAGCAATAACAAAGCAAACAAAGTCAAGAGAGAATTACCAGTTGCCAGGATGGCAGAGCGGTCTAAGGCGTTGCGTTCAGGTCGCAGTAACCCAAGGAGGCGTGGGATCGAATCCCACCTCAGACAGAGCCCATTGAAAGTACCAAGCAATAACAAAGCAAACACAGTAAAGAGAGCATTACCAGTTGCCAGGATGGCAGAGCAGTCTAAGGCGTTGCGTTCAGGTCGCAGTCTCCCCAGGAGGCGTGGGTTCGAATCCCACCTCAGACAGAGCCCATTGAAAGTACCAAGCAAGAAAAAAGCAAACACAGTCAAGAGAGAATTACCAGTTGCCAGGATGGCAGAGCGGTCTAAGGCGTTGCGTTCAGGTCGCAGTCTCCCCAGGAGGCGTGGGTTCGAATCCCACCTCAGACAGAGCCCATTGAAAGTACCAAGCAATAACAAAGCAAACAAAGTCAAGAGAGCATTACCAGTTGCCAGGATGGCAGAGCGGTCTAAGGCGTTGCGTTCAGGTCGCAGTCTCCCCATGAGGCGTGGGTTCGAATCCCACCTCAGACAGAACCCATTGAAAGTACCAAGCAATAACAAAGCAAACAAAGTCAAGAGAGAATTACCAGTTGCCAGGATGGCAGAGCGGTCTAAGGCATTGCGTTCAGGTCGCAGTCTCCCCAGGAGGCGTGGGTTCGAATCCCACCTCAGACAGAGCCCATTGAAAGTACCAAGCAATAACAAAGCAAACACAGTAAAGAGAGCATTACCAGTTGCCAGGATGGCAGAGCGGTCTAAGGCGTTGCGTTCAGGTCGCAGTCTCCCCAGGAGACGTGGGTTCGAATCCCACTTCAGACAGAGCCCATTGAAAGTACCAGCAAGAACAAAGCAAACAGATTCAAGAGAGCATTACCAGGTGCCAGGATGGCAGAGTGGTCAAAGACGCTGCGTTCAGGTCGCAGTCTCCCCAGGAGGTGTGGGTTCGAATCCCGCCTCAGACAGAGCCCATTGAAAGTACCAAGCAAGAACAAAGCAAACACAGTCAAGAGAGAGTTACCAGTTGCCAGGATGGCAGAGCGGCCTAAGGCGTTGCGTTCAGTTCGCAGTCTCCCCAGGAGGCGTGGGTTCGAATCCCACCTCAGACAGAGCCCATTGAAAGTACCAAGCAATAACAAAGCAAACACAGTCAAGAGAGAATTACCAGTTGCCAGGATGGCAGAGCGGTCTAAGGCGTTGCGTTCAGGTCGCAGTAACCCCAGGAGGCGTGGGTTCGAATCCCACCTCAGACAGAGCCCATTGAAAGTACCAAGCAATAACAAAGCAAACACAGTCAAGAGAGCATTACCAGTTGCCAGGATGGCAGTGCGGTCGAAGGCGTTGCGTTCAGGTCGCAGTAACCCCAGCAGGCGTGGGTTGGAATCACACCTCAGACAGAGCCCATTGAAAGTACCAAGCAAGAACAAAGCAAACACATTGAAGAGAGCATTACCAGATGCCAGGATGGCAGAGTGGTCTAAGGCGTTGCGTTCAGGTCGCAGTCTCCCCAGGAGGCGTGGGTTCGAATCCCGCCTCAGATAGAGCCCATTGAAAGTACCAAGCAAGAACAAAGCAAACACAGTCAAGAGAGAGGTACCAGTTGCAAGGATGGCAGAGTTGTCTAAGGCATTGCGTTCAGGTCGCAGTAACCCCAGGAGGTGTGGGTTCGAATCCCACCTCAGACAGAGCCCATTGATAGTACCAAGCAATAACAAAGCAAACACAGTCAAGAGAGCATTACCAGTTGCCAGGATGGCAGAGTTGTCTAAGGCGTTGCGTTCAGGTCGCAGTCTCCCCAGGAGGCGTGGGTTCGAATCCCGCCTCTGACAGAGCCAGTTGAACGTACCAAGCAAGAAAAAAGCAAACACAGTCAAGAGAGCATTACCAGTTGCCAGGATGGCAGAGCGGTCTAAGGCGTTGCGTTCAGGTCGCAGTCTCCCCAGGAGGCGTGGGTTCGAACCCCACCTCAGACAGTGCCCATTGAAAGTACCAAGCAAGAACAAAGCAAACACAGTCAAGAGAGCATTACCAGATGCCAGGATGGCAGAGCGGTCTAAGGCGTTGCGTTCAGGTCGCAGTCTCCCCAGGAGGCGTGGGTTCGAATCCCAAGAACAAAGCAAACACATTCAAGAGCGCATTACCAGATGCCAGGATGGCAGAGTGGTCTAAGGCGTTGCGTTCAGGTCGCAGTCTCCCCAGGAGGCGTGGGTTCGAATCCCGCCTCAGACATTGCCCATTGAAAGTACCAAGCAAGAACAAAGCAAACACAGTCAAGAGAGCATTACCAGCTGCCAGGATGGCAGAGCGGTCTAAGGCGTTGCGTTCAGGTCGCAGTCTCCCCAGGAGGCGTGGGTTCGAATCCCACCTCAGACAGAGCCCATTGAAAGTACCGAACAATAACAAAGCAAACACAGTAAAGAGAGCATTACCAGTTGCCAGGATGGCAGAGCGGTCTAAGGCGTTGCGTTCAGGTCGCAGTCTCCCCAGGAGACGTGGGTTCGAATCCCACTTCAGACATTGCCCATTGAAAGTACCAAGCAAGAACAAAGCAAACACAGTCAAGAGAGCATTACCAGTTGCCAGGATGGCAGAGCGGTCTAAGGCGTTGCGTTCAGGTCGCAGTAACCCCAGGAGGCGTGGGTTCGAATCCCACCTCAGACAGAGCCCATTGAAAGTACCAAGCAATAACAAAGCAAACACAGTCAAGAGAGCATTACCAGTTGCCAGGATGGCAGAACGGTCTAAGGCGTTGCGTTCAGATCGCAGTCTCCCCAGGAGGCATGGGTTCGAATCCCACCTCAGACAGAGCCCATTGAAAGTACCAAGCAAGAAAAAAGCAAACACAGTCAAGAGAGCATTACCAAGTGCCAGGATGGCAGAGCGGTCTAAGGCGTTGCGTTCAGGTCGCAGTCTCCCCAGGAGGCGTGGGTTCGAATCCCACCTCAGACAGAGCCCATTGAAAGTACCGAACAATAACAAAGCAAACACAGTAAAGAGAGCATTACCAGTTGCCAGGATGGCAGAGCGGTCTAAGGCGTTGCGTTCAGGTCGCAGTCTCCCCAGGAGGCGTGGGTTCGAATCCCGCCTCAGACATTGCCCATTGAAAGTACCAAGCAAGAACAAAGCAAACACAGTCAAGAGAGCATTACCAGTTGCCAGGATGGCAGAGCGGTCTAAGGCGTTGCGTTCAGGTCGCAGTAACCCCAGGAGGCGTGGGTTCGAATCCCACCTCAGACAGAGCCCATTGAAAGTACCAAGCAATAACAAAGCAAACACAGTCAAGAGAGCATTACCAGTTGCCAGGATGGCAGAGCGGTCTAAGGCGTTGCGTTCAGATCGCAGTCTCCCCAGGAGGCATGGGTTCGAATCCCACCTCAGACAGAGCCCATTGAAAGTACCAAGCAAGAAAAAAGCAAACACAGTCAAGAGAGCATTACCAAGTGCCAGGATGGCAGAGCGGTCTAAGGCGTTGCTTTCAGGTCGCAGTCTCCCCAGGAGGCGTGTGTTCGAATCCCACCTCAGACAGAGCCCATTGAAAGTACCAAGCAATAACCAAGCAAACACAGTCAAGAGAGCATTACCAGTTGCCAGGATGGCAGAGTGGTCTAAGGCGTTGCGTTCAGGTCGCAGTCTCCCCAGGAGGCGTGGGTTCGAATCCCGCCTCAGATAGAGCCCATTGAAAGTACCAAGCAAGAACAAAGCAAACACAGTCAAGAGAGAGGTACCAGGTGCCAGGATGGCAGAGCGGTCTAAGGCGTTGCGTTCAGGACGCAGTCACCCCAGGAGGCGTGGGTTCGAATCCCACCTCAGACAGAGCCCATTGAAAGTACCAAGCAAGAACAAAGCAAACACATTCAAGAGAGCATTACCAGATGCCAGGATGGCAGAGCGGTCAAAGGCGTTGCGTTCAGGTCGCAGTCTCCCCAGGAGGCGTGGGTTCGAATCCCACCTCAGACAGTGCCCATTGAAAGTACCAAGCAAGAACAAAGCAAACACAGTCAAGAGAGAGTTACCAGTTGCCAGGATGGCAGAGCGGCCTAAGGCGTTGCGTTCAGTTCGCAGTCTCCCCAGGAGGCGTGGGTTCGAATCCCACCTCAGACAGAGCCCATTGAAAGTACCAAGCAATAACAAAGCAAACACAGTCAAGAGAGCATTACCAGTTGCCAGGATGGCAGTGCGGTCGAAGGCGTTGCGTTCAGGTCGCAGTAACCCCAGCAGGCGTGGGTTGGAATCCCACCTCAGACAGAGCCCATTGAAAGTACCAAGCAAGAACAAAGCAAACACATTGAAGAGAGCATTACCAGATGCCAGGATGGCAGAGTGGTCTAAGGCGTTGCGTTCAGGTCGCAGTCTCCCCAGGAGGCGTGGGTTCGAATCCCGCCTCAGATAGAGCCCATTGAAAGTACCAAGCAAGAACAAAGCAAACACAGTCAAGAGAGAGGTACCAGTTGCAAGGATGGCAGAGTTGTCTAAGGCGTTGCGTTCAGGTCGCAGTAACCCCAGGAGGTGTGGGTTCGAATCCCACCTCAGACAGAGCCCATTGATAGTACCAAGCAATAACAAAGCAAACACAGTCAAGAGAGCATTACCAGTTGCCAGGATGGCAGAGTTGTCTAAGGCGTTGCGTTCAGGTCACAGTCTCCCCAGGAGGCGTGGGTTCGAATCCCGCCTCTGACAGAGCCAGTTGAACGTACCAAGCAAGAAAAAAGCAAACACAGTCAAGAGAGCATTACCAGTTGCCAGGATGGCAGAGCGGTCTAAGCCGTTGCGTTCAGGTCGCAGTCTCCCCAGGAGGCGTGGGTTCGAACCCCACCTCAGACAGTGCCCATTGAAAGTACCAAGCAAGAACAAAGCAAACACAGTCAAGAGAGCATTACCAGATGCCAGGATGGCAGAGCGGTCTAAGGCGTTGCGTTCAGGTCGCAGTCTCCCCAGGAGGCGTGGGTTCGAATCCCAAGAACAAAGCAAACACATTCAAGAGAGCATTACCAGATGCCAGGATGGCAGAGTGGTCTAAGGCGTTGCGTTCAGGTCGCAGTCTCCCCAGGAGGCGTGGGTTCGAATCCCGCCTCAGACAGTGCCCATTGAAAGTACCAAGCAAGAACAAAGCAAACACATTCAAGAGAGCATTACCAGATGCCAGGATGGCAGAGTGGTCTAAGGCGTTGCGTTCAGGTCGCAGTCTCCCCAGGAGGCGTGGGTTCGAATCCCGCCTCAGACAGAGCCCATTGAAAGTACCAAGCAAGAACAAAGCAAACACAGTCAAGAGAGAGGTACCAGTTGCCAGGATGGCAGAGCGGTCTAAGGCGTTGCGTTCAGGTCGCAGTCTCCCCAGGAGACGTGGGTTCGAATCCCACTTCAGACAGAGCCCATTGAAAGTACCAGCAAGAACAAAGCAAACACATTCAAGAGAGCATTACCAGGTGCCAGGATGGCAGAGCGGTCTAAGGCGTTGCGTTCAGGTCGCAGTCTCCCCAGGAGGTGTGGGTTCGAATCCCACCTCAGACAGAGCCCATTGAAAGTACCAAGCAATAACAAAGCAAACAAAGTCAAGAGAGCATTACCAGTTGCCAGGATGGCAGAGCGGTCTAAGGCATTGCGTTCAGGTCGCAGTCTCCCCAGGAGGCGTGGGTTCGAATCCCACCTCAGACAGAGCCCATTGAAAGTACCAAGCAATAACAAAGCAAACACAGTAAAGAGAGCATTACCAGTTGCCAGGATGGCAGAGCGGTCTAAGGCGTTGCGTTCAGGTCGCAGTCTCCCCAGGAGACGTGGGTTCGAATCCCACTTCAGACAGAGCCCATTGAAAGTACCAGCAAGAACAAAGCAAACAGATTCAAGAGAGCATTACCAGGTGCCAGGATGGCAGAGTGGTCAAAGACGCTGCGTTCAGGTCGCAGTCTCCCCAGGAGGTGTGGGTTCGAATCCCGCCTCAGACAGAGCCCATTGAAAGTACCAAGCAAGAACAAAGCAAACACAGTCAAGAGAGAGTTACCAGTTGCCAGGATGGCAGAGCGGCCTAAGGCGTTGCGTTCAGTTCGCAGTCTCCCCAGGAGGCGTGGGTTCGAATCCCACCTCAGACAGAGCCCATTGAAAGTACCAAGAAATAACAAAGCAAACACAGTCAAGAGAGAATTACCAGTTGCCAGGATGGCAGAGCGGTCTAAGGCGTTGCGTTCAGGTCGCAGTAACCCCAGGAGGCGTGGGTTCGAATCCCACCTCAGACAGAGCCCATTGAAAGTACCAAGCAATAACAAAGCAAACACAGTCAAGAGAGCATTACCAGTTGCCAGGATGGCAGTGCGGTCGAAGGCGTTGCGTTCAGGTCGCAGTAACCCCAGCAGGCGTGGGTTGGAATCCCACCTCAGACAGAGCCCATTGAAAGTACCAAGCAAGAACAAAGCAAACACATTGAAGAGAGCATTACCAGATGCCAGGATGGCAGAGTGGTCTAAGGCGTTGCGTTCAGGTCGCAGTCTCCCCAGGAGGCGTGGGTTCGAATCCCGCCTCAGATAGAGCCCATTGAAAGTACCAAGCAAGAACAAAGCAAACACAGTCAAGAGAGAGGTACCAGTTGCAAGGATGGCAGAGTTGTCTAAGGCGTTGCGTTCAGGTCGCAGTAACCCCAGGAGGTGTGGGTTCGAATCCCACCTCAGACAGAGCCCATTGATAGTACCAAGCAATAACAAAGCAAACACAGTCAAGAGAGCATTACCAGTTGCCAGGATGGCAGAGTTGTCTAAGGCGTTGCGTTCAGGTCGCAGTCTCCCCAGGAGGCGTGGGTTCGAATCCCGCCTCTGACAGAGCCAGTTGAACGTACCAAGCAAGAAAAAAGCAAACACAGTCAAGAGAGCATTACCAGTTGCCAGGATGGCAGAGCGGTCTAAGGCGTTGCGTTCAGGTCGCAGTCTCCCCAGGAGGCGTGGGTTCGAACCCCACCTCAGACAGTGCCCCTTGAAAGTACCAAGCAAGAACAAAGCAAACACAGTCAAGAGAGCATTACCAGATGCCAGGATGGCAGAGCGGTCTAAGGCGTTGCGTTCAGGTCGCAGTCTCCCCAGGAGGCGTGGGTTCGAATCCCAAGAACAAAGCAAATACATTCAAGAGCGCATTACCAGATGCCAGGATGGCAGAGTGGTCTAAGGCGTTGCGTTCAGGTCGCAGTCTCCCCAGGAGGCGTGGGTTCGAATCCCGCCTCAGACATTGCCCATTGAAAGTACCAAGCAAGAACAAAGCTAACACAGTCAAGAGAGCATTACCAGCTGCCAGGATGGCAGAGCGGTCTAAGGCGTTGCGTTCAGGTCGCAGTCTCCCCAGGAGGCGTGGGTTCGAATCCCACCTCAGACAGAGCCCATTGAAAGTACCGAACAATAACAAAGCAAACACAGTAAAGAGAGCATTACCAGTTGCCAGGATGGCAGAGCGGTCTAAGGCGTTGCGTTCAGGTCGCAGTCTCCCCAGGAGGCGTGGGTTCGAATCCCGCCTCAGACATTGCCCATTGAAAGTACCAAGCAAGAACAAAGCAAACACAGTCAAGAGAGCATTACCAGTTGCCAGGATGGCAGAGCGGTCTAAGGCGTTGCGTTCAGGTCGCAGTAACCCCAGGAGGCGTGGGTTCGAATCCCACCTCAGACAGAGCCCATTGAAAGTACCAAGCAATAACAAAGCAAACACAGTCAAGAGAGCATTACCAGTTGCCAGGATGGCAGAGCGGTCTAAGGCGTTGCGTTCAGATCGCAGTCTCCCCAGGAGGCATGGGTTCGAATCCCACCTCAGACAGAGCCCATTGAAAGTACCAAGCAAGAAAAAAGCAAACACAGTCAAGAGAGCATTACCAGGTGCCAGGATGGCAGAGCGGTCTAAGGCGTTGCTTTCAGGTCGCAGTCTCCCCAGGAGGCGTGTGTTCGAATCCCACCTCAGACAGAGCCCATTGAAAGTACCAAGCAATAACCAAGCAAACACAGTCAAGAGAGCATTACCAGTTGCCAGGATGGCAGAGCGGTCTAAGGTGTTGCGTTCAGATCGCAGTCTCCCCAGGAGGCATGGGTTTGAATCCCACCTCAGACAGAGCCCATTGAAAGTACCAAGCAAGAAAAAAGCAAACACAGTCAAGAGAGCATTACCAGGTGCCAGGATGGCAGAGCGGTCTAAGGCGTTGCGTTCAGGACGCAGTCACCCCAGGAGGCGTGGGTTCGAATCCCACCTCAGGCAGAGCCCATTGAAAGTACCAAGCAAGAACAAAGCAAACACATTCAAGAGAGCATTACCAGATGCCAGGATGGCAGAGCGGTCAAAGGCGTTGCGTTCAGGTCGCAGTCTCCCCAGGAGGCGTGGGTTCGAATCCCACCTCAGACAGTGCCCATTGAAAGTACCAAGCAAGAACAAAGCAAACACAGTCAAGAGAGAGTTACCAGTTGCCAGGATGGCAGAGCGGCCTAAGGCGTTGCGTTCAGTTCGCAGTCTCCCCAGGAGGCGTGGGTTCGAATCCCACCTCAGACAGAGCCCATTGAAAGTACCAAGCAATAACAAAGCAAACACAGTCAAGAGAGCATTACCAGTTGCCAGGATGGCAGTGCGGTCGAAGGCGTTGCGTTCAGGTCGCAGTAACCCCAGCAGGCGTGGGTTGGAATCCCACCTCAGACAGAGCCCATTGAAAGTACCAAGCAAGAACAAAGCAAACACATTGAAGAGAGCATTACCAGATGCCAGGATGGCAGAGTGGTCTAAGGCGTTGCGTTCAGGTCGCAGTCTCCCCAGGAGGCGTGGGTTCGAATCCCGCCTCAGATAGAGCCCATTGAAAGTACCAAGCAAGAACAAAGCAAACACAGTCAAGAGAGAGGTACCAGTTGCAAGGATGGCAGAGTTGTCTAAGGCGTTGCGTTCAGGTCGCAGTAACCCCAGGAGGTGTGGGTTCGAATCCCACCTCAGACAGAGCCCATTGATAGTACCAAGCAATAACAAAGCAAACACAGTCAAGAGAGCATTACCAGTTGCCAGGATGGCAGAGTTGTCTAAGGCGTTGCGTTCAGGTCGCAGTCTCCCCAGGAGGCGTGGGTTCGAATCCCGCCTCTGACAGAGCCAGTTGAACGTACCAAGCAAGAAAAAAGCAAACACAGTCAAGAGAGCATTACCAGTTGCCAGGATGGCAGAGCGGTCTAAGGCGTTGCGTTCAGGTCGCAGTCTCCCCAGGAGGCGTGGGTTCGAACCCCACCTCAGACAGTGCCCATTGAAAGTACCAAGCAAGAACAAAGCAAACACAGTCAAGAGAGCATTACCAGATGCCAGGATGGCAGAGCGGTCTAAGGCGTTGCGTTCAGGTCGCAGTCTCCCCAGGAGGCGTGGGTTCGAATCCCAAGAACAAAGCAAACACATTCAAGAGAGCATTACCAGATGCCAGGATGGCAGAGTGGTCTAAGGCGTTGCGTTCAGGTCGCAGTCTCCCCAGGAGGCGTGGGTTCGAATCCCGCCTCAGACAGTGCCCATTGAAAGTACCAAGCAAGAACAAAGCAAACACATTCAAGAGAGCATTACCAGATGCCAGGATGGCAGAGTGGTCTAAGGCGTTGCGTTCAGGTCGCAGTCTCCCCAGGAGGCGTGGGTTCGAATCCCGCCTCAGACAGAGCCCATTGAAAGTACCAAGCAAGAACAAAGCAAACACAGTCAAGAGAGAGGTACCAGTTGCCAGGATGGCAGAGTTGTCTAAGGCGTTGCGTTCAGGTCGCAGTAACCCCAGGAGGCGTGGGTTCGAATCCCACCTCAGACAGAGCCCATTGATAGTACCAAGCAAGAAAAAAGCAAACACAGTCAAGAGAGAAATACCAGGTGCCAGGATGGCAGAGTGGTCAAATACGCTGCGTTCAGGTCGCAGTCTCCCCAGGAGGCGTGGGTTCGAATCCCGCCTCAGACAGAGCCCATTGAAAGTACCAAGCAAGAACAAAGTAAACACAGTCAAGAGAGAGGTACCAGTTGCCAGGATGGCAGAGTTGTCTAAGGCGTTGCGTTCAGGTCGCAGGAACCCCAGGAGGCGTGGGTTCGAATCCCACCTCAGACAGAGCCCATTGATAGTACCAAGCAAGAAAAAAGCAAACACAGTCAAGAGAGAATTACCAGTTGCCAGGATGGCAGAGCGGTCTAAGGCGTTGCGTTCAGGTCGGAGTCTCCCCAGGAGGCGTGGGTTCGAATCCCACCTCAGACAGAGCCCATTGAAAGTACCAAGCAATAACAAAGCAAACAAAGTCAAGAGAGCATTCCCAGTTGCCAGGATGGCAGAGCGGTCTAAGGCGTTGCTTTCAGGTCGCAGTCTCCCCAGGAGGCGTGTGTTCGAATCCCACCTCAGACAGAGCCCATTGAAAGTACCAAGCAATAACCAAGCAAACACAGTCAAGAGAGCATTACCAGTTGCCAGGATGGCAGAGCGGTCTAAGGTGTTGCGTTCAGATCGCAGTCTCCCCAGGAGGCATGGGTTCGAATCCCACCTCAGACAGAGCCCATTGAAAGTACCAAGCAAGAAAAAAGCAAACACAGTCAAGAGAGCATTACCAGGTGCCAGGATGGCAGAGCGGTCTAAGGCGTTGCGTTCAGGTCGCAGTCACCCCAGGAGGCGTGGGTTCGAATCCCACCTCAGACAGAGCACTTTGAAAGTACCAAGCAAGAACAATGCAAACACATTCAAGAGAGCATTACCAGATGCCAGGATGGCAGAGCGGTCTAAGGCGTTGCGTTCAGGTCGCAGTCTCCCCAGGAGGCGTGGGTTCGAATCCCACCTCAGACAGTGCCCATTGAAAGTACCAAGCAAGAACAAAGCAAACACAGTCAAGAGAGAATTACCAGTTGCCAGGATGGCAGAGCGGTCTAAGGCGTTGCGTTCAGGTCGCAGTCTCCCCAGGAGACGGGGGTTCGAATCCCACCTCAGACAGAGCCCATTGAAAGTACCAAGCAAGAAAAAAGCAAACACAGTCAAGAGAGAATTACCAGTTGCCAGGATGGCAGAGCGGTCTAAGGCGTTGCGTTCAGGTCGCAGTCTCCCCAGGAGGCGTGGGTTCGAATCCCACCTCAGACAGAGCCCATTGAAAGTACCAAGCAATAACAAAGCAAAAAAAGTCAAGAGAGCATTACCAGTTGCCAGGATGGCAGAGCGGTCTAAGGCGTTGCGTTCAGGTCGCAGTAACCCCAGGAGGCGTGGGATCGAATCCCACCTCAGACAGAGCCCATTGAAAGTACCAAGCAATAACAAAGCAAACACAGTAAAGAGAGCATTACCAGTTGCCAGGATGGCAGAGCGGTCTAAGGCATTGCGTTCAGGTCGCAGTCTCCCCAGGAGACGTGGGTTAGAATCCCACTTCAGACAGAGCCCATTGAAAGTACCAGCAAGAACAAAGCAAACACATTCAAGAGAGCATTACCAGGTGCCAGGATGGCAGAGTGGTCAAAGACGCTGCGTTCAGGTCGCAGTCTCCCCAGGAGGTGTGGGTTCGAATCCCGCCTCAGACAGAGCCCATTGAAAGTACCAAGCAAGAACAAAGCAAACACAGTCAAGAGAGAGTTACCAGTTGCCAGGATGGCAGAGCGGTCTAAGGCGTTGCGTTCAGGTCCCAGTAACCCCAGGAGGCGTGGTTTCAAATCCCACCTCAGACAGAGCCCATTGATAGTACTAAGCAAGAAAAAAGCAAACACAGTCAAGAGAGCATTACCAGCTGCCAGGATGGCAGAGCGGTCTAAGGCGTTGCGTTCAGGTCGCAGTCTCCCCAGGAGGCGTGGGTTCGAATCCCGCCTCTGACAGAGCCCATTGAACGTACCAAGCAAGAAAAAAGCAAACACAGTCAAGAGAGCATTACCAGCTGCCAGGATGGCAGAGCGGTCTAAGGCGTTGCGTTCAGGTCGCAGTCTCCCCAGGAGGCGTGGGTTCGAATCCCGCCTCTGACAGAGCCCATTGAAAGTACCAAGCAAGAACAAAGCAAACACAGTCAAGAGAGCATTACCAGCTGCCAGGATAGCAGAGCGGTCTAAGGTGTTGCGTTCAGATCGCAGTCTCCCCAGGAGGCATGGGTTCGAATCCCACCTCAGACAGAGCCCATTGAAAGTACCAAGCAAGAAAAAAGCAAACACAGTCAAGAGAGCATTACCAGGTGCCAGGATGGCAGAGCGGTCTAAGGCGTTGCGTTCAGGTCGCAGTCACCCCAGGAGGCGTGGGTTCGAATCCCGCCTCTGACAGAGCCCATTGAAAGTACCAAGCAAGAACAAAGCAAACACAGTCAAGAGAGCATTACCAGCTGCCAGGATAGCAGAGCGGTCTAAGGTGTTGCGTTCAGATCGCAGTCTCCCCAGGAGGCATGGGTTCGAATCCCACCTCAGACAGAGCCCATTGAAAGTACCAAGCAAGAAAAAAGCAAACACAGTCAAGAGAGCATTACCAGGTGCCAGGATGGCAGAGCGGTCTAAGGCGTTGCGTTCAGGTCGCAGTCACCCCAGGAGGCGTGGGTTCGAATCCCACCTCAGACAGAGCCCTTTGAAAGTACCAAGCAAGAACAATGCAAACACATTCAAGAGAGCATTACCAGATGCCAGGATGGCAGAGCGGTCTAAGGCGTTGCGTTCAGGTCGCAGTCTCCCCAGGAGGCGTGGGTTCGAATCCCACCTCAGACAGTGCCCATTGAAAGTACCGAGCAAGAACAAAGCAAACACAGTCAAGAGAGAATTACCAGTTGCCAGGATGGCAGAGCGGTCTAAGGCTTTGCGTTTAGGTCGCAGTCTCCCCAGGAGACGGGGGTTCGAATCCCACCTCAGACAGAGCCCATTGAAAGTACCAAGCAAGAAAAAAGCAAACACAGTCAAGAGAGAATTACCAGTTGCCAGGATGGCAGAGCGGTCTAAGGCGTTGCGTTCAGGTCGCAGTCTCCCCAGGAGGCGTGGGTTCAAATCCCACCTCAGACAGAGCCCATTGAAAGTACCAAGCAATAACAAAGCAAACAAAGTCAAGAGAGCATTACCAGTTGCCAGGATGGCAGAGCGGTCTAAGGCGTTGCGTTCAGGTCGCAGTCTCCCCAGGAGGCGTGGGTTCGAATCCCACCTCAGACAGAGCCCATTGAAAGTACCAAGCAATAACAAAGCAAACAAAGTCAAGAGAGAATTACCAGTTGCCAGGATGGCAGAGCGGTCTAAGGCGTTGCGTTCAGGTCGCAGTAACCCCAGGAGGCGTGGGATCGAATCCCACCTCAGACAGAGCCCATTGAAAGTACCAAGCAATAACAAAGCAAACACAGTAAAGAGAGTATTACCAGTTGCCAGGATGGCAGAGCGGTCTAAGGCGTTGTGTTCAGGTCGCAGTCTCCCCAGGAGACGTGGGTTCGAATCCCACTTCAGACAGAGCCCATTGAAAGTACCAAGCAATAACAAAGCAAACACAGTAAAGAGAGTATTACCAGTTGCCAGGATGGCAGAGCGGTCTAAGGCGTTGTGTTCAGGTCGCAGTCTCCCCAGGAGACGTGGGTTCGAATCCCACTTCAGACAGAGCCCATTGAAAGTACCAGCAAGAACAAAGCAAACACATTCAAGAGAGCATTACCAGGTGCCAGGATGGCAGAGTGGTCAAAGACGCTGCGTTCAGGTCGCAGTCTCCCCAGGAGGTGTGGGTTCGAATCCCGCCTCAGACAGAGCCCATTGAAAGTACCAAGCAAGAACAAAGCAAACACATTCAAGAGAGAGTTACCAGTTGCCAGGATGGCAGAGCGGTCTAAGGCGTTGCGTTCAGGTCCCAGTAACCCCAGGAGGCGTGGTTTCAAATCCCACCTCAGACAGAGCCCATTGATAGTACTAAGCAAGAAAAAAGCAAACACAGTCAAGAGAGAATTACCAGTTGCCAGGATGGCAGAGCGGTCTAAGGCGTTGCGTTCAGTTCGCAGTCTCCCCAGGAGGCGTGGGTTCGAATCCCACCTCAGACAGAGCCCATTGAAAGTACCAAGCAATAACAAAGCAAACACAGTCAAGAGAGAATTACCAGTTGCCAGGATGGCAGACCGGTCTAAGGCGTTGCGTTCAGGTCGCAGTAACCCCAGGAGGCGTGGGTTCGAATCCCACCTCAGACAGAGCCCATTGAAAGTACCAAGCAATAACAAAGCAAACACAGTCAAGAGAGAATTACCAGTTGCCAGGATGGCAGAGCGGTCTAAGGCGTTGCGTTCAGGTCGCAGTCTCCCCAGGAGACGGGGGTTCGAATCCCACCTCAGACAGAGCCCATTGAAAGTACCAAGCAAGAAAAAAGCAAACACAGTCAAGAGAGAATTACCAGTTGCCAGGATGGCAGAGCGGTCTAAGGCGTTGCGTTCAGGTCGCAGTCTCCCCAGGAGGCGTGGGTTCGAACCCCACCTCAGACAGAGCCCATTGAAAGTACCAAGCAATAACAAAGCAAACAAAGTCAAGAGAGCATTCCCAGTTGCCAGGATGGCAGAGCGGTCTAAGGCGTTGCTTTCAGGTCGCAGTCTACCCTGGAGGCGTGGGTTCGAACCCCACCTCAGACAGAGCCCATTGAAAGTACCAAGCAATAACCAAGCAAACACAGTCAAGAGAGCATTACCAGTTGCCAGGATGGCAGAGCGGTCTAAGGTGTTGCGTTCAGATCGCAGTCTCCCCAGGAGGCATGGGTTCGAATCCCACCTCAGACAGAGCCCATTGAAAGTACCAAGCAAGAAAAAAGCAAACACAGTCAAGAGAGCATTACCAGGTGCCAGGATGGCAGAGTGGTCTAAGGCGTTGCGTTCAGGTCGCAGTCACCCCAGGAGGCGTGGGTTCGAATCCCACCTCAGACAGAGCCCTTTGAAAGTACCAAGCAAGAACAATGCAAACACATTCAAGAGAGCATTACCAGATGCCAGGATGGCAGAGCGGTCTAAGGCGTTGCGTTCAGGTCGCAGTCTCCCCAGGAGGCGTGGGTTCGAATCCCACCTCAGACAGTGCCCATTGAAAGTACCAAGCAAGAACAAAGCAAACACAGTCAAGAGGGAATTACCAGTTGCCAGGATGGCAGAGCGGTCTAAGGCGTTGCGTTCAGGTCGCAGTCTCCCCAGGAGACGGGGGTTCGAATCCCACCTCAGACAGAGCCCATTGAAAGTACCAAGCAAGAAAAAAGCAAACACAGTCAAGACAGAATTACCAGTTGCCAGGATGGCAGAGCGGTCTAAGGCGTTGCGTTCAGGTCGCAGTCTCCCCAGGAGGCGTGGGTTCGAATCCCACCTCAGACAGAGCCCATTGAAAGTACCAAGCAATAACAAAGCAAAAAAAGTCAAGAGAGCATTACCAGTTGCCAGGATGGCAGAGCGGTCTAAGGCGTTGCGTTCAGGTCGCAGTAACCCCAGGAGGCGTGGGATCGAATCCCACCTCAGACAGAGCCCATTGAAAGTACCAAGCAATAACAAAGCAAACACAGTAAAGAGAGCATTACCAGTTGCCAGGATGGCAGAGCGGTCTAAGGCATTGCGTTCAGGTCGCAGTCTCCCCAGGAGACGTGGGTTAGAATCCCACTTCAGACAGAGCCCATTGAAAGTACCAGCAAGAACAAAGCAAACACATTCAAGAGAGCATTACCAGGTGCCAGGATGGCAGAGTGGTCAAAGACGCTGCGTTCAGGTCGCAGTCTCCCCAGGAGGTGTGGGTTCGAATCCCGCCTCAGACAGAGCCCATTGAAAGTACCAAGCAAGAACAAAGCAAACACAGTCAAGAGAGAGTTACCAGTTGCCAGGATGGCAGAGCGGTCTAAGGCGTTGCGTTCAGGTCCCAGTAACCCCAGGAGGCGTGGTTTCAAATCCCACCTCAGACAGAGCCCATTGATAGTACTAAGCAAGAAAAAAGCAAACACAGTCAAGAGAGCATTACCAGGTGCCAGGATGGCAGAGCGGTCTAAGGCGTTGCGTTCAGGACGCAGTCACCCCAGGAGGCGTTGGTTCGAATCCCACCTCAGGCAGAGCCCATTGAAAGTACCAAGCAAGAACAAAGCAAACACATTCAAGAGAGCATTACCAGATGCCAGGATGGCAGAGCGGTCAAAGGCGTTGCGTTCAGGTCGCAGTCTCCCCAGGAGGCGTGGGTTCGAATCCCACCTCAGACAGTGCCCATTGAAAGTACCAAGCAAGAACAAAGCAAACACAGTCAAGAGAGAGTTACCAGTTGCCAGGATGGCAGAGCGGCCTAAGGCGTTGCGTTCAGTTCGCAGTCTCCCCAGGAGGCGTGGGTTCGAATCCCACCTCAGACAGAGCCCATTGAAAGTACCAAGCAATAACAAAGCAAACACATTGAAGAGAGCATTACCAGATGCCAGGATGGCAGAGTGGTCTAAGGCGTTGCGTTCAGGTCGCAGTCTCCCCAGGAGGCGTGGGTTCGAATCCCGCCTCAGACAGTGCCCATTGAAAGTACCAAGCAAGAACAAAGCAAACACATTCAAGAGAGCATTACCAGATGCCAGGATGGCAGAGTGGTCTAAGGCGTTGCGTTCAGGTCGCAGTCTCCCCAGGAGGCGTGGGTTCGAATCCCGCCTCAGACAGAGCCCATTGAAAGTACCAAGCAAGAACAATGCAAACACAGTCAAGAGAGAGGTACCAGTTGCCAGGATGGCAGAGTTGTCTAAGGCGTTGCGTTCAGGTCGCAGTAACCCCAGGAGGCGTGGGTTCGAATCCCACCTCAGACAGAGCCCATTGATAGTACCAAGCAAGAAAAAAGCAAACACAGTCAAGAGAGAAATACCAGGTGCCAGGATGGCAGAGTGGTCAAATACGCTGCGTTCAGGTCGCAGTCTCCCCAGGAGGCGTGGGTTCGAATCCCGCCTCAGACAGAGCCCATTGAAAGTACCAAGCAAGAACAAAGTAAACACAGTCAAGAGAGAGGTACCAGTTGCCAGGATGGCAGAGTTGTCTAAGGCGTTGCGTTCAGGTCGCAGGAACCCCAGGAGGCGTGGGTTCGAATCCCACCTCAGACAGAGCCCATTGATAGTACCAAGCAAGAAAAAAGCAAACACAGTCAAGAGAGAATTACCAGTTGCCAGGATGGCAGAGCGGTCTAAGGCGTTGCGTTCAGGTCGGAGTCTCCCCAGGAGGCGTGGGTTCGAATCCCACCTCAGACAGAGCCCATTGAAAGTACCAAGCAATAACAAAGCAAACAAAGTCAAGAGAGCATTCCCAGTTGCCAGGATGGCAGAGCGGTCTAAGGCGTTGCTTTCAGGTCGCAGTCTCCCCAGGAGGCGTGTGTTCGAATCCCACCTCAGACAGAGCCCATTGAAAGTACCAAGCAATAACCAAGCAAACACAGTCAAGAGAGCATTACCAGTTGCCAGGATGGCAGAGCGGTCTAAGGTGTTGCGTTCAGATCGCAGTCTCCCCAGGAGGCATGGGTTCGAATCCCACCTCAGACAGAGCCCATTGAAAGTACCAAGCAAGAACAATGCAAACACATTCAAGAGAGCATTACCAGATGCCAGGATGGCAGAGCGGTCTAAGGCGTTGCGTTCAGGTCGCAGTCTCCCCAGGAGGCGTGGGTTCGAATCCCACCTCAGACAGTGCCCATTGAAAGTACCAAGCAAGAACAAAGCAAACACAGTCAAGAGAGCATTACCAGGTGCCAGGATGGCAGAGCGGTCTAAGGCGTTGCGTTCAGGTCGCAGTCACCCCAGGAGGCGTGGGTTCGAATCCCACCTCAGACAGAGCACTTTGAAAGTACCAAGCAAGAACAATGCAAACACATTCAAGAGAGCATTACCAGATGCCAGGATGGCAGAGCGGTCTAAGGCGTTGCGTTCAGGTCGCAGTCTCCCCAGGAGGCGTGGGTTCGAATCCCACCTCAGACAGTGCCCATTGAAAGTACCAAGCAAGAACAAAGCAAACACAGTCAAGAGAGAATTACCAGTTGCCAGGATGGCAGAGCGGTCTAAGGCGTTGCGTTCAGGTCGCAGTCTCCCCAGGAGACGGGGGTTCGAATCCCACCTCAGACAGAGCCCATTGAAAGTACCGAGCAAGAAAAAAGCAAACACAGTCAAGAGAGAATTACCAGTTGCCAGGATGGCAGAGCGGTCTAAGGCGTTGCGTTCAGGTCGCAGTCTCCCCAGGAGGCGTGGGTTCGAATCCCACCTCAGACAGAGCCCATTGAAAGTACCAAGCAATAACAAAGCAAAAAAAGTCAAGAGAGCATTACCAGTTGCCAGGATGGCAGAGCGGTCTAAGGCGTTGCGTTCAGGTCGCAGTAACCCCAGGAGGCGTGGGATCGAATCCCACCTCAGACAGAGCCCATTGAAAGTACCAAGCAATAACAAAGCAAACACAGTAAAGAGAGCATTACCAGTTGCCAGGATGGCAGAGCGGTCTAAGGCATTGCGTTCAGGTCGCAGTCTCCCCAGGAGACGTGGGTTAGAATCCCACTTCAGACAGAGCCCATTGAAAGTACCAGCAAGAACAAAGCAAACACATTCAAGAGAGCATTACCAGGTGCCAGGATGGCAGAGTGGTCAAAGACGCTGCGTTCAGGTCGCAGTCTCCCCAGGAGGTGTGGGTTCGAATCCCGCCTCAGACAGAGCCCATTGAAAGTACCAAGCAAGAACAAAGCAAACACAGTCAAGAGAGAGTTACCAGTTGCCAGGATGGCAGAGCGGTCTAAGGCGTTGCGTTCAGGTCCCAGTAACCCCAGGAGGCGTGGTTTCAAATCCCGCCTCTGACAGAGCCCATTGAACGTACCAAGCAAGAAAAAAGCAAACACAGTCAAGAGAGCATTACCAGCTGCCAGGATGGCAGAGCGGTCTAAGGCGTTGCGTTCAGGTCGCAGTCTCCCCAGGAGGCGTGGGTTCGAATCCCGCCTCTGACAGAGCCCATTGAAAGTACCAAGCAAGAACAAAGCAAACACAGTCAAGAGAGCATTACCAGCTGCCAGGATAGCAGAGCGGTCTAAGGTGTTGCGTTCAGATCGCAGTCTCCCCAGGAGGCATGGGTTCGAATCCCACCTCAGACAGAGCCCATTGAAAGTACCAAGCAAGAAAAAAGCAAACACAGTCAAGAGAGCATTACCAGGTGCCAGGATGGCAGAGCGGTCTAAGGTGTTGCGTTCAGGTCGCAGTCACCCCAGGAGGCGTGGGTTCGAATCCCACCTCAGACAGAGCCCTTTGAAAGTACCAAGCAAGAACAATGCAAACACATTCAAGAGAGCATTACCAGATGCCAGGATGGCAGAGCGGTCTAAGGCGTTGCGTTCAGGTCGCAGTCTCCCCAGGAGGCGTGGGTTCGAATCCCACCTCAGACAGTGCCCATTGAAAGTACCGAGCAAGAACAAAGCAAACACAGTCAAGAGAGAATTACCAGTTGCCAGGATGGCAGAGCGGTCTAAGGCGTTGCGTTCAGGTCGCAGTCTCCCCAGGAGACGGGGGTTCGAATCCCACCTCAGACAGAGCCCATTGAAAGTACCAAGCAAGAAAAAAGCAAACACAGTCAAGAGAGAATTACCAGTTGCCAGGATGGCAGAGCGGTGGTCTAAGGCGTTGCGTTCAGGTCGCAGTCTCCCCAGGAGGCGTGGGTTCAAATCCCACCTCAGACAGAGCCCATTGAAAGTACCAAGCAATAACAAAGCAAATAAAGTCAAGAGAGCATTACCAGTTGCCAGGATGGCAGAGCGGTCTAAGGCGTTGCGTTCAGGTCGCAGTCTCCCCAGGAGGCGTGGGTTCGAATCCCACCTCAGACAGAGCCCATTGAAAGTACCAAGCAATAACAAAGCAAACAAAGTCAAGAGAGAATTACCAGTTGCCAGGATGGCAGAGCGGTCTAAGGCGTTGCGTTCAGGTCGCAGTAACCCCAGGAGGCGTGGGATCGAATCCCACCTCAGACAGAGCCCATTGAAAGTACCAAGCAATAACAAAGCAAACACAGTAAAGAGAGTATTACCAGTTGCCAGGATGGCAGAGCGGTCTAAGGCGTTGCGTTCAGGTCGCAGTCTCCCCAGGAGACGTGGGTTCGAATCCCACTTCAGACAGAGCCCATTGAAAGTACCAGCAAGAACAAAGCAAACACATTCAAGAGAGCATTACCAGGTGCCAGGATGGCAGAGTGGTCAAAGACGCTGCGTTCAGGTCGCAGTCTCCCCAGGAGGTGTGGGTTCGAATCCCGCCTCAGACAGAGCCCATTGAAAGTACCAAGCAAGAACAAAGCAAACACATTCAAGAGAGAGTTACCAGTTGCCAGGATGGCAGAGCGGTCTAAGGCGTTGCGTTCAGGTCCCAGTAACCCCAGGAGGCGTGGTTTCAAATCCCACCTCAGACAGAGCCCATTGATAGTACTAAGCAAGAAAAAAGCAAACACAGTCAAGAGAGCATTACCAGCTGCCAGGATAGCAGAGCGGTCTAAGGCGTTGCGTTCAGTTCGCAGTCTCCCCAGGAGGCGTGGGTTCGAATCCCACCTCAGACAGAGCCCATTGAAAGTACCAAGCAATAACAAAGCAAACACAGTCAAGAGAGAATTACCAGTTGCCAGGATGGCAGACCGGTCTAAGGCGTTGCGTTCAGGTCGCAGTAACCCCAGGAGGCGTGGGTTCGAATCCCACCTCAGACAGAGCCCATTGAAAGTACCAAGCAATAACAAAGCAAACACAGTCAAGAGAGAATTACCAGTTGCCAGGATGGCAGAGCGGTCTAAGGCGTTGCGTTCAGGTCGCAGTCTCCCCAGGAGACGGGGGTTCGAATCCCACCTCAGACAGAGCCCATTGAAAGTACCAAGCAAGAAAAAAGCAAACACAGTCAAGAGAGAATTACCAGTTGCCAGGATGGCAGAGCGGTCTAAGGCGTTGCGTTCAGGTCGCAGTCTCCCCAGGAGGCGTGGGTTCGAACCCCACCTCAGACAGAGCCCATTGAAAGTACCAAGCAATAACAAAGCAAACAAAGTCAAGAGAGCATTCCCAGTTGCCAGGATGGCAGAGCGGTCTAAGGCGTTGCTTTCAGGTCGCAGTCTACCCTGGAGGCGTGGGTTCGAACCCCACCTCAGACAGAGCCCATTGAAAGTACCAAGCAATAACCAAGCAAACACAGTCAAGAGAGCATTACCAGTTGCCAGGATGGCAGAGCGGTCTAAGGTGTTGCGTTCAGATCGCAGTCTCCCCAGGAGGCATGGGTTCGAATCCCACCTCAGACAGAGCCCATTGAAAGTACCAAGCAAGAAAAAAGCAAACACAGTCAAGAGAGCATTACCAGGTGCCAGGATGGCAGAGCGGTCTAAGGCGTTGCGTTCAGGTCGCAGTCTCCCCAGGAGGCGTGGGTTCAAATCCCACCTCAGACAGAGCCCATTGAAAGTACCAAGCAATAACAAAGCAAACAAAGTCAAGAGAGCATTACCAGTTGCCAGGATGGCAGAGCGGTCTAAGGCGTTGCGTTCAGGTCGCAGTCTCCCCAGGAGGCGTGGGTTCGAATCCCACCTCAGACAGAGCCCATTGAAAGTACCAAGCAATAACAAAGCAAACAAAGTCAAGAGAGAATTACCAGTTGCCAGGATGGCAGAGCGGTCTAAGGCGTTGCGTTCAGGTCGCAGTAACCCCAGGAGGCGTGGGATCGAATCCCACCTCAGACAGAGCCCATTGAAAGTACCAAGCAATAACAAAGCAAACACAGTAAAGAGAGTATTACCAGTTGCCAGGATGGCAGAGCGGTCTAAGGCGTTGCGTTCAGTTCGCAGTCTCCCCAGGAGGCGTGGGTTCGAATCCCACCTCAGACAGAGCCCATTGAAAGTACCAAGCAATAACAAAGCAAACACAGTCAAGAGAGAATTACCAGTTGCCAGGATGGCAGACCGGTCTAAGGCGTTGCGTTCAGGTCGCAGTAACCCCAGGAGGCGTGGGTTCGAATCCCACCTCAGACAGAGCCCATTGAAAGTACCAAGCAATAACAAAGCAAACACAGTCAAGAGAGAATTACCAGTTGCCAGGATGGCAGAGCGGTCTAAGGCGTTGCGTTCAGGTCGCAGTCTCCCCAGGAGACGGGGGTTCGAATCCCACCTCAGACAGAGCCCATTGAAAGTACCAAGCAAGAAAAAAGCAAACACAGTCAAGAGAGAATTACCAGTTGCCAGGATGGCAGAGCGGTCTAAGGCGTTGCGTTCAGGTCGCAGTCTCCCCAGGAGGCGTGGGTTCGAACCCCACCTCAGACAGAGCCCATTGAAAGTACCAAGCAATAACAAAGCAAACAAAGTCAAGAGAGCATTCCCAGTTGCCAGGATGGCAGAGCGGTCTAAGGCGTTGCTTTCAGGTCGCAGTCTACCCTGGAGGCGTGGGTTCGAACCCCACCTCAGACAGAGCCCATTGAAAGTACCAAGCAATAACCAAGCAAACACAGTCAAGAGAGCATTACCAGTTGCCAGGATGGCAGAGCGGTCTAAGGTGTTGCGTTCAGATCGCAGTCTCCCCAGGAGGCATGGGTTCGAATCCCACCTCAGACAGAGCCCATTGAAAGTACCAAGCAAGAAAAAAGCAAACACAGTCAAGAGAGCATTACCAGGTGCCAGGATGGCAGAGCGGTCTAAGGCGTTGCGTTCAGGTCGCAGTCTCCCCAGGAGGCGTGGGTTCAAATCCCACCTCAGACAGAGCCCATTGAAAGTACCAAGCAATAACAAAGCAAACAAAGTCAAGAGAGCATTACCAGTTGCCAGGATGGCAGAGCGGTCTAAGGCGTTGCGTTCAGGTCGCAGTCTCCCCAGGAGGCGTGGGTTCGAATCCCACCTCAGACAGAGCCCATTGAAAGTACCAAGCAATAACAAAGCAAACAAAGTCAAGAGAGAATTACCAGTTGCCAGGATGGCAGAGCGGTCTAAGGCGTTGCGTTCAGGTCGCAGTAACCCCAGGAGGCGTGGGATCGAATCCCACCTCAGACAGAGCCCATTGAAAGTACCAAGCAATAACAAAGCAAACACAGTAAAGAGAGTATTACCAGTTGCCAGGATGGCAGAGCGGTCTAAGGCGTTGTGTTCAGGTCGCAGTCTCCCCAGGAGACGTGGGTTCGAATCCCACTTCAGACAGAGCCCATTGAAAGTACCAAGCAATAACAAAGCAAACAAAGTCAAGAGAGAATTACCAGTTGCCAGGATGGCAGAGCGGTCTAAGGCGTTGCGTTCAGGTCGCAGTAACCCCAGGAGGCGTGGGATCGAATCCCACCTCAGACAGAGCCCATTGAAAGTACCAAGCAATAACAAAGCAAACACAGTAAAGAGAGTATTACCAGTTGCCAGGATGGCAGAGCGGTCTAAGGCGTTGTGTTCAGGTCGCAGTCTCCCCAGGAGACGTGGGTTCGAATCCCACTTCAGACAGAGCCCATTGAAAGTACCAGCAAGAACAAAGCAAACACATTCAAGAGAGCATTACCAGGTGCCAGGATGGCAGAGTGGTCAAAGACGCTGCGTTCAGGTCGCAGTCTCCCCAGGAGGTGTGGGTTCGAATCCCGCCTCAGACAGAGCCCATTGAAAGTACCAAGCAAGAACAAAGCAAACACATTCAAGAGAGAGTTACCAGTTGCCAGGATGGCAGAGCGGTCTAAGGCGTTGCGTTCAGGTCCCAGTAACCCCAGGAGGCGTGGTTTCAAATCCCACCTCAGACAGAGCCCATTGATAGTACTAAGCAAGAAAAAAGCAAACACAGTCAAGAGAGAATTACCAGTTGCCAGGATGGCAGAGCGGTCTAAGGCGTTGCGTTCAGTTCGCAGTCTCCCCAGGAGGCGTGGGTTCGAATCCCACCTCAGACAGAGCCCATTGAAAGTACCAAGCAATAACAAAGCAAACACAGTCAAGAGAGAATTACCAGTTGCCAGGATGGCAGACCGGTCTAAGGCGTTGCGTTCAGGTCGCAGTAACCCCAGGAGGCGTGGGTTCGAATCCCACCTCAGACAGAGCCCATTGAAAGTACCAAGCAATAACAAAGCAAACACAGTCAAGAGAGAATTACCAGTTGCCAGGATGGCAGAGCGGTCTAAGGCGTTGCGTTCAGGTCGCAGTCTCCCCAGGAGACGGGGGTTCGAATCCCACCTCAGACAGAGCCCATTGAAAGTACCAAGCAAGAAAAAAGCAAACACAGTCAAGAGAGAATTACCAGTTGCCAGGATGGCAGAGCGGTCTAAGGCGTTGCGTTCAGGTCGCAGTCTCCCCAGGAGGCGTGGGTTCGAACCCCACCTCAGACAGAGCCCATTGAAAGTACCAAGCAATAACAAAGCAAACAAAGTCAAGAGAGCATTCCCAGTTGCCAGGATGGCAGAGCGGTCTAAGGCGTTGCTTTCAGGTCGCAGTCTACCCTGGAGGCGTGGGTTCGAACCCCACCTCAGACAGAGCCCATTGAAAGTACCAAGCAATAACCAAGCAAACACAGTCAAGAGAGCATTACCAGTTGCCAGGATGGCAGAGCGGTCTAAGGTGTTGCGTTCAGATCGCAGTCTCCCCAGGAGGCATGGGTTCGAATCCCACCTCAGACAGAGCCCATTGAAAGTACCAAGCAAGAAAAAAGCAAACACAGTCAAGAGAGCATTACCAGGTGCCAGGATGGCAGAGCGGTCTAAGGCGTTGCGTTCAGGTCGCAGTCACCCCAGGAGGCGTGGGTTCGAATCCCACCTCAGACAGAGCCCTTTGAAAGTACCAAGCAAGAACAATGCAAACACATTCAAGAGAGCATTACCAGATGCCAGGATGGCAGAGCGGTCTAAGGCGTTGCGTTCAGGTCGCAGTCTCCCCAGGAGGCGTGGGTTCGAATCCCACCTCAGACAGTGCCCATTGAAAGTACCAAGCAAGAACAAAGCAAACACAGTCAAGAGAGAATTACCAGTTGCCAGGATGGCAGAGCGGTCTAAGGCGTTGCGTTCAGGTCGCAGTCTCCCCAGGAGACGGGGGTTCGAATCCCACCTCAGACAGAGCCCATTGAAAGTACCAAGCAAGAAAAAAGCAAACACAGTCAAGACAGAATTACCAGTTGCCAGGATGGCAGAGCGGTCTAAGGCGTTGCGTTCAGGTCGCAGTCTCCCCAGGAGGCGTGGGTTCGAATCCCACCTCAGACAGAGCCCATTGAAAGTACCAAGCAATAACAAAGCAAAAAAAGTCAAGAGAGCATTACCAGTTGCCAGGATGGCAGAGCGGTCTAAGGCGTTGCGTTCAGGACGCAGTCACCCCAGGAGGCGTGGGTTCGAATCCCACCTCAGGCAGAGCCCATTGAAAGTACCAAGCAAGAACAAAGCAAACACATTCAAGAGAGCATTACCAGATGCCAGGATGGCAGAGCGGTCAAAGGCGTTGCGTTCAGGTCGCAGTCTCCCCAGGAGGCGTGGGTTCGAATCCCACCTCAGACAGTGCCCATTGAAAGTACCAAGCAAGAACAAAGCAAACACAGTCAAGAGAGAGTTACCAGTTGCCAGGATGGCAGAGCGGCCTAAGGCGTTGCGTTCAGTTCGCAGTCTCCCCAGGAGGCGTGGGTTCGAATCCCACCTCAGACAGAGCCCATTGAAAGTACCAAGCAATAACAAAGCAAACAAAGTCAAGAGAGCATTCCCAGTTGCCAGGATGGCAGAGCGGTCTAAGGCGTTGCTTTCAGGTCGCAGTCTCCCCAGGAGGCGTGTGTTCGAATCCCACCTCAGACAGAGCCCATTGAAAGTACCAAGCAATAACCAAGCAAACACAGTCAAGAGAGCATTACCAGTTGCCAGGATGGCAGAGCGGTCTAAGGCGTTGCGTTCAGGTCGGAGTCTCCCCAGGAGGCGTGGGTTCGAATCCCACCTCAGACAGAGCCCATTGAAAGTACCAAGCAATAACAAAGCAAACAAAGTCAAGAGAGCATTCCCAGTTGCCAGGATGGCAGAGCGGTCTAAGGCGTTGCTTTCAGGTCGCAGTCTCCCCAGGAGGCGTGTGTTCGAATCCCACCTCAGACAGAGCCCATTGAAAGTACCAAGCAATAACCAAGCAAACACAGTCAAGAGAGCATTACCAGTTGCCAGGATGGCAGAGCGGTCTAAGGTGTTGCGTTCAGATCGCAGTCTCCCCAGGAGGCATGGGTTCGAATCCCACCTCAGACAGAGCCCATTGAAAGTACCAAGCAAGAACAATGCAAACACATTCAAGAGAGCATTACCAGATGCCAGGATGGCAGAGCGGTCTAAGGCGTTGCGTTCAGGTCGCAGTCTCCCCAGGAGGCGTGGGTTCGAATCCCACCTCAGACAGTGCCCATTGAAAGTACCAAGCAAGAACAAAGCAAACACAGTCAAGAGAGCATTACCAGGTGCCAGGATGGCAGAGCGGTCTAAGGCGTTGCGTTCAGGTCGCAGTCACCCCAGGAGGCGTGGGTTCGAATCCCACCTCAGACAGAGCACTTTGAAAGTACCAAGCAAGAACAATGCAAACACATTCAAGAGAGCATTACCAGATGCCAGGATGGCAGAGCGGTCTAAGGCGTTGCGTTCAGGTCGCAGTCTCCCCAGGAGGCGTGGGTTCGAATCCCACCTCAGACAGTGCCCATTGAAAGTACCAAGCAAGAACAAAGCAAACACAGTCAAGAGAGAATTACCAGTTGCCAGGATGGCAGAGCGGTCTAAGGCGTTGCGTTCAGGTCGCAGTCTCCCCAGGAGACGGGGGTTCGAATCCCACCTCAGACAGAGCCCATTGAAAGTACCGAGCAAGAAAAAAGCAAACACAGTCAAGAGAGAATTACCAGTTGCCAGGATGGCAGAGCGGTCTAAGGCGTTGCGTTCAGGTCGCAGTCTCCCCAGGAGGCGTGGGTTCGAATCCCACCTCAGACAGAGCCCATTGAAAGTACCAAGCAATAACAAAGCAAAAAAAGTCAAGAGAGCATTACCAGTTGCCAGGATGGCAGAGCGGTCTAAGGCGTTGCGTTCAGGTCGCAGTAACCCCAGGAGGCGTGGGATCGAATCCCACCTCAGACAGAGCCCATTGAAAGTACCAAGCAATAACAAAGCAAACACAGTAAAGAGAGCATTACCAGTTGCCAGGATGGCAGAGCGGTCTAAGGCATTGCGTTCAGGTCGCAGTCTCCCCAGGAGACGTGGGTTAGAATCCCACTTCAGACAGAGCCCATTGAAAGTACCAGCAAGAACAAAGCAAACACATTCAAGAGAGCATTACCAGGTGCCAGGATGGCAGAGTGGTCAAAGACGCTGCGTTCAGGTCGCAGTCTCCCCAGGAGGTGTGGGTTCGAATCCCGCCTCAGACAGAGCCCATTGAAAGTACCAAGCAAGAACAAAGCAAACACAGTCAAGAGAGAGTTACCAGTTGCCAGGATGGCAGAGCGGTCTAAGGCGTTGCGTTCAGGTCCCAGTAACCCCAGGAGGCGTGGTTTCAAATCCCGCCTCTGACAGAGCCCATTGAACGTACCAAGCAAGAAAAAAGCAAACACAGTCAAGAGAGCATTACCAGCTGCCAGGATGGCAGAGCGGTCTAAGGCGTTGCGTTCAGGTCGCAGTCTCCCCAGGAGGCGTGGGTTCGAATCCCGCCTCTGACAGAGCCCATTGAAAGTACCAAGCAAGAACAAAGCAAACACAGTCAAGAGAGCATTACCAGCTGCCAGGATAGCAGAGCGGTCTAAGGTGTTGCGTTCAGATCGCAGTCTCCCCAGGAGGCATGGGTTCGAATCCCACCTCAGACAGAGCCCATTGAAAGTACCAAGCAAGAAAAAAGCAAACACAGTCAAGAGAGCATTACCAGGTGCCAGGATGGCAGAGCGGTCTAAGGTGTTGCGTTCAGGTCGCAGTCACCCCAGGAGGCGTGGGTTCGAATCCCACCTCAGACAGAGCCCTTTGAAAGTACCAAGCAAGAACAATGCAAACACATTCAAGAGAGCATTACCAGATGCCAGGATGGCAGAGCGGTCTAAGGCGTTGCGTTCAGGTCGCAGTCTCCCCAGGAGGCGTGGGTTCGAATCCCACCTCAGACAGTGCCCATTGAAAGTACCGAGCAAGAACAAAGCAAACACAGTCAAGAGAGAATTACCAGTTGCCAGGATGGCAGAGCGGTCTAAGGCGTTGCGTTCAGGTCGCAGTCTCCCCAGGAGACGGGGGTTCGAATCCCACCTCAGACAGAGCCCATTGAAAGTACCAAGCAAGAAAAAAGCAAACACAGTCAAGAGAGAATTACCAGTTGCCAGGATGGCAGAGCGGTGGTCTAAGGCGTTGCGTTCAGGTCGCAGTCTCCCCAGGAGGCGTGGGTTCAAATCCCACCTCAGACAGAGCCCATTGAAAGTACCAAGCAATAACAAAGCAAATAAAGTCAAGAGAGCATTACCAGTTGCCAGGATGGCAGAGCGGTCTAAGGCGTTGCGTTCAGGTCGCAGTCTCCCCAGGAGGCGTGGGTTCGAATCCCACCTCAGACAGAGCCCATTGAAAGTACCAAGCAATAACAAAGCAAACAAAGTCAAGAGAGAATTACCAGTTGCCAGGATGGCAGAGCGGTCTAAGGCGTTGCGTTCAGGTCGCAGTAACCCCAGGAGGCGTGGGATCGAATCCCACCTCAGACAGAGCCCATTGAAAGTACCAAGCAATAACAAAGCAAACACAGTAAAGAGAGTATTACCAGTTGCCAGGATGGCAGAGCGGTCTAAGGCGTTGCGTTCAGGTCGCAGTCTCCCCAGGAGACGTGGGTTCGAATCCCACTTCAGACAGAGCCCATTGAAAGTACCAGCAAGAACAAAGCAAACACATTCAAGAGAGCATTACCAGGTGCCAGGATGGCAGAGTGGTCAAAGACGCTGCGTTCAGGTCGCAGTCTCCCCAGGAGGTGTGGGTTCGAATCCCGCCTCAGACAGAGCCCATTGAAAGTACCAAGCAAGAACAAAGCAAACACATTCAAGAGAGAGTTACCAGTTGCCAGGATGGCAGAGCGGTCTAAGGCGTTGCGTTCAGGTCCCAGTAACCCCAGGAGGCGTGGTTTCAAATCCCACCTCAGACAGAGCCCATTGATAGTACTAAGCAAGAAAAAAGCAAACACAGTCAAGAGAGCATTACCAGCTGCCAGGATAGCAGAGCGGTCTAAGGCGTTGCGTTCAGTTCGCAGTCTCCCCAGGAGGCGTGGGTTCGAATCCCACCTCAGACAGAGCCCATTGAAAGTACCAAGCAATAACAAAGCAAACACAGTCAAGAGAGAATTACCAGTTGCCAGGATGGCAGACCGGTCTAAGGCGTTGCGTTCAGGTCGCAGTAACCCCAGGAGGCGTGGGTTCGAATCCCACCTCAGACAGAGCCCATTGAAAGTACCAAGCAATAACAAAGCAAACACAGTCAAGAGAGAATTACCAGTTGCCAGGATGGCAGAGCGGTCTAAGGCGTTGCGTTCAGGTCGCAGTCTCCCCAGGAGACGGGGGTTCGAATCCCACCTCAGACAGAGCCCATTGAAAGTACCAAGCAAGAAAAAAGCAAACACAGTCAAGAGAGAATTACCAGTTGCCAGGATGGCAGAGCGGTCTAAGGCGTTGCGTTCAGGTCGCAGTCTCCCCAGGAGGCGTGGGTTCGAACCCCACCTCAGACAGAGCCCATTGAAAGTACCAAGCAATAACAAAGCAAACAAAGTCAAGAGAGCATTCCCAGTTGCCAGGATGGCAGAGCGGTCTAAGGCGTTGCTTTCAGGTCGCAGTCTACCCTGGAGGCGTGGGTTCGAACCCCACCTCAGACAGAGCCCATTGAAAGTACCAAGCAATAACCAAGCAAACACAGTCAAGAGAGCATTACCAGTTGCCAGGATGGCAGAGCGGTCTAAGGTGTTGCGTTCAGATCGCAGTCTCCCCAGGAGGCATGGGTTCGAATCCCACCTCAGACAGAGCCCATTGAAAGTACCAAGCAAGAAAAAAGCAAACACAGTCAAGAGAGCATTACCAGGTGCCAGGATGGCAGAGCGGTCTAAGGCGTTGCGTTCAGGTCGCAGTCTCCCCAGGAGGCGTGGGTTCAAATCCCACCTCAGACAGAGCCCATTGAAAGTACCAAGCAATAACAAAGCAAACAAAGTCAAGAGAGCATTACCAGTTGCCAGGATGGCAGAGCGGTCTAAGGCGTTGCGTTCAGGTCGCAGTCTCCCCAGGAGGCGTGGGTTCGAATCCCACCTCAGACAGAGCCCATTGAAAGTACCAAGCAATAACAAAGCAAACAAAGTCAAGAGAGAATTACCAGTTGCCAGGATGGCAGAGCGGTCTAAGGCGTTGCGTTCAGGTCGCAGTAACCCCAGGAGGCGTGGGATCGAATCCCACCTCAGACAGAGCCCATTGAAAGTACCAAGCAATAACAAAGCAAACACAGTAAAGAGAGTATTACCAGTTGCCAGGATGGCAGAGCGGTCTAAGGCGTTGCGTTCAGTTCGCAGTCTCCCCAGGAGGCGTGGGTTCGAATCCCACCTCAGACAGAGCCCATTGAAAGTACCAAGCAATAACAAAGCAAACACAGTCAAGAGAGAATTACCAGTTGCCAGGATGGCAGACCGGTCTAAGGCGTTGCGTTCAGGTCGCAGTAACCCCAGGAGGCGTGGGTTCGAATCCCACCTCAGACAGAGCCCATTGAAAGTACCAAGCAATAACAAAGCAAACACAGTCAAGAGAGAATTACCAGTTGCCAGGATGGCAGAGCGGTCTAAGGCGTTGCGTTCAGGTCGCAGTCTCCCCAGGAGACGGGGGTTCGAATCCCACCTCAGACAGAGCCCATTGAAAGTACCAAGCAAGAAAAAAGCAAACACAGTCAAGAGAGAATTACCAGTTGCCAGGATGGCAGAGCGGTCTAAGGCGTTGCGTTCAGGTCGCAGTCTCCCCAGGAGGCGTGGGTTCGAACCCCACCTCAGACAGAGCCCATTGAAAGTACCAAGCAATAACAAAGCAAACAAAGTCAAGAGAGCATTCCCAGTTGCCAGGATGGCAGAGCGGTCTAAGGCGTTGCTTTCAGGTCGCAGTCTACCCTGGAGGCGTGGGTTCGAACCCCACCTCAGACAGAGCCCATTGAAAGTACCAAGCAATAACCAAGCAAACACAGTCAAGAGAGCATTACCAGTTGCCAGGATGGCAGAGCGGTCTAAGGTGTTGCGTTCAGATCGCAGTCTCCCCAGGAGGCATGGGTTCGAATCCCACCTCAGACAGAGCCCATTGAAAGTACCAAGCAAGAAAAAAGCAAACACAGTCAAGAGAGCATTACCAGGTGCCAGGATGGCAGAGCGGTCTAAGGCGTTGCGTTCAGGTCGCAGTCTCCCCAGGAGGCGTGGGTTCAAATCCCACCTCAGACAGAGCCCATTGAAAGTACCAAGCAATAACAAAGCAAACAAAGTCAAGAGAGCATTACCAGTTGCCAGGATGGCAGAGCGGTCTAAGGCGTTGCGTTCAGGTCGCAGTCTCCCCAGGAGGCGTGGGTTCGAATCCCACCTCAGACAGAGCCCATTGAAAGTACCAAGCAATAACAAAGCAAACAAAGTCAAGAGAGAATTACCAGTTGCCAGGATGGCAGAGCGGTCTAAGGCGTTGCGTTCAGGTCGCAGTAACCCCAGGAGGCGTGGGATCGAATCCCACCTCAGACAGAGCCCATTGAAAGTACCAAGCAATAACAAAGCAAACACAGTAAAGAGAGTATTACCAGTTGCCAGGATGGCAGAGCGGTCTAAGGCGTTGTGTTCAGGTCGCAGTCTCCCCAGGAGACGTGGGTTCGAATCCCACTTCAGACAGAGCCCATTGAAAGTACCAAGCAATAACAAAGCAAACAAAGTCAAGAGAGAATTACCAGTTGCCAGGATGGCAGAGCGGTCTAAGGCGTTGCGTTCAGGTCGCAGTAACCCCAGGAGGCGTGGGATCGAATCCCACCTCAGACAGAGCCCATTGAAAGTACCAAGCAATAACAAAGCAAACACAGTAAAGAGAGTATTACCAGTTGCCAGGATGGCAGAGCGGTCTAAGGCGTTGTGTTCAGGTCGCAGTCTCCCCAGGAGACGTGGGTTCGAATCCCACTTCAGACAGAGCCCATTGAAAGTACCAGCAAGAACAAAGCAAACACATTCAAGAGAGCATTACCAGGTGCCAGGATGGCAGAGTGGTCAAAGACGCTGCGTTCAGGTCGCAGTCTCCCCAGGAGGTGTGGGTTCGAATCCCGCCTCAGACAGAGCCCATTGAAAGTACCAAGCAAGAACAAAGCAAACACATTCAAGAGAGAGTTACCAGTTGCCAGGATGGCAGAGCGGTCTAAGGCGTTGCGTTCAGGTCCCAGTAACCCCAGGAGGCGTGGTTTCAAATCCCACCTCAGACAGAGCCCATTGATAGTACTAAGCAAGAAAAAAGCAAACACAGTCAAGAGAGAATTACCAGTTGCCAGGATGGCAGAGCGGTCTAAGGCGTTGCGTTCAGTTCGCAGTCTCCCCAGGAGGCGTGGGTTCGAATCCCACCTCAGACAGAGCCCATTGAAAGTACCAAGCAATAACAAAGCAAACACAGTCAAGAGAGAATTACCAGTTGCCAGGATGGCAGACCGGTCTAAGGCGTTGCGTTCAGGTCGCAGTAACCCCAGGAGGCGTGGGTTCGAATCCCACCTCAGACAGAGCCCATTGAAAGTACCAAGCAATAACAAAGCAAACACAGTCAAGAGAGAATTACCAGTTGCCAGGATGGCAGAGCGGTCTAAGGCGTTGCGTTCAGGTCGCAGTCTCCCCAGGAGACGGGGGTTCGAATCCCACCTCAGACAGAGCCCATTGAAAGTACCAAGCAAGAAAAAAGCAAACACAGTCAAGAGAGAATTACCAGTTGCCAGGATGGCAGAGCGGTCTAAGGCGTTGCGTTCAGGTCGCAGTCTCCCCAGGAGGCGTGGGTTCGAACCCCACCTCAGACAGAGCCCATTGAAAGTACCAAGCAATAACAAAGCAAACAAAGTCAAGAGAGCATTCCCAGTTGCCAGGATGGCAGAGCGGTCTAAGGCGTTGCTTTCAGGTCGCAGTCTACCCTGGAGGCGTGGGTTCGAACCCCACCTCAGACAGAGCCCATTGAAAGTACCAAGCAATAACCAAGCAAACACAGTCAAGAGAGCATTACCAGTTGCCAGGATGGCAGAGCGGTCTAAGGTGTTGCGTTCAGATCGCAGTCTCCCCAGGAGGCATGGGTTCGAATCCCACCTCAGACAGAGCCCATTGAAAGTACCAAGCAAGAAAAAAGCAAACACAGTCAAGAGAGCATTACCAGGTGCCAGGATGGCAGAGCGGTCTAAGGCGTTGCGTTCAGGTCGCAGTCACCCCAGGAGGCGTGGGTTCGAATCCCACCTCAGACAGAGCCCTTTGAAAGTACCAAGCAAGAACAATGCAAACACATTCAAGAGAGCATTACCAGATGCCAGGATGGCAGAGCGGTCTAAGGCGTTGCGTTCAGGTCGCAGTCTCCCCAGGAGGCGTGGGTTCGAATCCCACCTCAGACAGTGCCCATTGAAAGTACCAAGCAAGAACAAAGCAAACACAGTCAAGAGAGAATTACCAGTTGCCAGGATGGCAGAGCGGTCTAAGGCGTTGCGTTCAGGTCGCAGTCTCCCCAGGAGACGGGGGTTCGAATCCCACCTCAGACAGAGCCCATTGAAAGTACCAAGCAAGAAAAAAGCAAACACAGTCAAGACAGAATTACCAGTTGCCAGGATGGCAGAGCGGTCTAAGGCGTTGCGTTCAGGTCGCAGTCTCCCCAGGAGGCGTGGGTTCGAATCCCACCTCAGACAGAGCCCATTGAAAGTACCAAGCAATAACAAAGCAAAAAAAGTCAAGAGAGCATTACCAGTTGCCAGGATGGCAGAGCGGTCTAAGGCGTTGCGTTCAGGTCGCAGTAACCCCAGGAGGCGTGGGATCGAATCCCACCTCAGACAGAGCCCATTGAAAGTACCAAGCAATAACAAAGCAAACACAGTAAAGAGAGCATTACCAGTTGCCAGGATGGCAGAGCGGTCTAAGGCATTGCGTTCAGGTCGCAGTCTCCCCAGGAGACGTGGGTTAGAATCCCACTTCAGACAGAGCCCATTGAAAGTACCAGCAAGAACAAAGCAAACACATTCAAGAGAGCATTACCAGGTGCCAGGATGGCAGAGTGGTCAAAGACGCTGCGTTCAGGTCGCAGTCTCCCCAGGAGGTGTGGGTTCGAATCCCGCCTCAGACAGAGCCCATTGAAAGTACCAAGCAAGAACAAAGCAAACACAGTCAAGAGAGAGTTACCAGTTGCCAGGATGGCAGAGCGGTCTAAGGCGTTGCGTTCAGGTCCCAGTAACCCCAGGAGGCGTGGTTTCAAATCCCACCTCAGACAGAGCCCATTGATAGTACTAAGCAAGAAAAAAGCAAACACAGTCAAGAGAGCATTACCAGGTGCCAGGATGGCAGAGCGGTCTAAGGCGTTGCGTTCAGGACGCAGTCACCCCAGGAGGCGTGGGTTCGAATCCCACCTCAGGCAGAGCCCATTGAAAGTACCAAGCAAGAACAAAGCAAACACATTCAAGAGAGCATTACCAGATGCCAGGATGGCAGAGCGGTCAAAGGCGTTGCGTTCAGGTCGCAGTCTCCCCAGGAGGCGTGGGTTCGAATCCCACCTCAGACAGTGCCCATTGAAAGTACCAAGCAAGAACAAAGCAAACACAGTCAAGAGAGAGTTACCAGTTGCCAGGATGGCAGAGCGGCCTAAGGCGTTGCGTTCAGTTCGCAGTCTCCCCAGGAGGCGTGGGTTCGAATCCCACCTCAGACAGAGCCCATTGAAAGTACCAAGCAATAACAAAGCAAACACATTGAAGAGAGCATTACCAGATGCCAGGATGGCAGAGTGGTCTAAGGCGTTGCGTTCAGGTCGCAGTCTCCCCAGGAGGCGTGGGTTCGAATCCCGCCTCAGACAGTGCCCATTGAAAGTACCAAGCAAGAACAAAGCAAACACATTCAAGAGAGCATTACCAGATGCCAGGATGGCAGAGTGGTCTAAGGCGTTGCGTTCAGGTCGCAGTCTCCCCAGGAGGCGTGGGTTCGAATCCCGCCTCAGACAGAGCCCATTGAAAGTACCAAGCAAGAACAATGCAAACACAGTCAAGAGAGAGGTACCAGTTGCCAGGATGGCAGAGTTGTCTAAGGCGTTGCGTTCAGGTCGCAGTAACCCCAGGAGGCGTGGGTTCGAATCCCACCTCAGACAGAGCCCATTGATAGTACCAAGCAAGAAAAAAGCAAACACAGTCAAGAGAGAAATACCAGGTGCCAGGATGGCAGAGTGGTCAAATACGCTGCGTTCAGGTCGCAGTCTCCCCAGGAGGCGTGGGTTCGAATCCCGCCTCAGACAGAGCCCATTGAAAGTACCAAGCAAGAACAAAGTAAACACAGTCAAGAGAGAGGTACCAGTTGCCAGGATGGCAGAGTTGTCTAAGGCGTTGCGTTCAGGTCGCAGGAACCCCAGGAGGCGTGGGTTCGAATCCCACCTCAGACAGAGCCCATTGATAGTACCAAGCAAGAAAAAAGCAAACACAGTCAAGAGAGAATTACCAGTTGCCAGGATGGCAGAGCGGTCTAAGGCGTTGCGTTCAGGTCGGAGTCTCCCCAGGAGGCGTGGGTTCGAATCCCACCTCAGACAGAGCCCATTGAAAGTACCAAGCAATAACAAAGCAAACAAAGTCAAGAGAGCATTCCCAGTTGCCAGGATGGCAGAGCGGTCTAAGGCGTTGCTTTCAGGTCGCAGTCTCCCCAGGAGGCGTGTGTTCGAATCCCACCTCAGACAGAGCCCATTGAAAGTACCAAGCAATAACCAAGCAAACACAGTCAAGAGAGCATTACCAGTTGCCAGGATGGCAGAGCGGTCTAAGGTGTTGCGTTCAGATCGCAGTCTCCCCAGGAGGCATGGGTTCGAATCCCACCTCAGACAGAGCCCATTGAAAGTACCAAGCAAGAACAATGCAAACACATTCAAGAGAGCATTACCAGATGCCAGGATGGCAGAGCGGTCTAAGGCGTTGCGTTCAGGTCGCAGTCTCCCCAGGAGGCGTGGGTTCGAATCCCACCTCAGACAGTGCCCATTGAAAGTACCAAGCAAGAACAAAGCAAACACAGTCAAGAGAGCATTACCAGGTGCCAGGATGGCAGAGCGGTCTAAGGCGTTGCGTTCAGGTCGCAGTCACCCCAGGAGGCGTGGGTTCGAATCCCACCTCAGACAGAGCACTTTGAAAGTACCAAGCAAGAACAATGCAAACACATTCAAGAGAGCATTACCAGATGCCAGGATGGCAGAGCGGTCTAAGGCGTTGCGTTCAGGTCGCAGTCTCCCCAGGAGGCGTGGGTTCGAATCCCACCTCAGACAGTGCCCATTGAAAGTACCAAGCAAGAACAAAGCAAACACAGTCAAGAGAGAATTACCAGTTGCCAGGATGGCAGAGCGGTCTAAGGCGTTGCGTTCAGGTCGCAGTCTCCCCAGGAGACGGGGGTTCGAATCCCACCTCAGACAGAGCCCATTGAAAGTACCAAGCAAGAAAAAAGCAAACACAGTCAAGAGAGAATTACCAGTTGCCAGGATGGCAGAGCGGTCTAAGGCGTTGCGTTCAGGTCGCAGTCTCCCCAGGAGGCGTGGGTTCGAATCCCACCTCAGACAGAGCCCATTGAAAGTACCAAGCAATAACAAAGCAAAAAAAGTCAAGAGAGCATTACCAGTTGCCAGGATGGCAGAGCGGTCTAAGGCGTTGCGTTCAGGTCGCAGTAACCCCAGGAGGCGTGGGATCGAATCCCACCTCAGACAGAGCCCATTGAAAGTACCAAGCAATAACAAAGCAAACACAGTAAAGAGAGCATTACCAGTTGCCAGGATGGCAGAGCGGTCTAAGGCATTGCGTTCAGGTCGCAGTCTCCCCAGGAGACGTGGGTTAGAATCCCACTTCAGACAGAGCCCATTGAAAGTACCAGCAAGAACAAAGCAAACACATTCAAGAGAGCATTACCAGGTGCCAGGATAGCAGAGTGGTCAAAGACGCTGCGTTCAGGTCGCAGTCTCCCCAGGAGGTGTGGGTTCGAATCCCGCCTCAGACAGAGCCCATTGAAAGTACCAAGCAAGAACAAAGCAAACACAGTCAAGAGAGAGTTACCAGTTGCCAGGATGGCAGAGCGGTCTAAGGCGTTGCGTTCAGGTCCCAGTAACCCCAGGAGGCGTGGTTTCAAATCCCGCCTCTGACAGAGCCCATTGAACGTACCAAGCAAGAAAAAAGCAAACACAGTCAAGAGAGCATTACCAGCTGCCAGGATGGCAGAGCGGTCTAAGGCGTTGCGTTCAGGTCGCAGTCTCCCCAGGAGGCGTGGGTTCGAATCCCGCCTCTGACAGAGCCCATTGAAAGTACCAAGCAAGAACAAAGCAAACACAGTCAAGAGAGCATTACCAGCTGCCAGGATAGCAGAGCGGTCTAAGGTGTTGCGTTCAGATCGCAGTCTCCCCAGGAGGCATGGGTTCGAATCCCACCTCAGACAGAGCCCATTGAAAGTACCAAGCAAGAAAAAAGCAAACACAGTCAAGAGAGCATTACCAGGTGCCAGGATGGCAGAGCGGTCTAAGGTGTTGCGTTCAGGTCGCAGTCACCCCAGGAGGCGTGGGTTCGAATCCCACCTCAGACAGAGCCCATTGAAAGTACCAAGCAATAACAATGCAAATAAAGTCAAGAGAGCATTACCAGGTGCCAGGATGGCAGAGTGGTCAAAGACGCTGCGTTCAGGTCGCAGTCTCCCCAGGAGGTGTGGGTTCGAATCCCGCCTCAGACAGAGCCCATTGAAAGTACCAAGCAAGAACAAAGCAAACACATTCAAGAGAGAGTTACCAGTTGCCAGGATGGCAGAGCGGTCTAAGGCGTTGCGTTCAGGTCCCAGTAACCCCAGGAGGCGTGGTTTCAAATCCCACCTCAGACAGAGCCCATTGATAGTACTAAGCAAGAAAAAAGCAAACACAGTCAAGAGAGCATTACCAGCTGCCAGGATAGCAGAGCGGTCTAAGGCGTTGCGTTCAGTTCGCAGTCTCCCCAGGAGGCGTGGGTTCGAATCCCACCTCAGACAGAGCCCATTGAAAGTACCAAGCAATAACAAAGCAAACACAGTCAAGAGAGAATTACCAGTTGCCAGGATGGCAGACCGGTCTAAGGCGTTGCGTTCAGGTCGCAGTAACCCCAGGAGGCGTGGGTTCGAATCCCACCTCAGACAGAGCCCATTGAAAGTACCAAGCAATAACAAAGCAAACACAGTCAAGAGAGAATTACCAGTTGCCAGGATGGCAGAGCGGTCTAAGGCGTTGCGTTCAGGTCGCAGTCTCCCCAGGAGACGGGGGTTCGAATCCCACCTCAGACAGAGCCCATTGAAAGTACCAAGCAAGAAAAAAGCAAACACAGTCAAGAGAGAATTACCAGTTGCCAGGATGGCAGAGCGGTCTAAGGCGTTGCGTTCAGGTCGCAGTCTCCCCAGGAGGCGTGGGTTCGAACCCCACCTCAGACAGAGCCCATTGAAAGTACCAAGCAATAACAAAGCAAACAAAGTCAAGAGAGCATTCCCAGTTGCCAGGATGGCAGAGCGGTCTAAGGCGTTGCTTTCAGGTCGCAGTCTACCCTGGAGGCGTGGGTTCGAACCCCACCTCAGACAGAGCCCATTGAAAGTACCAAGCAATAACCAAGCAAACACAGTCAAGAGAGCATTACCAGTTGCCAGGATGGCAGAGCGGTCTAAGGTGTTGCGTTCAGATCGCAGTCTCCCCAGGAGGCATGGGTTCGAATCCCACCTCAGACAGAGCCCATTGAAAGTACCAAGCAAGAAAAAAGCAAACACAGTCAAGAGAGCATTACCAGGTGCCAGGATGGCAGAGCGGTCTAAGGCGTTGCGTTCAGGTCGCAGTCTCCCCAGGAGGCGTGGGTTCAAATCCCACCTCAGACAGAGCCCATTGAAAGTACCAAGCAATAACAAAGCAAACAAAGTCAAGAGAGCATTACCAGTTGCCAGGATGGCAGAGCGGTCTAAGGCGTTGCGTTCAGGTCGCAGTCTCCCCAGGAGGCGTGGGTTCGAATCCCACCTCAGACAGAGCCCATTGAAAGTACCAAGCAATAACAAAGCAAACAAAGTCAAGAGAGAATTACCAGTTGCCAGGATGGCAGAGCGGTCTAAGGCGTTGCGTTCAGGTCGCAGTAACCCCAGGAGGCGTGGGATCGAATCCCACCTCAGACAGAGCCCATTGAAAGTACCAAGCAATAACAAAGCAAACACAGTAAAGAGAGTATTACCAGTTGCCAGGATGGCAGAGCGGTCTAAGGCGTTGCGTTCAGTTCGCAGTCTCCCCAGGAGGCGTGGGTTCGAATCCCACCTCAGACAGAGCCCATTGAAAGTACCAAGCAATAACAAAGCAAACACAGTCAAGAGAGAATTACCAGTTGCCAGGATGGCAGACCGGTCTAAGGCGTTGCGTTCAGGTCGCAGTAACCCCAGGAGGCGTGGGTTCGAATCCCACCTCAGACAGAGCCCATTGAAAGTACCAAGCAATAACAAAGCAAACACAGTCAAGAGAGAATTACCAGTTGCCAGGATGGCAGAGCGGTCTAAGGCGTTGCGTTCAGGTCGCAGTCTCCCCAGGAGACGGGGGTTCGAATCCCACCTCAGACAGAGCCCATTGAAAGTACCAAGCAAGAAAAAAGCAAACACAGTCAAGAGAGAATTACCAGTTGCCAGGATGGCAGAGCGGTCTAAGGCGTTGCGTTCAGGTCGCAGTCTCCCCAGGAGGCGTGGGTTCGAACCCCACCTCAGACAGAGCCCATTGAAAGTACCAAGCAATAACAAAGCAAACAAAGTCAAGAGAGCATTCCCAGTTGCCAGGATGGCAGAGCGGTCTAAGGCGTTGCTTTCAGGTCGCAGTCTACCCTGGAGGCGTGGGTTCGAACCCCACCTCAGACAGAGCCCATTGAAAGTACCAAGCAATAACCAAGCAAACACAGTCAAGAGAGCATTACCAGTTGCCAGGATGGCAGAGCGGTCTAAGGTGTTGCGTTCAGATCGCAGTCTCCCCAGGAGGCATGGGTTCGAATCCCACCTCAGACAGAGCCCATTGAAAGTACCAAGCAAGAAAAAAGCAAACACAGTCAAGAGAGCATTACCAGGTGCCAGGATGGCAGAGCGGTCTAAGGCGTTGCGTTCAGGTCGCAGTCTCCCCAGGAGGCGTGGGTTCAAATCCCACCTCAGACAGAGCCCATTGAAAGTACCAAGCAATAACAAAGCAAACAAAGTCAAGAGAGCATTACCAGTTGCCAGGATGGCAGAGCGGTCTAAGGCGTTGCGTTCAGGTCGCAGTCTCCCCAGGAGGCGTGGGTTCGAATCCCACCTCAGACAGAGCCCATTGAAAGTACCAAGCAATAACAAAGCAAACAAAGTCAAGAGAGAATTACCAGTTGCCAGGATGGCAGAGCGGTCTAAGGCGTTGCGTTCAGGTCGCAGTAACCCCAGGAGGCGTGGGATCGAATCCCACCTCAGACAGAGCCCATTGAAAGTACCAAGCAATAACAAAGCAAACACAGTAAAGAGAGTATTACCAGTTGCCAGGATGGCAGAGCGGTCTAAGGCGTTGTGTTCAGGTCGCAGTCTCCCCAGGAGACGTGGGTTCGAATCCCACTTCAGACAGAGCCCATTGAAAGTACCAAGCAATAACAAAGCAAACAAAGTCAAGAGAGAATTACCAGTTGCCAGGATGGCAGAGCGGTCTAAGGCGTTGCGTTCAGGTCGCAGTAACCCCAGGAGGCGTGGGATCGAATCCCACCTCAGACAGAGCCCATTGAAAGTACCAAGCAATAACAAAGCAAACACAGTAAAGAGAGTATTACCAGTTGCCAGGATGGCAGAGCGGTCTAAGGCGTTGTGTTCAGGTCGCAGTCTCCCCAGGAGACGTGGGTTCGAATCCCACTTCAGACAGAGCCCATTGAAAGTACCAGCAAGAACAAAGCAAACACATTCAAGAGAGCATTACCAGGTGCCAGGATGGCAGAGTGGTCAAAGACGCTGCGTTCAGGTCGCAGTCTCCCCAGGAGGTGTGGGTTCGAATCCCGCCTCAGACAGAGCCCATTGAAAGTACCAAGCAAGAACAAAGCAAACACATTCAAGAGAGAGTTACCAGTTGCCAGGATGGCAGAGCGGTCTAAGGCGTTGCGTTCAGGTCCCAGTAACCCCAGGAGGCGTGGTTTCAAATCCCACCTCAGACAGAGCCCATTGATAGTACTAAGCAAGAAAAAAGCAAACACAGTCAAGAGAGAATTACCAGTTGCCAGGATGGCAGAGCGGTCTAAGGCGTTGCGTTCAGTTCGCAGTCTCCCCAGGAGGCGTGGGTTCGAATCCCACCTCAGACAGAGCCCATTGAAAGTACCAAGCAATAACAAAGCAAACACAGTCAAGAGAGAATTACCAGTTGCCAGGATGGCAGACCGGTCTAAGGCGTTGCGTTCAGGTCGCAGTAACCCCAGGAGGCGTGGGTTCGAATCCCACCTCAGACAGAGCCCATTGAAAGTACCAAGCAATAACAAAGCAAACACAGTCAAGAGAGAATTACCAGTTGCCAGGATGGCAGAGCGGTCTAAGGCGTTGCGTTCAGGTCGCAGTCTCCCCAGGAGACGGGGGTTCGAATCCCACCTCAGACAGAGCCCATTGAAAGTACCAAGCAAGAAAAAAGCAAACACAGTCAAGAGAGAATTACCAGTTGCCAGGATGGCAGAGCGGTCTAAGGCGTTGCGTTCAGGTCGCAGTCTCCCCAGGAGGCGTGGGTTCGAACCCCACCTCAGACAGAGCCCATTGAAAGTACCAAGCAATAACAAAGCAAACAAAGTCAAGAGAGCATTCCCAGTTGCCAGGATGGCAGAGCGGTCTAAGGCGTTGCTTTCAGGTCGCAGTCTACCCTGGAGGCGTGGGTTCGAACCCCACCTCAGACAGAGCCCATTGAAAGTACCAAGCAATAACCAAGCAAACACAGTCAAGAGAGCATTACCAGTTGCCAGGATGGCAGAGCGGTCTAAGGTGTTGCGTTCAGATCGCAGTCTCCCCAGGAGGCATGGGTTCGAATCCCACCTCAGACAGAGCCCATTGAAAGTACCAAGCAAGAAAAAAGCAAACACAGTCAAGAGAGCATTACCAGGTGCCAGGATGGCAGAGCGGTCTAAGGCGTTGCGTTCAGGTCGCAGTCACCCCAGGAGGCGTGGGTTCGAATCCCACCTCAGACAGAGCCCTTTGAAAGTACCAAGCAAGAACAATGCAAACACATTCAAGAGAGCATTACCAGATGCCAGGATGGCAGAGCGGTCTAAGGCGTTGCGTTCAGGTCGCAGTCTCCCCAGGAGGCGTGGGTTCGAATCCCACCTCAGACAGTGCCCATTGAAAGTACCAAGCAAGAACAAAGCAAACACAGTCAAGAGAGAATTACCAGTTGCCAGGATGGCAGAGCGGTCTAAGGCGTTGCGTTCAGGTCGCAGTCTCCCCAGGAGACGGGGGTTCGAATCCCACCTCAGACAGAGCCCATTGAAAGTACCAAGCAAGAAAAAAGCAAACACAGTCAAGACAGAATTACCAGTTGCCAGGATGGCAGAGCGGTCTAAGGCGTTGCGTTCAGGTCGCAGTCTCCCCAGGAGGCGTGGGTTCGAATCCCACCTCAGACAGAGCCCATTGAAAGTACCAAGCAATAACAAAGCAAAAAAAGTCAAGAGAGCATTACCAGTTGCCAGGATGGCAGAGCGGTCTAAGGCGTTGCGTTCAGGTCGCAGTAACCCCAGGAGGCGTGGGATCGAATCCCACCTCAGACAGAGCCCATTGAAAGTACCAAGCAATAACAAAGCAAACACAGTAAAGAGAGCATTACCAGTTGCCAGGATGGCAGAGCGGTCTAAGGCATTGCGTTCAGGTCGCAGTCTCCCCAGGAGACGTGGGTTAGAATCCCACTTCAGACAGAGCCCATTGAAAGTACCAGCAAGAACAAAGCAAACACATTCAAGAGAGCATTACCAGGTGCCAGGATGGCAGAGTGGTCAAAGACGCTGCGTTCAGGTCGCAGTCTCCCCAGGAGGTGTGGGTTCGAATCCCGCCTCAGACAGAGCCCATTGAAAGTACCAAGCAAGAACAAAGCAAACACAGTCAAGAGAGAGTTACCAGTTGCCAGGATGGCAGAGCGGTCTAAGGCGTTGCGTTCAGGTCCCAGTAACCCCAGGAGGCGTGGTTTCAAATCCCACCTCAGACAGAGCCCATTGATAGTACTAAGCAAGAAAAAAGCAAACACAGTCAAGAGAGCATTACCAGGTGCCAGGATGGCAGAGCGGTCTAAGGCGTTGCGTTCAGGACGCAGTCACCCCAGGAGGCGTGGGTTCGAATCCCACCTCAGGCAGAGCCCATTGAAAGTACCAAGCAAGAACAAAGCAAACACATTCAAGAGAGCATTACCAGATGCCAGGATGGCAGAGCGGTCAAAGGCGTTGCGTTCAGGTCGCAGTCTCCCCAGGAGGCGTGGGTTCGAATCCCACCTCAGACAGTGCCCATTGAAAGTACCAAGCAAGAACAAAGCAAACACAGTCAAGAGAGAGTTACCAGTTGCCAGGATGGCAGAGCGGCCTAAGGCGTTGCGTTCAGTTCGCAGTCTCCCCAGGAGGCGTGGGTTCGAATCCCACCTCAGACAGAGCCCATTGAAAGTACCAAGCAATAACAAAGCAAACACATTGAAGAGAGCATTACCAGATGCCAGGATGGCAGAGTGGTCTAAGGCGTTGCGTTCAGGTCGCAGTCTCCCCAGGAGGCGTGGGTTCGAATCCCGCCTCAGACAGTGCCCATTGAAAGTACCAAGCAAGAACAAAGCAAACACATTCAAGAGAGCATTACCAGATGCCAGGATGGCAGAGTGGTCTAAGGCGTTGCGTTCAGGTCGCAGTCTCCCCAGGAGGCGTGGGTTCGAATCCCGCCTCAGACAGAGCCCATTGAAAGTACCAAGCAAGAACAATGCAAACACAGTCAAGAGAGAGGTACCAGTTGCCAGGATGGCAGAGTTGTCTAAGGCGTTGCGTTCAGGTCGCAGTAACCCCAGGAGGCGTGGGTTCGAATCCCACCTCAGACAGAGCCCATTGATAGTACCAAGCAAGAAAAAAGCAAACACAGTCAAGAGAGAAATACCAGGTGCCAGGATGGCAGAGTGGTCAAATACGCTGCGTTCAGGTCGCAGTCTCCCCAGGAGGCGTGGGTTCGAATCCCGCCTCAGACAGAGCCCATTGAAAGTACCAAGCAAGAACAAAGTAAACACAGTCAAGAGAGAGGTACCAGTTGCCAGGATGGCAGAGTTGTCTAAGGCGTTGCGTTCAGGTCGCAGGAACCCCAGGAGGCGTGGGTTCGAATCCCACCTCAGACAGAGCCCATTGATAGTACCAAGCAAGAAAAAAGCAAACACAGTCAAGAGAGAATTACCAGTTGCCAGGATGGCAGAGCGGTCTAAGGCGTTGCGTTCAGGTCGGAGTCTCCCCAGGAGGCGTGGGTTCGAATCCCACCTCAGACAGAGCCCATTGAAAGTACCAAGCAATAACAAAGCAAACAAAGTCAAGAGAGCATTCCCAGTTGCCAGGATGGCAGAGCGGTCTAAGGCGTTGCTTTCAGGTCGCAGTCTCCCCAGGAGGCGTGTGTTCGAATCCCACCTCAGACAGAGCCCATTGAAAGTACCAAGCAATAACCAAGCAAACACAGTCAAGAGAGCATTACCAGTTGCCAGGATGGCAGAGCGGTCTAAGGTGTTGCGTTCAGATCGCAGTCTCCCCAGGAGGCATGGGTTCGAATCCCACCTCAGACAGAGCCCATTGAAAGTACCAAGCAAGAACAATGCAAACACATTCAAGAGAGCATTACCAGATGCCAGGATGGCAGAGCGGTCTAAGGCGTTGCGTTCAGGTCGCAGTCTCCCCAGGAGGCGTGGGTTCGAATCCCACCTCAGACAGTGCCCATTGAAAGTACCAAGCAAGAACAAAGCAAACACAGTCAAGAGAGCATTACCAGGTGCCAGGATGGCAGAGCGGTCTAAGGCGTTGCGTTCAGGTCGCAGTCACCCCAGGAGGCGTGGGTTCGAATCCCACCTCAGACAGAGCACTTTGAAAGTACCAAGCAAGAACAATGCAAACACATTCAAGAGAGCATTACCAGATGCCAGGATGGCAGAGCGGTCTAAGGCGTTGCGTTCAGGTCGCAGTCTCCCCAGGAGGCGTGGGTTCGAATCCCACCTCAGACAGTGCCCATTGAAAGTACCAAGCAAGAACAAAGCAAACACAGTCAAGAGAGAATTACCAGTTGCCAGGATGGCAGAGCGGTCTAAGGCGTTGCGTTCAGGTCGCAGTCTCCCCAGGAGACGGGGGTTCGAATCCCACCTCAGACAGAGCCCATTGAAAGTACCAAGCAAGAAAAAAGCAAACACAGTCAAGAGAGAATTACCAGTTGCCAGGATGGCAGAGCGGTCTAAGGCGTTGCGTTCAGGTCGCAGTCTCCCCAGGAGGCGTGGGTTCGAATCCCACCTCAGACAGAGCCCATTGAAAGTACCAAGCAATAACAAAGCAAAAAAAGTCAAGAGAGCATTACCAGTTGCCAGGATGGCAGAGCGGTCTAAGGCGTTGCGTTCAGGTCGCAGTAACCCCAGGAGGCGTGGGATCGAATCCCACCTCAGACAGAGCCCATTGAAAGTACCAAGCAATAACAAAGCAAACACAGTAAAGAGAGCATTACCAGTTGCCAGGATGGCAGAGCGGTCTAAGGCATTGCGTTCAGGTCGCAGTCTCCCCAGGAGACGTGGGTTAGAATCCCACTTCAGACAGAGCCCATTGAAAGTACCAGCAAGAACAAAGCAAACACATTCAAGAGAGCATTACCAGGTGCCAGGATAGCAGAGTGGTCAAAGACGCTGCGTTCAGGTCGCAGTCTCCCCAGGAGGTGTGGGTTCGAATCCCGCCTCAGACAGAGCCCATTGAAAGTACCAAGCAAGAACAAAGCAAACACAGTCAAGAGAGAGTTACCAGTTGCCAGGATGGCAGAGCGGTCTAAGGCGTTGCGTTCAGGTCCCAGTAACCCCAGGAGGCGTGGTTTCAAATCCCGCCTCTGACAGAGCCCATTGAACGTACCAAGCAAGAAAAAAGCAAACACAGTCAAGAGAGCATTACCAGCTGCCAGGATGGCAGAGCGGTCTAAGGCGTTGCGTTCAGGTCGCAGTCTCCCCAGGAGGCGTGGGTTCGAATCCCGCCTCTGACAGAGCCCATTGAAAGTACCAAGCAAGAACAAAGCAAACACAGTCAAGAGAGCATTACCAGCTGCCAGGATAGCAGAGCGGTCTAAGGTGTTGCGTTCAGATCGCAGTCTCCCCAGGAGGCATGGGTTCGAATCCCACCTCAGACAGAGCCCATTGAAAGTACCAAGCAAGAAAAAAGCAAACACAGTCAAGAGAGCATTACCAGGTGCCAGGATGGCAGAGCGGTCTAAGGTGTTGCGTTCAGGTCGCAGTCACCCCAGGAGGCGTGGGTTCGAATCCCACCTCAGACAGAGCCCATTGAAAGTACCAAGCAATAACAATGCAAATAAAGTCAAGAGAGCATTACCAGTTGCCAGGATGGCAGAGCGGTCTAAGGCGTTGCGTTCAGGTCGCAGTCTCCCCAGGAGGCGTGGGTTCGAATCCCACCTCAGACAGAGCCCATTGAAAGTACCAAGCAATAACAAAGCAAACAAAGTCAAGAGAGAATTACCAGTTGCCAGGATGGCAGAGCGGTCTAAGGCGTTGCGTTCAGGTCGCAGTAACCCCAGGAGGCGTGGGATCGAATCCCACCTCAGACAGAGCCCATTGAAAGTACCAAGCAATAACAAAGCAAACACAGTAAAGAGAGTATTACCAGTTGCCAGGATGGCAGAGCGGTCTAAGGCGTTGCGTTCAGGTCGCAGTCTCCCCAGGAGACGTGGGTTCGAATCCCACTTCAGACAGAGCCCATTGAAAGTACCAGCAAGAACAAAGCAAACACATTCAAGAGAGCATTACCAGGTGCCAGGATGGCAGAGTGGTCAAAGACGCTGCGTTCAGGTCGCAGTCTCCCCAGGAGGTGTGGGTTCGAATCCCGCCTCAGACAGAGCCCATTGAAAGTACCAAGCAAGAACAAAGCAAACACATTCAAGAGAGAGTTACCAGTTGCCAGGATGGCAGAGCGGTCTAAGGCGTTGCGTTCAGGTCCCAGTAACCCCAGGAGGCGTGGTTTCAAATCCCACCTCAGACAGAGCCCATTGATAGTACTAAGCAAGAAAAAAGCAAACACAGTCAAGAGAGCATTACCAGCTGCCAGGATAGCAGAGCGGTCTAAGGCGTTGCGTTCAGTTCGCAGTCTCCCCAGGAGGCGTGGGTTCGAATCCCACCTCAGACAGAGCCCATTGAAAGTACCAAGCAATAACAAAGCAAACACAGTCAAGAGAGAATTACCAGTTGCCAGGATGGCAGACCGGTCTAAGGCGTTGCGTTCAGGTCGCAGTAACCCCAGGAGGCGTGGGTTCGAATCCCACCTCAGACAGAGCCCATTGAAAGTACCAAGCAATAACAAAGCAAACACAGTCAAGAGAGAATTACCAGTTGCCAGGATGGCAGAGCGGTCTAAGGCGTTGCGTTCAGGTCGCAGTCTCCCCAGGAGACGGGGGTTCGAATCCCACCTCAGACAGAGCCCATTGAAAGTACCAAGCAAGAAAAAAGCAAACACAGTCAAGAGAGAATTACCAGTTGCCAGGATGGCAGAGCGGTCTAAGGCGTTGCGTTCAGGTCGCAGTCTCCCCAGGAGGCGTGGGTTCGAACCCCACCTCAGACAGAGCCCATTGAAAGTACCAAGCAATAACAAAGCAAACAAAGTCAAGAGAGCATTCCCAGTTGCCAGGATGGCAGAGCGGTCTAAGGCGTTGCTTTCAGGTCGCAGTCTACCCTGGAGGCGTGGGTTCGAACCCCACCTCAGACAGAGCCCATTGAAAGTACCAAGCAATAACCAAGCAAACACAGTCAAGAGAGCATTACCAGTTGCCAGGATGGCAGAGCGGTCTAAGGTGTTGCGTTCAGATCGCAGTCTCCCCAGGAGGCATGGGTTCGAATCCCACCTCAGACAGAGCCCATTGAAAGTACCAAGCAAGAAAAAAGCAAACACAGTCAAGAGAGCATTACCAGGTGCCAGGATGGCAGAGCGGTCTAAGGCGTTGCGTTCAGGTCGCAGTCTCCCCAGGAGGCGTGGGTTCAAATCCCACCTCAGACAGAGCCCATTGAAAGTACCAAGCAATAACAAAGCAAACAAAGTCAAGAGAGCATTACCAGTTGCCAGGATGGCAGAGCGGTCTAAGGCGTTGCGTTCAGGTCGCAGTCTCCCCAGGAGGCGTGGGTTCGAATCCCACCTCAGACAGAGCCCATTGAAAGTACCAAGCAATAACAAAGCAAACAAAGTCAAGAGAGAATTACCAGTTGCCAGGATGGCAGAGCGGTCTAAGGCGTTGCGTTCAGGTCGCAGTAACCCCAGGAGGCGTGGGATCGAATCCCACCTCAGACAGAGCCCATTGAAAGTACCAAGCAATAACAAAGCAAACACAGTAAAGAGAGTATTACCAGTTGCCAGGATGGCAGAGCGGTCTAAGGCGTTGTGTTCAGGTCGCAGTCTCCCCAGGAGACGTGGGTTCGAATCCCACTTCAGACAGAGCCCATTGAAAGTACCAAGCAATAACAAAGCAAACAAAGTCAAGAGAGAATTACCAGTTGCCAGGATGGCAGAGCGGTCTAAGGCGTTGCGTTCAGGTCGCAGTAACCCCAGGAGGCGTGGGATCGAATCCCACCTCAGACAGAGCCCATTGAAAGTACCAAGCAATAACAAAGCAAACACAGTAAAGAGAGTATTACCAGTTGCCAGGATGGCAGAGCGGTCTAAGGCGTTGTGTTCAGGTCGCAGTCTCCCCAGGAGACGTGGGTTCGAATCCCACTTCAGACAGAGCCCATTGAAAGTACCAGCAAGAACAAAGCAAACACATTCAAGAGAGCATTACCAGGTGCCAGGATGGCAGAGTGGTCAAAGACGCTGCGTTCAGGTCGCAGTCTCCCCAGGAGGTGTGGGTTCGAATCCCGCCTCAGACAGAGCCCATTGAAAGTACCAAGCAAGAACAAAGCAAACACATTCAAGAGAGAGTTACCAGTTGCCAGGATGGCAGAGCGGTCTAAGGCGTTGCGTTCAGGTCCCAGTAACCCCAGGAGGCGTGGTTTCAAATCCCACCTCAGACAGAGCCCATTGATAGTACTAAGCAAGAAAAAAGCAAACACAGTCAAGAGAGAATTACCAGTTGCCAGGATGGCAGAGCGGTCTAAGGCGTTGCGTTCAGTTCGCAGTCTCCCCAGGAGGCGTGGGTTCGAATCCCACCTCAGACAGAGCCCATTGAAAGTACCAAGCAATAACAAAGCAAACACAGTCAAGAGAGAATTACCAGTTGCCAGGATGGCAGACCGGTCTAAGGCGTTGCGTTCAGGTCGCAGTAACCCCAGGAGGCGTGGGTTCGAATCCCACCTCAGACAGAGCCCATTGAAAGTACCAAGCAATAACAAAGCAAACACAGTCAAGAGAGAATTACCAGTTGCCAGGATGGCAGAGCGGTCTAAGGCGTTGCGTTCAGGTCGCAGTCTCCCCAGGAGACGGGGGTTCGAATCCCACCTCAGACAGAGCCCATTGAAAGTACCAAGCAAGAAAAAAGCAAACACAGTCAAGAGAGAATTACCAGTTGCCAGGATGGCAGAGCGGTCTAAGGCGTTGCGTTCAGGTCGCAGTCTCCCCAGGAGGCGTGGGTTCGAACCCCACCTCAGACAGAGCCCATTGAAAGTACCAAGCAATAACAAAGCAAACAAAGTCAAGAGAGCATTCCCAGTTGCCAGGATGGCAGAGCGGTCTAAGGCGTTGCTTTCAGGTCGCAGTCTACCCTGGAGGCGTGGGTTCGAACCCCACCTCAGACAGAGCCCATTGAAAGTACCAAGCAATAACCAAGCAAACACAGTCAAGAGAGCATTACCAGTTGCCAGGATGGCAGAGCGGTCTAAGGTGTTGCGTTCAGATCGCAGTCTCCCCAGGAGGCATGGGTTCGAATCCCACCTCAGACAGAGCCCATTGAAAGTACCAAGCAAGAAAAAAGCAAACACAGTCAAGAGAGCATTACCAGGTGCCAGGATGGCAGAGCGGTCTAAGGCGTTGCGTTCAGGTCGCAGTCACCCCAGGAGGCGTGGGTTCGAATCCCACCTCAGACAGAGCCCTTTGAAAGTACCAAGCAAGAACAATGCAAACACATTCAAGAGAGCATTACCAGATGCCAGGATGGCAGAGCGGTCTAAGGCGTTGCGTTCAGGTCGCAGTCTCCCCAGGAGGCGTGGGTTCGAATCCCACCTCAGACAGTGCCCATTGAAAGTACCAAGCAAGAACAAAGCAAACACAGTCAAGAGAGAATTACCAGTTGCCAGGATGGCAGAGCGGTCTAAGGCGTTGCGTTCAGGTCGCAGTCTCCCCAGGAGACGGGGGTTCGAATCCCACCTCAGACAGAGCCCATTGAAAGTACCAAGCAAGAAAAAAGCAAACACAGTCAAGACAGAATTACCAGTTGCCAGGATGGCAGAGCGGTCTAAGGCGTTGCGTTCAGGTCGCAGTCTCCCCAGGAGGCGTGGGTTCGAATCCCACCTCAGACAGAGCCCATTGAAAGTACCAAGCAATAACAAAGCAAAAAAAGTCAAGAGAGCATTACCAGTTGCCAGGATGGCAGAGCGGTCTAAGGCGTTGCGTTCAGGTCGCAGTAACCCCAGGAGGCGTGGGATCGAATCCCACCTCAGACAGAGCCCATTGAAAGTACCAAGCAATAACAAAGCAAACACAGTAAAGAGAGCATTACCAGTTGCCAGGATGGCAGAGCGGTCTAAGGCATTGCGTTCAGGTCGCAGTCTCCCCAGGAGACGTGGGTTAGAATCCCACTTCAGACAGAGCCCATTCAAAGTACCAGCAAGAACAAAGCAAACACATTCAAGAGAGCATTACCAGGTGCCAGGATGGCAGAGTGGTCAAAGACGCTGCGTTCAGGTCGCAGTCTCCCCAGGAGGTGTGGGTTCGAATCCCGCCTCAGACAGAGCCCATTGAAAGTACCAAGCAAGAACAAAGCAAACACAGTCAAGAGAGAGTTACCAGTTGCCAGGATGGCAGAGCGGTCTAAGGCGTTGCGTTCAGGTCCCAGTAACCCCAGGAGGCGTGGTTTCAAATCCCACCTCAGACAGAGCCCATTGATAGTACTAAGCAAGAAAAAAGCAAACACAGTCAAGAGAGCATTACCAGGTGCCAGGATGGCAGAGCGGTCTAAGGCGTTGCGTTCAGGACGCAGTCACCCCAGGAGGTGTGGGTTCGAATCCCACCTCAGGCAGAGCCCATTGAAAGTACCAAGCAAGAACAAAGCAAACACATTCAAGAGAGCATTACCAGATGCCAGGATGGCAGAGCGGTCAAAGGCGTTGCGTTCAGGTCGCAGTCTCCCCAGGAGGCGTGGGTTCGAATCCCACCTCAGACAGTGCCCATTGAAAGTACCAAGCAAGAACAAAGCAAACACAGTCAAGAGAGAGTTACCAGTTGCCAGGATGGCAGAGCGGCCTAAGGCGTTGCGTTCAGTTCGCAGTCTCCCCAGGAGGCGTGGGTTCGAATCCCACCTCAGACAGAGCCCATTGAAAGTACCAAGCAATAACAAAGCAAACACATTGAAGAGAGCATTACCAGATGCCAGGATGGCAGAGTGGTCTAAGGCGTTGCGTTCAGGTCGCAGTCTCCCCAGGAGGCGTGGGTTCGAATCCCGCCTCAGACAGTGCCCATTGAAAGTACCAAGCAAGAACAAAGCAAACACATTCAAGAGAGCATTACCAGATGCCAGGATGGCAGAGTGGTCTAAGGCGTTGCGTTCAGGTCGCAGTCTCCCCAGGAGGCGTGGGTTCGAATCCCGCCTCAGACAGAGCCCATTGAAAGTACCAAGCAAGAACAATGCAAACACAGTCAAGAGAGAGGTACCAGTTGCCAGGATGGCAGAGTTGTCTAAGGCGTTGCGTTCAGGTCGCAGTAACCCCAGGAGGCGTGGGTTCGAATCCCACCTCAGACAGAGCCCATTGATAGTACCAAGCAAGAAAAAAGCAAACACAGTCAAGAGAGAAATACCAGGTGCCAGGATGGCAGAGTGGTCAAATACGCTGCGTTCAGGTCGCAGTCTCCCCAGGAGGCGTGGGTTCGAATCCCGCCTCAGACAGAGCCCATTGAAAGTACCAAGCAAGAACAAAGTAAACACAGTCAAGAGAGAGGTACCAGTTGCCAGGATGGCAGAGTTGTCTAAGGCGTTGCGTTCAGGTCGCAGGAACCCCAGGAGGCGTGGGTTCGAATCCCACCTCAGACAGAGCCCATTGATAGTACCAAGCAAGAAAAAAGCAAACACAGTCAAGAGAGAATTACCAGTTGCCAGGATGGCAGAGCGGTCTAAGGCGTTGCGTTCAGGTCGGAGTCTCCCCAGGAGGCGTGGGTTCGAATCCCACCTCAGACAGAGCCCATTGAAAGTACCAAGCAATAACAAAGCAAACAAAGTCAAGAGAGCATTCCCAGTTGCCAGGATGGCAGAGCGGTCTAAGGCGTTGCTTTCAGGTCGCAGTCTCCCCAGGAGGCGTGTGTTCGAATCCCACCTCAGACAGAGCCCATTGAAAGTACCAAGCAATAACCAAGCAAACACAGTCAAGAGAGCATTACCAGTTGCCAGGATGGCAGAGCGGTCTAAGGTGTTGCGTTCAGATCGCAGTCTCCCCAGGAGGCATGGGTTCGAATCCCACCTCAGACAGAGCCCATTGAAAGTACCAAGCAAGAACAATGCAAACACATTCAAGAGAGCATTACCAGATGCCAGGATGGCAGAGCGGTCTAAGGCGTTGCGTTCAGGTCGCAGTCTCCCCAGGAGGCGTGGGTTCGAATCCCACCTCAGACAGTGCCCATTGAAAGTACCAAGCAAGAACAAAGCAAACACAGTCAAGAGAGCATTACCAGGTGCCAGGATGGCAGAGCGGTCTAAGGCGTTGCGTTCAGGTCGCAGTCACCCCAGGAGGCGTGGGTTCGAATCCCACCTCAGACAGAGCACTTTGAAAGTACCAAGCAAGAACAATGCAAACACATTCAAGAGAGCATTACCAGATGCCAGGATGGCAGAGCGGTCTAAGGCGTTGCGTTCAGGTCGCAGTCTCCCCAGGAGGCGTGGGTTCGAATCCCACCTCAGACAGTGCCCATTGAAAGTACCAAGCAAGAACAAAGCAAACACAGTCAAGAGAGAATTACCAGTTGCCAGGATGGCAGAGCGGTCTAAGGCGTTGCGTTCAGGTCGCAGTCTCCCCAGGAGACGGGGGTTCGAATCCCACCTCAGACAGAGCCCATTGAAAGTACCAAGCAAGAAAAAAGCAAACACAGTCAAGAGAGAATTACCAGTTGCCAGGATGGCAGAGCGGTCTAAGGCGTTGCGTTCAGGTCGCAGTCTCCCCAGGAGGCGTGGGTTCGAATCCCACCTCAGACAGAGCCCATTGAAAGTACCAAGCAATAACAAAGCAAAAAAAGTCAAGAGAGCATTACCAGTTGCCAGGATGGCAGAGCGGTCTAAGGCGTTGCGTTCAGGTCGCAGTAACCCCAGGAGGCGTGGGATCGAATCCCACCTCAGACAGAGCCCATTGAAAGTACCAAGCAATAACAAAGCAAACACAGTAAAGAGAGCATTACCAGTTGCCAGGATGGCAGAGCGGTCTAAGGCATTGCGTTCAGGTCGCAGTCTCCCCAGGAGACGTGGGTTAGAATCCCACTTCAGACAGAGCCCATTGAAAGTACCAGCAAGAACAAAGCAAACACATTCAAGAGAGCATTACCAGGTGCCAGGATAGCAGAGTGGTCAAAGACGCTGCGTTCAGGTCGCAGTCTCCCCAGGAGGTGTGGGTTCGAATCCCGCCTCAGACAGAGCCCATTGAAAGTACCAAGCAAGAACAAAGCAAACACAGTCAAGAGAGAGTTACCAGTTGCCAGGATGGCAGAGCGGTCTAAGGCGTTGCGTTCAGGTCCCAGTAACCCCAGGAGGCGTGGTTTCAAATCCCGCCTCTGACAGAGCCCATTGAACGTACCAAGCAAGAAAAAAGCAAACACAGTCAAGAGAGCATTACCAGCTGCCAGGATGGCAGAGCGGTCTAAGGCGTTGCGTTCAGGTCGCAGTCTCCCCAGGAGGCGTGGGTTCGAATCCCGCCTCTGACAGAGCCCATTGAAAGTACCAAGCAAGAACAAAGCAAACACAGTCAAGAGAGCATTACCAGCTGCCAGGATAGCAGAGCGGTCTAAGGTGTTGCGTTCAGATCGCAGTCTCCCCAGGAGGCATGGGTTCGAATCCCACCTCAGACAGAGCCCATTGAAAGTACCAAGCAAGAAAAAAGCAAACACAGTCAAGAGAGCATTACCAGGTGCCAGGATGGCAGAGCGGTCTAAGGTGTTGCGTTCAGGTCGCAGTCACCCCAGGAGGCGTGGGTTCGAATCCCACCTCAGACAGAGCCCTTTGAAAGTACCAAGCAAGAACAATGCAAACACATTCAAGAGAGCATTACCAGATGCCAGGATGGCAGAGCGGTCTAAGGCGTTGCGTTCAGGTCGCAGTCTCCCCAGGAGGCGTGGGTTCGAATCCCACCTCAGACAGTGCCCATTGAAAGTACCGAGCAAGAACAAAGCAAACACAGTCAAGAGAGAATTACCAGTTGCCAGGATGGCAGAGCGGTCTAAGGCGTTGCGTTCAGGTCGCAGTCTCCCCAGGAGACGGGGGTTCGAATCCCACCTCAGACAGAGCCCATTGAAAGTACCAAGCAAGAAAAAAGCAAACACAGTCAAGAGAGAATTACCAGTTGCCAGGATGGCAGAGCGGTCTAAGGCGTTGCGTTCAGGTCGCAGTCTCCCCAGGAGGCGTGGGTTCAAATCCCACCTCAGACAGAGCCCATTGAAAGTACCAAGCAATAACAAAGCAAATAAAGTCAAGAGAGCATTACCAGTTGCCAGGATGGCAGAGCGGTCTAAGGCGTTGCGTTCAGGTCGCAGTCTCCCCAGGAGGCGTGGGTTCGAATCCCACCTCAGACAGAGCCCATTGAAAGTACCAAGCAATAACAAAGCAAACAAAGTCAAGAGAGAATTACCAGTTGCCAGGATGGCAGAGCGGTCTAAGGCGTTGCGTTCAGGTCGCAGTAACCCCAGGAGGCGTGGGATCGAATCCCACCTCAGACAGAGCCCATTGAAAGTACCAAGCAATAACAAAGCAAACACAGTAAAGAGAGTATTACCAGTTGCCAGGATGGCAGAGCGGTCTAAGGCGTTGCGTTCAGGTCGCAGTCTCCCCAGGAGACGTGGGTTCGAATCCCACTTCAGACAGAGCCCATTGAAAGTACCAGCAAGAACAAAGCAAACACATTCAAGAGAGCATTACCAGGTGCCAGGATGGCAGAGTGGTCAAAGACGCTGCGTTCAGGTCGCAGTCTCCCCAGGAGGTGTGGGTTCGAATCCCGCCTCAGACAGAGCCCATTGAAAGTACCAAGCAAGAACAAAGCAAACACATTCAAGAGAGAGTTACCAGTTGCCAGGATGGCAGAGCGGTCTAAGGCGTTGCGTTCAGGTCCCAGTAACCCCAGGAGGCGTGGTTTCAAATCCCACCTCAGACAGAGCCCATTGATAGTACTAAGCAAGAAAAAAGCAAACACAGTCAAGAGAGAATTACCAGTTGCCAGGATGGCAGAGCGGTCTAAGGCGTTGCGTTCAGTTCGCAGTCTCCCCAGGAGGCGTGGGTTCGAATCCCACCTCAGACAGAGCCCATTGAAAGTACCAAGCAATAACAAAGCAAACACAGTCAAGAGAGAATTACCAGTTGCCAGGATGGCAGACCGGTCTAAGGCGTTGCGTTCAGGTCGCAGTAACCCCAGGAGGCGTGGGTTCGAATCCCACCTCAGACAGAGCCCATTGAAAGTACCAAGCAATAACAAAGCAAACACAGTCAAGAGAGAATTACCAGTTGCCAGGATGGCAGAGCGGTCTAAGGCGTTGCGTTCAGGTCGCAGTCTCCCCAGGAGACGGGGGTTCGAATCCCACCTCAGACAGAGCCCATTGAAAGTACCAAGCAAGAAAAAAGCAAACACAGTCAAGAGAGAATTACCAGTTGCCAGGATGGCAGAGCGGTCTAAGGCGTTGCGTTCAGGTCGCAGTCTCCCCAGGAGGCGTGGGTTCGAACCCCACCTCAGACAGAGCCCATTGAAAGTACCAAGCAATAACAAAGCAAACAAAGTCAAGAGAGCATTCCCAGTTGCCAGGATGGCAGAGCGGTCTAAGGCGTTGCTTTCAGGTCGCAGTCTACCCTGGAGGCGTGGGTTCGAACCCCACCTCAGACAGAGCCCATTGAAAGTACCAAGCAATAACCAAGCAAACACAGTCAAGAGAGCATTACCAGTTGCCAGGATGGCAGAGCGGTCTAAGGTGTTGCGTTCAGGTCGCAGTCTCCCCAGGAGACGGGGGTTCGAATCCCACCTCAGACAGAGCCCATTGAAAGTACCAAGCAAGAAAAAAGCAAACACAGTCAAGAGAGAATTACCAGTTGCCAGGATGGCAGAGCGGTCTAAGGCGTTGCGTTCAGGTCGCAGTCTCCCCAGGAGGCGTGGGTTCGAACCCCACCTCAGACAGAGCCCATTGAAAGTACCAAGCAATAACAAAGCAAACAAAGTCAAGAGAGCATTCCCAGTTGCCAGGATGGCAGAGCGGTCTAAGGCGTTGCTTTCAGGTCGCAGTCTACCCTGGAGGCGTGGGTTCGAACCCCACCTCAGACAGAGCCCATTGAAAGTACCAAGCAATAACCAAGCAAACACAGTCAAGAGAGCATTACCAGTTGCCAGGATGGCAGAGCGGTCTAAGGTGTTGCGTTCAGATCGCAGTCTCCCCAGGAGGCATGGGTTCGAATCCCACCTCAGACAGAGCCCATTGAAAGTACCAAGCAAGAAAAAAGCAAACACAGTCAAGAGAGCATTACCAGGTGCCAGGATGGCAGAGCGGTCTAAGGCGTTGCGTTCAGGTCGCAGTCACCCCAGGAGGCGTGGGTTCGAATCCCACCTCAGACAGAGCCCTTTGAAAGTACCAAGCAAGAACAATGCAAACACATTCAAGAGAGCATTACCAGATGCCAGGATGGCAGAGCGGTCTAAGGCGTTGCGTTCAGGTCGCAGTCTCCCCAGGAGGCGTGGGTTCGAATCCCACCTCAGACAGTGCCCATTGAAAGTACCAAGCAAGAACAAAGCAAACACAGTCAAGAGAGAATTACCAGTTGCCAGGATGGCAGAGCGGTCTAAGGCGTTGCGTTCAGGTCGCAGTCTCCCCAGGAGACGGGGGTTCGAATCCCACCTCAGACAGAGCCCATTGAAAGTACCAAGCAAGAAAAAAGCAAACACAGTCAAGAGAGAATTACCAGTTGCCAGGATGGCAGAGCGGTCTAAGGCGTTGCGTTCAGGTCGCAGTCTCCCCAGGAGGCGTGGGTTCGAATCCCACCTCAGACAGAGCCCATTGAAAGTACCAAGCAATAACAAAGCAAAAAAAGTCAAGAGAGCATTACCAGTTGCCAGGATGGCAGAGCGGTCTAAGGCGTTGCGTTCAGGTCGCAGTAACCCCAGGAGGCGTGGGATCGAATCCCACCTCAGACAGAGCCCATTGAAAGTACCAAGCAATAACAAAGCAAACACAGTAAAGAGAGCATTACCAGTTGCCAGGATGGCAGAGCGGTCTAAGGCATTGCGTTCAGGTCGCAGTCTCCCCAGGAGACGTGGGTTAGAATCCCACTTCAGACAGAGCCCATTGAAAGTACCAGCAAGAACAAAGCAAACACATTCAAGAGAGCATTACCAGGTGCCAGGATGGCAGAGTGGTCAAAGACGCTGCGTTCAGGTCGCAGTCTCCCCAGGAGGTGTGGGTTCGAATCCCGCCTCAGACAGAGCCCATTGAAAGTACCAAGCAAGAACAAAGCAAACACAGTCAAGAGAGAGTTACCAGTTGCCAGGATGGCAGAGCGGTCTAAGGCGTTGCGTTCAGGTCCCAGTAACCCCAGGAGGCGTGGTTTCAAATCCCACCTCAGACAGAGCCCATTGATAGTACTAAGCAAGAAAAAAGCAAACACAGTCAAGAGAGCATTACCAGTTGCCAGGATGGCAGTGCGTTCTGTGGCGTTGCCTTTCAGGTCGCAGTCTCCCCAGGAGGCGTGGGTTCGAATCCCGCCTCTGACAGAGCCCATTGAACGTACCAAGCAAGAAAAAAGCAAACACAGTCAAGAGAGCATTACCAGCTGCCAGGATGGCAGAGCGGTCTAAGGCGTTGCGTTCAGGTCGCAGTCTCCCCAGGAGGCGTGGGTTCGAATCCCGCCTCTGACAGAGCCCATTGAAAGTACCAAGCAAGAACAAAGCAAACACAGTCAAGAGAGCATTACCAGCTGCCAGGATAGCAGAGCGGTCTAAGGTGTTGCGTTCAGATCGCAGTCTCCCCAGGAGGCATGGGTTCGAATCCCACCTCAGACAGAGCCCATTGAAAGTACCAAGCAAGAAAAAAGCAAACACAGTCAAGAGAGCATTACCAGGTGCCAGGATGGCAGAGCGGTCTAAGGCGTTGCGTTCAGGTCGCAGTCACCCCAGGAGGCGTGGGTTCGAATCCCACCTCAGACAGAGCCCTTTGAAAGTACCAAGCAAGAACAATGCAAACACATTCAAGAGAGCATTACCAGATGCCAGGATGGCAGAGCGGTCTAAGGCGTTGCGTTCAGGTCGCAGTCTCCCCAGGAGGCGTGGGTTCGAATCCCACCTCAGACAGTGCCCATTGAAAGTACCAAGCAATAACAAAGCAAACAAAGTCAAGAGAGCATTACCAGTTGCCAGGATGGCAGAGCGGTCTAAGGCGTTGCGTTCAGGTTGCAGTCTCCCCAGGAGGCGTGGGTTCGAATCCCACCTCAGACAGAGCCCATTGAAAGTACCAAGCAATAACAAAGCAAACAAAGTCAAGAGAGAATTACCAGTTGCCAGGATGGCAGAGCGGTCTAAGGCGTTGCGTTCAGGTCGCAGTAACCCCAGGAGGCGTGGGATCGAATCCCACCTCAGACAGAGCCCATTGAAAGTACCAAGCAATAACAAAGCAAACACAGTAAAGAGAGTATTACCAGTTGCCAGGATGGCAGAGCGGTCTAAGGCGTTGCGTTCAGGTCGCAGTCTCCCCAGGAGACGTGGGTTCGAATCCCACTTCAGACAGAGCCCATTGAAAGTACCAGCAAGAACAAAGCAAACACATTCAAGAGAGCATTACCAGGTGCCAGGATGGCAGAGTGGTCAAAGACGCTGCGTTCAGGTCGCAGTCTCCCCAGGAGGTGTGGGTTCGAATCCCGCCTCAGACAGAGCCCATTGAAAGTACCAAGCAAGAACAAAGCAAACACATTCAAGAGAGAGTTACCAGTTGCCAGGATGGCAGAGCGGTCTAAGGCGTTGCGTTCAGGTCCCAGTAACCCCAGGAGGCGTGGTTTCAAATCCCACCTCAGACAGAGCCCATTGATAGTACTAAGCAAGAAAAAAGCAAACACAGTAAAGAGAGAATTACCAGTTGCCAGGATGGCAGAGCGGTCTAAGGCGTTGCGTTCAGTTCGCAGTCTCCCCAGGAGGCGTGGGTTCGAATCCCACCTCAGACAGAGCCCATTGAAAGTACCAAGCAATAACAAAGCAAACACAGTCAAGAGAGAATTACCAGTTGCCAGGATGGCAGACCGGTCTAAGGCGTTGCGTTCAGGTCGCAGTAACCCCAGGAGGCGTGGGTTCGAATCCCACCTCAGACAGAGCCCATTGAAAGTACCAAGCAATAACAAAGCAAACACAGTCAAGAGAGAATTACCAGTTGCCAGGATGGCAGAGCGGTCTAAGGCGTTGCGTTCAGGTCGCAGTCTCCCCAGGAGACGGGGGTTCGAATCCCACCGCAGACAGAGCCCATTGAAAGTACCAAGCAAGAAAAAAGCAAACACAGTCAAGAGAGAATTACCAGTTGCCAGGATGGCAGAGCGGTCTAAGGCGTTGCGTTCAGGTCGCAGTCTCCCCAGGAGGCGTGGGTTCGAACCCCACCTCAGACAGAGCCCATTGAAAGTACCAAGCAATAACAAAGCAAACAAAGTCAAGAGAGCATTACCAGTTGCCAGGATGGCAGAGCGGTCTAAGGCGTTGCGTTCAGGTCGCAGTCTCCCCAGGAGGCGTGGGTTCGAACCCCACCTCAGACAGAGCCCATTGAAAGTACCAAGCAATAACAAAGCAAACAAAGTCAAGAGAGCATTACCAGTTGCCAGGATGGCAGAGCGGACTAAGGCGTTGCGTTCAGGTCGCAGTAACCCCAGGAGGCGTGGTTTCAAATCCCACCTCAGACAGAGCCCATTGATAGTACTAAGCAAGAAAAAAGCAAACACAGTCAAGAGAGCATTACCAGTTGCCAGGATGGCAGTGCGTTCTAAGGCGTTGCCTTTCAGGTCGCAGTCTCCCCAGGAGGCGTGGGTTCGAATCCCGCCTCTGACAGAGCCCATTGAACGTACCAAGCAAGAAAAAAGCAAACACAGTCAAGAGAGCATTACCAGCTGCCAGGATGGCAGAGCGGTCTAAGGCGTTGCGTTCAGGTCGCAGTCTCCCCAGGAGGCGTGGGTTCGAATCCCGCCTCTGACAGAGCCCATTGAAAGTACCAAGCAAGAACAAAGCAAACACAGTCAAGAGAGCATTACCAGCTGCCAGGATGGCAGAGCGGTCTAAGGTGTTGCGTTCAGATCGTAGTCTCCCCAGGAGGCATGGGTTCGAATCCCACCTCAGACAGAGCCCATTGAAAGTACCAAGCAAGAACAAAGCAAACACAGTCAAGAGAGCATTACCAGCTGCCAGGATGGCAGAGCGGTCTAAGGTGTTGCGTTCAGATCGTAGTCTCCCCAGGAGGCATGGGTTCGAATCCCACCTCAGACAGAGCCCATTGAAAGTACCAAGCAAGAAAAAAGCAAACACAGTCAAGAGAGCATTACCAGGTGCCAGGATGGCAGAGCGGTCTAAGGCGTTGCGTTCAGGTCGCAGTCACCCCAGGAGGCGTGGGTTTGAATCCCACCTCAGACAGAGCCCTTTGAAAGTACCAAGCAAGAACAATGCAAACACATTCAAGAGAGCATTACCAGTTGCCAGGATGGCAGAGCGGACTAAGGCGTTGCGTTCAGGTCGCAGTAACCCCAGGAGGCGTGGTTTCAAATCCCACCTCAGACAGAGCCCATTGATAGTACTAAGCAAGAAAAAAGCAAACACAGTCAAGAGAGCATTACCAGTTGCCAGGATGGCAGTGCGTTCTAAGGCGTTGCCTTTCAGGTCGCAGTCTCCCCAGGAGGCGTGGGTTCGAATCCCGCCTCTGACAGAGCCCATTGAACGTACCAAGCAAGAAAAAAGCAAACACAGTCAAGAGAGCATTACCAGTTGCCAGGATGGCAGTGCGTTCTAAGGCGTTGCCTTTCAGGTCGCAGTCTCCCCAGGAGGCGTGGGTTCGAATCCCGCCTCTGACAGAGCCCATTGAACGTACCAAGCAAGAAAAAAGCAAACACAGTCAAGAGAGCATTACCAGCTGCCAGGATGGCAGAGCGGTCTAAGGCGTTGCGTTCAGGTCGCAGTCTCCCCAGGAGGCGTGGGTTCGAATCCCGCCTCTGACAGAGCCCATTGAAAGTACCAAGCAAGAACAAAGCAAACACAGTCAAGAGAGCATTACCAGCTGCCAGGATGGCAGAGCGGTCTAAGGTGTTGCGTTCAGATCGTAGTCTCCCCAGGAGGCATGGGTTCGAATCCCACCTCAGACAGAGCCCATTGAAAGTACCAAGCAAGAAAAAAGCAAACACAGTCAAGAGAGCATTACCAGGTGCCAGGATGGCAGAGCGGTCTAAGGCGTTGCGTTCAGGTCGCAGTCACCCCAGGAGGCGTGGGTTTGAATCCCACCTCAGACAGAGCCCTTTGAAAGTTCCAAGCAAGAACAATGCAAACACATTCAAGAGAGCATTACCAGTTGCCAGGATGGCAGAGCGGTCTAAGGCGTTGCGTTCAGGTCGCAGTCTCCCCAGGAGACGGGGGTTCGAATCCCACCTCAGACAGAGCCCATTGAAAGTACCAAGCAAGAAAAAAGCAAACACAGTCAAGAGAGAATTACCAGTTGCCAGGATGGCAGAGCGGTCTAAGGCGTTGCGTTCAGGTCGCAGTCTCCCCAGGAGGCGTGGGTTCAAATCCCACCTCAGACAGAGCCCATTGAAAGTACCAAGCAATAACAAAGCAAACAAAGTCAAGAGAGCATTACCAGTTGCCAGGATGGCAGAGCGGTCTAAGGCGTTGCGTTCAGGTCGCAGTCTCCCCAGGAGGCGTGGGTTCGAATCCCACCTCAGACAGAGCCCATTGAAAGTACCAAGCAATAACAAAGCAAACAAAGTCAAGAGAGAATTACCAGTTGCCAGGATGGCAGAGCGGTCTAAGGCGTTGCGTTCAGGTCGCAGTAACCCCAGGAGGCGTGGGATCGAATCCCACCTCAGACAGAGCCCATTGAAAGTACCAAGCAATAACAAAGCAAACACAGTAAAGAGAGTATTACCAGTTGCCAGGATGGCAGAGCGGTCTAAGGCGTTGCGTTCAGGTCGCAGTCTCCCCAGGAGACGTGGGTTCGAATCCCACTTCAGACAGAGCCCATTGAAAGTACCAGCAAGAACAAAGCAAACACATTCAAGAGAGCATTACCAGGTGCCAGGATGGCAGAGTGGTCAAAGACGCTGCGTTCAGGTCGCAGTCTCCCCAGGAGGCGTGGGTTCGAACCCCACCTCAGACAGAGCCCATTGAAAGTACCAAGCAATAACAAAGCAAACAAAGTCAAGGGAGCATTACCAGTTGCCAGGATGGCAGAGCGGTCTAAGGCGTTGCGTTCAGGTCGCAGTCTCCCCAGGAGGCGTGGGTTCGAACCCCACCTCAGACAGAGCCCATTGAAAGTACCAAGCAATAACAAAGCAAACAAAGTCAAGAGAGCATTACCAGTTGCCAGGATGGCAGAGCGGACTAAGGCGTTGCGTTCAGGTCGCAGTAACCCCAGGAGGCGTGGTTTCAAATCCCACCTCAGACAGAGCCCATTGATAGTACTAAGCAAGAAAAAAGCAAACACAGTCAAGAGAGCATTACCAGTTGCCAGGATGGCAGTGCGTTCTAAGGCGTTGCCTTTCAGGTCGCAGTCTCCCCAGGAGGCGTGGGTTCGAATCCCGCCTCTGACAGAGCCCATTGAACGTACCAAGCAAGAAAAAAGCAAACACAGTCAAGAGAGCATTACCAGCTGCCAGGATGGCAGAGCGGTCTAAGGCGTTGCGTTCAGGTCGCAGTCTCCCCAGGAGGCGTGGGTTCGAATCCCGCCTCTGACAGAGCCCATTGAAAGTACCAAGCAAGAACAAAGCAAACACAGTCAAGAGAGCATTACCAGCTGCCAGGATGGCAGAGCGGTCTAAGGTGTTGCGTTCAGATCGTAGTCTCCCCAGGAGGCATGGGTTCGAATCCCACCTCAGACAGAGCCCTTTGAAAGTACCAAGCAAGAACAAAGCAAACACAGTCAAGAGAGCATTACCAGCTGCCAGGATGGCAGAGCGGTCTAAGGTGTTGCGTTCAGATCGTAGTCTCCCCAGGAGGCATGGGTTCGAATCCCACCTCAGACAGAGCCCATTGAAAGTACCAAGCAAGAAAAAAGCAAACACAGTCAAGAGAGCATTACCAGGTGCCAGGATGGCAGAGCGGTCTAAGGCGTTGCGTTCAGGTCGCAGTCACCCCAGGAGGCGTGGGTTTGAATCCCACCTCAGACAGAGCCCTTTGAAAGTACCAAGCAAGAACAATGCAAACACATTCAAGAGAGCATTACCAGTTGCCAGGATGGCAGAGCGGACTAAGGCGTTGCGTTCAGGTCGCAGTAACCCCAGGAGGCGTGGTTTCAAATCCCACCTCTGACAGAGCCCATTGAACGTACCAAGCAAGAAAAAAGCAAACACAGTCAAGAGAGCATTACCAGTTGCCAGGATGGCAGTGCGTTCTAAGGCGTTGCCTTTCAGGTCGCAGTCTCCCCAGGAGGCGTGGGTTCGAATCCCGCCTCTGACAGAGCCCATTGAACGTACCAAGCAAGAAAAAAGCAAACACAGTCAAGAGAGCATTACCAGCTGCCAGGATGGCAGAGCGGTCTAAGGCGTTGCGTTCAGGTCGCAGTCTCCCCAGGAGGCGTGGGTTCGAATCCCGCCTCTGACAGAGCCCATTGAAAGTACCAAGCAAGAACAAAGCAAACACAGTCAAGAGAGCATTACCAGCTGCCAGGATGGCAGAGCGGTCTAAGGTGTTGCGTTCAGATCGTAGTCTCCCCAGGAGGCATGGGTTCGAATCCCACCTCAGACAGAGCCCATTGAAAGTACCAAGCAAGAAAAAAGCAAACACAGTCAAGAGAGCATTACCAGGTGCCAGGATGGCAGAGCGGTCTAAGGCGTTGCGTTCAGGTCGCAGTCACCCCAGGAGGCGTGGGTTTGAATCCCACCTCAGACAGAGCCCTTTGAAAGTACCAAGCAAGAACAATGCAAACACATTCAAGAGAGCATTACCAGTTGCCAGGATGGCAGAGCGGTCTAAGGCGTTGCGTTCAGGTCGCAGTCTCCCCAGGAGACGGGGGTTCGAATCCCACCTCAGACAGAGCCCATTGAAAGTACCAAGCAAGAAAAAAGCAAACACAGTCAAGAGAGAATTACCAGTTGCCAGGATGGCAGAGCGGTCTAAGGCGTTGCGTTCAGGTCGCAGTCTCCCCAGGAGGCGTGGGTTCAAATCCCACCTCAGACAGAGCCCATTGAAAGTACCAAGCAATAACAAAGCAAACAAAGTCAAGAGAGCATTACCAGTTGCCAGGATGGCAGAGCGGTCTAAGGCGTTGCGTTCAGGTCGCAGTCTCCCCAGGAGGCGTGGGTTCGAATCCCACCTCAGACAGAGCCCATTGAAAGTACCAAGCAATAACAAAGCAAACAAAGTCAAGAGAGAATTACCAGTTGCCAGGATGGCAGAGCGGTCTAAGGCGTTGCGTTCAGGTCGCAGTAACCCCAGGAGGCGTGGGATCGAATCCCACCTCAGACAGAGCCCATTGAAAGTACCAAGCAATAACAAAGCAAACACAGTAAAGAGAGTATTACCAGTTGCCAGGATGGCAGAGCGGTCTAAGGCGTTGCGTTCAGGTCGCAGTCTCCCCAGGAGACGTGGGTTCGAATCCCACTTCAGACAGAGCCCATTGAAAGTACCAGCAAGAACAAAGCAAACACATTCAAGAGAGCATTACCAGGTGCCAGGATGGCAGAGTGGTCAAAGACGCTGCGTTCAGGTCGCAGTCTCCCCAGGAGGTGTGGGTTCGAATCCCGCCTCAGACAGAGCCCATTGAAAGTACCAAGCAATAACAAAGCAAACAAAGTCAAGAGAGCATTACCAGTTGCCAGGATGGCAGAGCGGTCTAAGGCGTTGCGTTCAGGTCGCAGTCTCCCCAGGAGGCGTGGGTTCGAATCCCACCTCAGACAGAGCCCATTGAAAGTACCAAGCAATAACAAAGCAAACAAAGTCAAGAGAGAATTACCAGTTGCCAGGATGGCAGAGCGGTCTAAGGCGTTGCGTTCAGGTCGCAGTAACCCCAGGAGGCGTGGGATCGAATCCCACCTCAGACAGAGCCCATTGAAAGTACCAAGCAATAACAAAGCAAACACAGTAAAGAGAGTATTACCAGTTGCCAGGATGGCAGAGCGGTCTAAGGCGTTGCGTTCAGGTCGCAGTCTCCCCAGGAGACGTGGGTTCGAATCCCACTTCAGACAGAGCCCATTGAAAGTACCAGCAAGAACAAAGCAAACACATTCAAGAGAGCATTACCAGGTGCCAGGATGGCAGAGTGGTCAAAGACGCTGCGTTCAGGTCGCAGTCTCCCCAGGAGGCGTGGGTTCGAACCCCACCTCAGACAGAGCCCATTGAAAGTACCAAGCAATAACAAAGCAAACAAAGTCAAGGGAGCATTACCAGTTGCCAGGATGGCAGAGCGGTCTAAGGCGTTGCGTTCAGGTCGCAGTCTCCCCAGGAGGCGTGGGTTCGAACCCCACCTCAGACAGAGCCCATTGAAAATACCAAGCAATAACAAAGCAAACAAAGTCAAGAGAGCATTACCAGTTGCCAGGATGGCAGAGCGGACTAAGGCGTTGCGTTCAGGTCGCAGTAACCCCAGGAGGCGTGGTTTCAAATCCCACCTCAGACAGAGCCCATTGATAGTACTAAGCAAGAAAAAAGCAAACACAGTCAAGAGAGCATTACCAGTTGCCAGGATGGCAGTGCGTTCTAAGGCGTTGCCTTTCAGGTCGCAGTCTCCCCAGGAGGCGTGGGTTCGAATCCCGCCTCTGACAGAGCCCATTGAACGTACCAAGCAAGAAAAAAGCAAACACAGTCAAGAGAGCATTACCAGCTGCCAGGATGGCAGAGCGGTCTAAGGCGTTGCGTTCAGGTCGCAGTCTCCCCAGGAGGCGTGGGTTCGAATCCCGCCTCTGACAGAGCCCATTGAAAGTACCAAGCAAGAACAAAGCAAACACAGTCAAGAGAGCATTACCAGCTGCCAGGATGGCAGAGCGGTCTAAGGTGTTGCGTTCAGATCGTAGTCTCCCCAGGAGGCATGGGTTCGAATCCCACCTCAGACAGAGCCCTTTGAAAGTACCAAGCAAGAACAAAGCAAACACAGTCAAGAGAGCATTACCAGCTGCCAGGATGGCAGAGCGGTCTAAGGTGTTGCGTTCAGATCGTAGTCTCCCCAGGAGGCATGGGTTCGAATCCCACCTCAGACAGAGCCCATTGAAAGTACCAAGCAAGAAAAAAGCAAACACAGTCAAGAGAGCATTACCAGGTGCCAGGATGGCAGAGCGGTCTAAGGCGTTGCGTTCAGGTCGCAGTCACCCCAGGAGGCGTGGGTTTGAATCCCACCTCAGACAGAGCCCTTTGAAAGTACCAAGCAAGAACAATGCAAACACATTCAAGAGAGCATTACCAGTTGCCAGGATGGCAGAGCGGACTAAGGCGTTGCGTTCAGGTCGCAGTAACCCCAGGAGGCGTGGTTTCAAATCCCACCTCTGACAGAGCCCATTGAACGTACCAAGCAAGAAAAAAGCAAACACAGTCAAGAGAGCATTACCAGTTGCCAGGATGGCAGTGCGTTCTAAGGCGTTGCCTTTCAGGTCGCAGTCTCCCCAGGAGGCGTGGGTTCGAATCCCGCCTCTGACAGAGCCCATTGAACGTACCAAGCAAGAAAAAAGCAAACACAGTCAAGAGAGCATTACCAGCTGCCAGGATGGCAGAGCGGTCTAAGGCGTTGCGTTCAGGTCGCAGTCTCCCCAGGAGGCGTGGGTTCGAATCCCGCCTCTGACAGAGCCCATTGAAAGTACCAAGCAAGAACAAAGCAAACACAGTCAAGAGAGCATTACCAGCTGCCAGGATGGCAGAGCGGTCTAAGGTGTTGCGTTCAGATCGTAGTCTCCCCAGGAGGCATGGGTTCGAATCCCACCTCAGACAGAGCCCATTGAAAGTACCAAGCAAGAAAAAAGCAAACACAGTCAAGAGAGCATTACCAGGTGCCAGGATGGCAGAGCGGTCTAAGGCGTTGCGTTCAGGTCGCAGTCACCCCAGGAGGCGTGGGTTTGAATCCCACCTCAGACAGAGCCCTTTGAAAGTACCAAGCAAGAACAATGCAATCACATTCAAGAGAGCATTACCAGTTGCCAGGATGGCAGAGCGGTCTAAGGCGTTGCGTTCAGGTCGCAGTCTCCCCAGGAGACGGGGGTTCGAATCCCACCTCAGACAGAGCCCATTGAAAGTACCAAGCAAGAAAAAAGCAAACACAGTCAAGAGAGAATTACCAGTTGCCAGGATGGCAGAGCGGTCTAAGGCGTTGCGTTCAGGTCGCAGTCTCCCCAGGAGGCGTGGGTTCAAATCCCACCTCAGACAGAGCCCATTGAAAGTACCAAGCAATAACAAAGCAAACAAAGTCAAGAGAGCATTACCAGTTGCCAGGATGGCAGAGCGGTCTAAGGCGTTGCGTTCAGGTCGCAGTCTCCCCAGGAGGCGTGGGTTCGAATCCCACCTCAGACAGAGCCCATTGAAAGTACCAAGCAATAACAAAGCAAACAAAGTCAAGAGAGAATTACCAGTTGCCAGGATGGCAGAGCGGTCTAAGGCGTTGCGTTCAGGTCGCAGTAACCCCAGGAGGCGTGGGATCGAATCCCACCTCAGACAGAGCCCATTGAAAGTACCAAGCAATAACAAAGCAAACACAGTAAAGAGAGTATTACCAGTTGCCAGGATGGCAGAGCGGTCTAAGGCGTTGCGTTCAGGTCGCAGTCTCCCCAGGAGACGTGGGTTCGAATCCCACTTCAGACAGAGCCCATTGAAAGTACCAGCAAGAACAAAGCAAACACATTCAAGAGAGCATTACCAGGTGCCAGGATGGCAGAGTGGTCAAAGACGCTGCGTTCAGGTCGCAGTCTCCCCAGGAGGTGTGGGTTCGAATCCCGCCTCAGACAGAGCCCATTGAAAGTTCCAAGCAAGAACAAAGCAAACACAGTCAAGAGAGAGTTACCAGTTGCCAGGATGGCAGAGCGGTCTAAGGCGTTGCGTTCAGGTCCCAGTAACCCCAGGAGGCGTGGTTTCAAATCCCACCTCAGACAGAGCCCATTGATAGTACTAAGCAAGAAAAAAGCAAACACAGTCAAGAGAGAATTACCAGTTGCCAGGATGGCAGAGCGGTCTAAGGCGTTGCGTTCAGTTCGCAGTCTCCCCAGGAGGCGTCGGTTCGAATCCCACCTCAGACAGAGCCCATTGAAAGTACCAAGCAATAACAAAGCAAACAAAGTCAAGAGAGTATTACCAGTTGCCAGGATGGCAGACCGGTCTAAGGCGTTGCGTTCAGGTCGCAGTAACCCCAGGAGGCGTGGGTTCGAATCCCACCTCAGACAGAGCCCATTGAAAGTACCAAGCAATAACAAAGCAAACACAGTCAAGAGAGAATTACCAGTTGCCAGGATGGCAGAGCGGTCTAAGGCGTTGCGTTCAGGTCGCAGTCTCCCCAGGAGACGGGGGTTCGAATCCCACCTCAGACAGAGCCCATTGAAAGTACCAAGCAAGAAAAAAGCAAACACAGTCAAGAGAGAATTACCAGTTGCCAGGATGGCAGTGCGTTCTAAGGCGTTGCCTTTCAGGTCGCAGTCTCCCCAGGAGGTGTGGGTTCGAATCCCGCCTCTGACAGAGCCCATTGAACGTACCAAGCAAGAAAAAAGCAAACACAGTCAAGAGAGCATTACCAGCTGCCAGGATGGCAGAGCGGTCTAAGGCGTTGCGTTCAGGTCGCAGTCTCCCCAGGAGGCGTGGGTTCGAATCCCGCCTCTGACAGAGCCCATTGAAAGTACCAAGCAAGAAAAAAGCAAACACAGTCAAGAGAGAATTACCAGTTGCCAGGATGGCAGAGCGGTCTAAGGCGTTGCATTCAGGTCGCAGTCTCCCCAGAAGGCGTGGGTTCGAACCCCACCTCAGACAGAGCCCATTGAAAGTACCAAGCAATAACAAAGCAAACAAAGTCAAGAGAGCATTACCAGTTGCCAGGATGGCAGAGCGGACTAAGGCGTTGCGTTCAGGTCGCAGTCTCCCCAGAAGGCGTGGGTTCGAACCCCACCTCAGACAGAGCCCATTGAAAGTACCAAGCAATAACAAAGCAAACAAAGTCAAGAGAGCATTACCAGTTGCCAGGATGGCAGAGCGGACTAAGGCGTTGCGTTCAGGTCGCAGTCTCCCCAGGAGACGTGGGTTCGAATCCCACTTCAGACAGAGCCCATTGAAAGTACCAGCAAGAACAAAGCAAACACATTCAAGAGAGCATTACCAGGTGCCAGGATGGCAGAGTGGTCAAAGACGCTGCGTTCAGGTCGCAGTCTCCCCAGGAGGTGTGGGTTCGAATCCCGCCTCAGACAGAGCCCATTGAAAGTACCAAGCAAGAACAAAGCAAACACAGTCAAGAGAGAGTTACCAGTTGCCAGGATGGCAGAGCGGTCTAAGGCGTTGCGTTCAGGTCCCAGTAACCCCAGGAGGCGTGGTTTCAAATCCCACCTCAGACAGAGCCCATTGATAGTACTAAGCAAGAAAAAAGCAAACACAGTCAAGAGAGCATTAGCAGTTGCCAGGATGGCAGTGCGTTCTAAGGCGTTGCCTTTCAGGTCGCAGTCTCCCCAGGAGGCGTGGGTTCGAATCCCGCCTCTGACAGAGCCCATTGAACGTACCAAGCAAGAAAAAAGCAAACACAGTCAAGAGAGCATTACCAGCTGCCAGGATGGCAGAGCGGTCTAAGGTGTTGCGTTCAGGTCGCAGTCTCCCCAGGAGGCGTGGGTTCGAATCCCGCCTCAGACATTGCCCATTGAAAGTACCAAGCAAGAAAAAGCAAACAATGTCAAGAGATCATTACCAGTTGCCAGGATGGCAGAGCGGTCTAAGGCGTTGTGTTCAGGGCGCAGTCTCCCCAGGAGGCGTGGGTTCGAATCCCGCTTCAGACAGAGCCCATTGAAAGTACCAGCAAGAACAAAGCAAACACATTCAAGAGAGCATTACCAGGTGCCAGGATGGCAGAATGGTCAAAGAGGCTGCGTTCAGGTCGCAGTCTCCCCAGGAGGCGTGGGTTTGAATCCCGCCTCAGACATTGCCCTTTGAAAGTACCAAGCAAGAACAAAGCAAACACAGTCAAGAGAGCATTACCAGCTGCCAGGATGGCAGAGCGGTCTAAGGCGTTGCGTTCAGGTCGCAGTCTCCCCAGGAGGCGTGGGTTCGAATCCCGCCTCAGACATTGCCCATTGAAAGTACCAAGCAAGAAAAAGCAAACAATGTCAAGAGATCATTACCAGTTGCCAGGATGGCAGAGCGGTCTAAGGCGTTGTGTTCAGGGCGCAGTCTCCCCAGGAGGCGTGGGTTCGAATCCCGCTTCAGACAGAGCCCATTGAAAGTACCTGCAAGAACAAAGCAAACACATTCAAGAGAGCATTACCAGGTGCCAGGATGGCAGAGTGGTCAAAGAGGCTGCGTTCAGGTCGCAGTCTCCCCAGGAGGCGTGGGTTTGAATCCCGCCTCCGACAGAGCCCATTGAAAGTACCAAGCAAGAACAAAGCTAACACAGTCAAGAGAGCATTACCAGCTGCCAGGATGGCAGAGCGGTCTAAGGCGTTGCGTTCAGGTCGCAGTCTCCCCAGGAGGCGTGGGTTCGAATCCCACCTCAGACAGAGCCCATTGATAGTACTAAGCAAGAAAAAAGCAAACACAGTCAAGAGAGAATTACCAGTTGCCAGGATGGCAGAGCGGTCTAAGGCGTTGCGTTCAGTTCGCAGTCTCCCCAGGAGGCGTGGGTTCGAATCCCACCTCAGACAGAGCCCATTGAAAGTACCAAGCAATAACAAAGCAAACACAGTCAAGAGAGAATTACCAGTTGCCAGGATGGCAGACCGGTCTAAGGCGTTGCGTTCAGGTCGCAGTAACCCCAGGAGGCGTGGGTTCGAATCCCACCTCAGACAGAGCCCATTGAAAGTACCAAGCAAGAAAAAAGCAAACACAGTCAAGAGAGAATTACCAGTTGCCAGGATGGCAGAGCGGTCTAAGGCGTTGCGTTCAGGTCGCAGTCTCCCCAGGAGGCGTGGGTTCAAATCCCACCTCAGACAGAGCCCATTGAAAGTACCAAGCAATAACAAAGCAAACAAAGTCAAGAGAGCATTACCAGTTGCCAGGATGGCAGAGCGGTCTAAGGCGTTGCGTTCAGGTCGCAGTCTCCCCAGGAGGCGTGGGTTCGAATCCCACCTCAGACAGAGCCCATTGAAAGTACCAAGCAATAACAAAGCAAACAAAGTCAAGACAGAATAACCAGTTGCCAGGATGGCAGAGCGGTCTAAGGCGTTGCGTTCAGGTCGCAGTAACCCCAGGAGGCGTGGGATCGAATCCCACCTCAGACAGAGCCCATTGAAAGTACCAAGCAATAACAAAGCAAACACAGTAAAGAGAGTATTACCAGTTGCCAGGATGGCAGAGCGGTCTAAGGCGTTGCGTTCAGGTCGCAGTCTCCCCAGGAGACGTGGGTTCGAATCCCACTTCAGACAGAGCCCATTGAAAGTACCAGCAAGAACAAAGCAAACACATTCAAGAGAGCATTACCAGGTGCCAGGATGGCAGAGTGGTCAAAGACGCTGCGTTCAGGTCGCAGTCTCCCCAGGAGGTGTGGGTTCGAATCCCGCCTCAGACAGAGCCCATTGAAAGTACCAAGCAAGAACAAAGCAAACACAGTCAAGAGAGAGTTACCAGTTACCAGGATGGCAGAGCGGTCTACGGCGTTGCGTTCAGGTCCCAGTAACCCCAGGAGGCGTGGTTTCAAATCCCACCTCAGACAGAGCCCATTGATAGTACTAAGCAAGAAAAAAGCAAACACAGTCAAGAGAGAATTACCAGTTGCCAGGATGGCAGAGCGGTCTAAGGCGTTGCGTTCAGTTCGCAGTCTCCCCAGGAGGCGTGGGTTCGAATCCCACCTCAGACAGAGCCCATTGAAAGTACCAAGCAATAACAAAGCAAACACAGTCAAGAGAGAATTACCAGTTGCCAGGATGGCAGACCGGTCTAAGGCGTTGCATTCAGGTCGCAGTAACCCCAGGAGGCGTGGGTTCGAATCCCACCTCAGACAGAGCCCATTGAAAGTACCAAGCAATAACAAAGCAAACACAGTCAAGAGAGAATTACCAGTTGCCAGGATGGCAGAGCGGTCTAAGGCGTTGCGTTCAGGTCGCAGTCTCCCCAGGAGGCGTGGGTTCGAATCCCACCTCAGACAGAGCCCATTGAAAGTACCAAGCAAGAAAAAAGCAAACACAGTCAAGAGAGAATTACCAGTTGCCAGGATGGCAGACCGGTCTAAGGCGTTGCGTTCAGGTCGCAGTCTCCCCAGGAGGCGTGGGTTCGAATCCCACCTCAGACAGAGCCCATTGAAAGTACCAAGCAAGAAAAAAGCAAACACAGTCAAGAGAGAATTACCAGTTGCCAGGATGGCAGAGCGGTCTAAGGCGTTGCGTTCAGGTCGCAGTCTCCCCAGGAGGCGTGGGTTCAAATCCCACCTCAGACAGAGCCCATTGAAAGTACCAAGCAATAACAAAGCAAACAAAGTCAAGAGAGCATTACCAGTTGCCAGGATGGCAGAGCGGTCTAAGGCGTTGCGTTCAGCTTGCAGTAACCCCAGGAGGCGTGGGATCGAATCCCACCTCAGACAGAGCCCATTGAAAGTACCAAGCAATAACAAAGCAAACACAGTAAAGAGAGTATTACCAGTTGCCAGGATGGCAGAGCGGTCTAAGGCGTTGCGTTCAGGTCGCAGTCTCCCCAGGAGACGTGGGTTCGAATCCCACTTCAGACAGAGCCCATTGAAAGTACCAGCAAGAACAAAGCAAACACATTCAAGAGAGCATTACCAGGTGCCAGGATGGCAGAGTGGTCAAAGACGCTGCGTTCAGGTCGCAGTCTCCCCAGGAGGTGTGGGTTCGAATCCCGCCTCAGACAGAGCCCATTGAAAGTACCAAGCAAGAACAAAGCAAACACAGTCAAGAGAGAGTTACCAGTTGCCAGGATGGCAGAGCGGTCTAAGGCGTTGCGTTCAGGTCCCAGTAACCCCAGGAGGCGTGGTTTCAAATCCCACCTCAGACAGAGCCCATTGATAGTACTAAGCAAGAAAAAAGCAAACACAGTCAAGAGAGAATTACCAGTTGCCAGGATGGCAGAGCGGTCTAAGGCGTTGCGTTCAGTTCGCAGTCTCCCCAGGAGGCGTGGGTTCGAATCCCACCTCAGACAGAGCCCATTGAAAGTACCAAGCAATAACAAAGCAAACACAGTCAAGAGAGAATTACCAGTTGCCAGGATGGCAGACCGGTCTAAGGCGTTGCGTTCAGGTCGCAGTAACCCCAGGAGGCGTGGGTTCGAATCCCACCTCAGACAGAGCCCATTGAAAGTACCAAGCAATAACAAAGCAAACACAGTCAAGAGAGCATTACCAGTTGCCAGGATGGCAGTGCGTTCTAAGGCGTTGCGTTCAGGTCGCAGTCTCCCCAGGAGGCGTGGGTTCGAATCCCGCCTCTGACAGAGCCCATTGAACGTACCAAGCAAGAAAAAAGCAAACACAGTCAAGAGAGCATTACCAGTTGCCAGGATGGCAGAGCGGTCTAAGGCGTTGCGTTCAGGTCGCAGTCTCCCCAGGAGGCGTGGGTTCGAATCCCACCTCAGACAGAGCCCATTGAAAGTACCAAGCAATAACAAAGCAAACACAGTAAAGAGAGCATTACCAGTTGCCAGGATGGCAGAGCGGTCTAAGGCGTTGCGTTCAGGTCGCAGTCTCCCCAGGAGGCGTGGGTTCGAATCCCGCCTCAGACATTGCCCATTGAAAGTACCAAGCAAGAAAAAGCAAACAATGTCAAGAGATCATTACCAGTTGCCAGGATGGCAGAGCGGTCTAAGGCGTTGTGTTCAGGGCGCAGTCTCCCCAGGAGGCGTGGGTTCGAATCCCGCTTCAGACAGAGCCCATTGAAAGTACCAGCAAGAACAAAGCAAACACATTCAAGAGAGCATTACCAGGTGCCAGGATGGCAGAATGGTCAAAGAGGCTGCGTTCAGGTCGCAGTCTCCCCAGGAGGCGTGGGTTTGAATCCCGCCTCCGACAGAGCCCATTGAAAGTACCAAGCAATAACAAAGCTAACACAATCAAGAGAGCATTACCAGCTGCCAGGATGGCAGAGCGGTCTAAGGCGTTGCGTTCAGGTCGCAGTCTCCCCAGGAGGCGTGGGTTCGAATCCCGCCTCAGACATTGCCCTTTGAAAGTACCAAGCAAGAACAAAGCAAACACAGTCAAGAGAGCATTACCAGCTGCCAGGATGGCAGAGCGGTCTAAGGCGTTGCGTTCAGGTCGCAGTCTCCCCAGGAGGCATGGGTTCGAATCCCACCTCAGACAGAGCCCATTGAAAGTACCAAGCAAGAAAAAGCAAACAATGTCAAGAGATCATTACCAGTTGCCAGGATGGCAGAGCGGTCTAAGGCGTTGTGTTCAGGGCGCAGTCTCCCCAGGAGGCGTGGGTTCGAATCCCGCTTCAGACAGAGCCCATTGAAAGTACCTGCAAGAACAAAGCAAACACATTCAAGAGAGCATTACCAGGTGCCAGGATGGCAGAGTGGTCAAAGAGGCTGCGTTCAGGTCGCAGTCTCCCCAGGAGGCGTGGGTTTGAATCCCGCCTCCGACAGAGCCCATTGAAAGGACCATGCACGAACAAAGCTAACACAGTCAAGAGAGCATTACCAGCTGCCAGGATGGCAGAGCGGTCTAAGGCGTTGCGTTCAGGTCGCAGTCTCCCCAGGAGGCGTGGGTTCGAATCCCGCCTCAGATATTGCCCATTGAAAGTACCAAGCAAGAACAAAGCAAACACATTCAAGAGAGCATTACCAGCTGCCAGGATGGCAGAGCGGTCTAAGGCATTGCGTTCAGATCGCAGTCTCCCCAGGAGGTGTGGGTTCGAATCCCGCCTCAGACAGTGCCCATTGAAAGTACCAATCAATAATAAAGCAAACACAGTCAAGAGAGCATTACCAGTTGCCAGGATGGCAGAGCGGTCTAAGGCGTTGCGTTCAGGTCGCAGTCTCCCCAGGAGGCGTGGGTTCGAACCCCACCTCAGACAGTGCCCATTGAAAGTACCAAGCAAGATCAAAGCAAACACAGACAAGAGAGCATTACCAGATGCCAGGATGGCAGAGCGGTCTAAGGCGTTGCGTTCAGGTCGCAGTCTCCCCAGGAGGCGTGGGTTCGAATCCCAAGAACAAAGCAAACACATTCAAGAGAGCATTACCAGATGCCAGGATGGCAGAGTGGTCTAAGGCGTTGCGTTCAGGTCGCAGTCTCCCCAGGAGGCGTGGGTTCGAATCCCGCCTCAGACAGTGCCCATTGAAAGTACCAAGCAAGAACAAAGCAAACACATTCAAGAGAGCATTACCAGATGCCAGGATGGCAGAGTGGTCTAAGGCGTTGCGTTCAGGTCGCAGTCTCCCCAGGAGGCGTGGGTTCGAATCCCGCCTCAGACAGAGCCCATTGAAAGTACCAAGCAAGAACAAAGCAAACACAGTCAAGAGAGAGGTACCAGTTGCCAGGATGGCAGAGTTGTCTAAGGCGTTGCGTTCAGGTCGCAGTAACCCCAGGAGGCGTGGGTTCGAATCCCACCTCAGACAGAGCCCATTGATAGTACCAAGCAAGAAAAAAGCAAACACAGTCAAGAGAGAATTACCAGGTGCCAGGATGGCAGAGTGGTCAAAGACGCTGCGTTCAGGTCGCAGTCTCCCCAGGAGGCGTGTGTTCGAATCCCACCTCAGACAGAGCCCATTGAAAGTACCAAGCAAGAACAAAAAAACACAGTCAAGAGAGCATTACCAGTTGCCAGGATGGCAGAGCGGTCTAAGGCGTTGCGTTCAGATCGCAGTCTCCCCAGGAGGCATGGGTTCGAATCCCACCTCAGACAGACCCCATTGAAAGTACCAAGCAAGAAAAAGCAAACACAGTCAAGAGAGCATTACCAGGTGCCAGGATGGCAGAGCGGTCTAAGGCGTTGTGTTCAGGTCGCAGTCACCCCAGGAGGCGTGGGTTCGAATCCCACCTCAGACAGAGCCCATTGAAAGTACCAAGCAAGAACAATGCAAACACATTCAAGAGAGCATTACCAGATGCCAGGATGGCAGAGCGGTCTAAGGCGTTGCGTTCAGGTCGCAGTCTCCCCAGGAGGCGTGGGTTCGAATCCCACCTCAGACAGTGCCCATTGAAAGTACCAAGCAAGAACAAAGCAAACACAGTCAAGAGAGAATTACCAGTTGCCAGGATGGCAGAGCGGTCTAAGGCGTTGCGTTCAGGTCGCAGTCTCCCCAGGAGGCGTGGGTTCGAATCCCACCTCAGACAGAGCCCATTGAAAGTACCAAGCAAGAAAAAAGCAAACACAGTCAAGAGAGAATTACCAGTTGCCAGGATGGCAGAGCGGTCTAAGGCGTTGCGTTCAGGTCGCAGTCTCCCCAGGAGGCGTGGGTTCGAATCCCACCTCAGACAGAGCCCATTGAAAGTACCAAGCAATAACAAAGCAAACAAAGTCAAGAGAGAATTACCAGTTGCCAGGATGGCAGAGCGGTCTAAGGCGTTGCGTTCAGGTCGCAGTAACCCCAGGAGGCGTGGGATCGAATCCCACCTCAGACAGAGCCCATTGAAAGTACCAAGCAATAACAAAGCAAACACAGTAAAGAGAGCATTACCAGTTGCCAGGATGGCAGAGCGGTCTAAGGCGTTGCGTTCAGGTCGCAGTCTCCCCAGGAGACGTGGGTTCGAATCCCACTTCAGACAGAGCCCATTGAAAGTACCAGCAAGAACAAAGCAAACACATTCAAGAGAGCATTACCAGGTGCCAGGATGGCAGAGTGGTCAAAGACGCTGCGTTCAGGTCGCAGTCTCCCCAGGAAGTGTGGGTTCGAATCCCGCCTCAGACAAAGCCCATTGAAAGTACCAAGCAAGAACAAAGCAAACACAGTCAAGAGAGAGTTACCAGTTGCCAGGATGGCAGAGCGGTCTAAGGCGTTGCGTTCAGGTCCCAGTAACCCCAGGAGGCGTGGTTTCAAATCCCACCTCAGACAGAGCCCATTGATAGTACTAAGCAAGAAAAAAGCAAACACAGTCAAGAGAGAATTACCAGTTGCCAGGATTGCAGAGCGGTCTAAGGCGTTGCGTTCAGTTCGCAGTCTCCCCAAGAGGTGTGGGTTCGAATCCCGCCTCAGACAGTGCCCATTGAAAGTACCAAGCAATAATAAAGCAAATACAGTCAAGAGAGCATTACCAGTTGCCAGGATGGCAGAGCGGTCTAAGGCGTTGCGTTCAGGTCGCAGTCTCCCCAGGAGGCGTGGGTTCGAATCCCGCCTCAGACAGAGCCCATTGAAAGGACCAAGCAAGAAAAAGCAAACACAGTCAAGAGAGCATTACCAGGTGCCAGGATGGCAGAGCGGTCTAAGGCGTTGTGTTCAGGTCGCAGTCACCCCAGGAGGCGTGGGTTCGAATCCCGCCTCAGACATTGCCCATTGAAAGTACCAAGCAAGAAAAAGCAAACAATGTCAAGAGATCATTACCAGGTGCCAGGATGGCAGAGTGGTCAAAGACGCTGCGTTCAGGTCGCAGTCTCCCCAGGAAGTGTGGGTTCGAATCCCGCCTCAGACAGAGCCCATTGAAAGGACCAAGCAAGAAAAAGCAAACACAGTCAAGAGAGAATTACCAGTTGCCAGGATTGCAGAGCGGTCTAAGGCGTTGTGTTCAGGGCGCAGTCTCCCCAGGAGGCGTGGGTTCGAATCCCGCTTCAGACAGAGCCCATTGAAAGTACCAGCAAGAACAAAGCAAACACATTCAAGAGAGCATTACCAGGTGCCAGGATGGCAGAATGGTCAAAGAGGCTGCGTTCAGGTCGCAGTCTCCCCAGGAGGCGTGGGTTTGAATCCCGCCTCCGACAGAGCCCATTGAAAGTACCAAGCAATAACAAAGCTAACACAGTCAAGAGAGCATTACCAGCTGCCAGGATGGCAGAGCGGTCTAAGGCGTTGCGTTCAGGTCGCAGTCTCCCCAGGAGGCGTGGGTTCGAATCCCGCCTCAGACATTGCCCTTTGAAAGTACCAAGCAAGAACAAAGCAAACACAGTCAAGAGAGCATTACCAGCTGCCAGGATGGCAGAGCGGTCTAAGGCGTTGCGTTCAGGTCGCAGTCTCCCCAGGAGGCATGGGTTCGAATCCCACCTCAGACAGAGCCCATTGAAAGTACCAAGCAAGAAAAAGCAAACAATGTCAAGAGATCATTACCAGTTGCCAGGATGGCAGAGCGGTCTAAGGCGTTGTGTTCAGGGCGCAGTCTCCCCAGGAGGCGTGGGTTCGAATCCCGCTTCAGACAGAGCCCATTGAAAGTACCTGCAAGAACAAAGCAAACACATTCAAGAGAGCATTACCAGGTGCCAGGATGGCAGAGTGGTCAAAGAGGCTGCGTTCAGGTCGCAGTCTCCCCAGGAGGCGTGGGTTTGAATCCCGCCTCCGACAGAGCCCATTGAAAGGACCATGCACGAACAAAGCTAACACAGTCAAGAGAGCATTACCAGCTGCCAGGATGGCAGAGCGGTCTAAGGCGTTGCGTTCAGGTCGCAGTCTCCCCAGGAGGCGTGGGTTCGAATCCCGCCTCAGATATTGCCCATTGAAAGTACCAAGCAAGAACAAAGCAAACACATTCAAGAGAGCATTACCAGCTGCCAGGATGGCAGAGCGGTCTAAGGCATTGCGTTCAGATCGCAGTCTCCCCAGGAGGTGTGGGTTCGAATCCCGCCTCAGACAGTGCCCATTGAAAGTACCAATCAATAATAAAGCAAACACAGTCAAGAGAGCATTACCAGTTGCCAGGATGGCAGAGCGGTCTAAGGCGTTGCGTTCAGGTCGCAGTCTCCCCAGGAGGCGTGGGTTCGAACCCCACCTCAGACAGTGCCCATTGAAAGTACCAAGCAAGATCAAAGCAAACACAGACAAGAGAGCATTACCAGATGCCAGGATGGCAGAGCGGTCTAAGGCGTTGCGTTCAGGTCGCAGTCTCCCCAGGAGGCGTGGGTTCGAATCCCAAGAACAAAGCAAACACATTCAAGAGAGCATTACCAGATGCCAGGATGGCAGAGTGGTCTAAGGCGTTGCGTTCAGGTCGCAGTCTCCCCAGGAGGCGTGGGTTCGAATCCCGCCTCAGACAGTGCCCATTGAAAGTACCAAGCAAGAACAAAGCAAACACATTCAAGAGAGCATTACCAGATGCCAGGATGGCAGAGTGGTCTAAGGCGTTGCGTTCAGGTCGCAGTCTCCCCAGGAGGCGTGGGTTCGAATCCCGCCTCAGACAGAGCCCATTGAAAGTACCAAGCAAGAACAAAGCAAACACAGTCAAGAGAGAGGTACCAGTTGCCAGGATGGCAGAGTTGTCTAAGGCGTTGCGTTCAGGTCGCAGTAACCCCAGGAGGCGTGGGTTCGAATCCCACCTCAGACAGAGCCCATTGATAGTACCAAGCAAGAAAAAAGCAAACACAGTCAAGAGAGAATTACCAGGTGCCAGGATGGCAGAGTGGTCAAAGACGCTGCGTTCAGGTCGCAGTCTCCCCAGGAGGCGTGTGTTCGAATCCCACCTCAGACAGAGCCCATTGAAAGTACCAAGCAAGAACAAAGCAAACACAGTCAAGAGAGCATTACCAGTTGCCAGGATGGCAGAGCGGTCTAAGGCGTTGCGTTCAGGTCGGAGTCTCCCCAGGAGGCGTGGGTTCGAATCCCACCTCAGACAGAGCCCATTGAAAGTACCAAGCAATAACAAAGCAAACACAGTCAAGAGAGCATTACCAGTTGCCAGGATGGCAGAGCGGTCTAAGGCGTTGCGTTCAGATCGCAGTCTCCCCAGGAGGCATGGGTTCGAATCCCACCTCAGACAGACCCCATTGAAAGTACCAAGCAAGAAAAAGCAAACACAGTCAAGAGAGCATTACCAGGTGCCAGGATGGCAGAGCGGTCTAAGGCGTTGTGTTCAGGTCGCAGTCACCCCAGGAGGCGTGGGTTCGAATCCCACCTCAGACAGAGCCCATTGAAAGTACCAAGCAAGAACAATGCAAACACATTCAAGAGAGCATTACCAGATGCCAGGATGGCAGAGCGGTCTAAGGCGTTGCGTTCAGGTCGCAGTCTCCCCAGGAGGCGTGGGTTCGAATCCCACCTCAGACAGTGCCCATTGAAAGTACCAAGCAAGAACAAAGCAAACACAGTCAAGAGAGAATTACCAGTTGCCAGGATGGCAGAGCGGTCTAAGGCGTTGCGTTCAGGTCGCAGTCTCCCCAGGAGGCGTGGGTTCGAATCCCACCTCAGACAGAGCCCATTGAAAGTACCAAGCAAGAAAAAAGCAAACACAGTCAAGAGAGAATTACCAGTTGCCAGGATGGCAGAGCGGTCTAAGGCGTTGCGTTCAGGTCGCAGTCTCCCCAGGAGGCGTGGGTTCGAATCCCACCTCAGACAGAGCCCATTGAAAGTACCAAGCAATAACAAAGCAAACAAAGTCAAGAGAGAATTACCAGTTGCCAGGATGGCAGAGCGGTCTAAGGCGTTGCGTTCAGGTCGCAGTAACCCCAGGAGGCGTGGGATTGAATCCCACCTCAGACAGAGCCCATTGAAAGTACCAAGCAATAACAAAGCAAACACAGTAAAGAGAGCATTACCAGTTGCCAGGATGGCAGAGCGGTCTAAGGCGTTGCGTTCAGGTCGCAGTCTCCCCAGGAGACGTGGGTTCGAATCCCACTTCAGACAGAGCCCATTGAAAGTACCAGCAAGAACAAAGCAAACACATTCAAGAGAGCATTACCAGGTGCCAGGATGGCAGAGTGGTCAAAGACGCTGCGTTCAGGTCGCAGTCTCCCCAGGAAGTGTGGGTTCGAATCCCGCCTCAGACAAAGCCCATTGAAAGTACCAAGCAAGAACAAAGCAAACACAGTCAAGAGAGAGTTACCAGTTGCCAGGATGGCAGAGCGGTCTAAGGCGTTGCGTTCAGGTCCCAGTAACCCCAGGAGGCGTGGTTTCAAATCCCACCTCAGACAGAGCCCATTGATAGTACTAAGCAAGAAAAAAGCAAACACAGTCAAGAGAGAATTACCAGTTGCCAGGATTGCAGAGCGGTCTAAGGCGTTGCGTTCAGGTCGCAGTCTCCCCAGGAGGCGTGGGTTCGAATCCCGCCTCAGACAGTGCCCATTGAAAGTACCAAGCAATAATAAAGCAAATACAGTCAAGAGAGCATTACCAGTTGCCAGGATGGCAGAGCGGTCTAAGGCGTTGCGTTCAGGTCGCAGTCTCCCCAGGAGGCGTGGGTTCGAATCCCGCCTCAGACAGAGCCCATTGAAAGGACCAAGCAATAACAAAGCAAACAGAGTAAAGAGAGCATTACCAGTTGCCAGGATGGCAGAGCGGTCTAAGGCGTTGCGTTCAGGTCGCAGTCTCCCCAGGAGGCGTGGGTTCGAATCCCGCCTCAGACATTGCCCATTGAAAGTACCAAGCAAGAACAAAGCAAACACAGTCAAGAGAGCATTACCAGCTGCCAGGATGGCAGAGCGGTCTAAGGCGTTGCGTTCAGGTCGCAGTCTCCCCAGGAGGCATGGGTTCGAATCCCACCTCAGACAGAGCCCATTGAAAGTACCGAACAATAACAAAGCAAACACAGTAAAGAGAGAATTACCAGTTGCCAGGATGGCAGAGCGGTCTAAGGCGTTGCGTTCAGGTCGCAGTCTCCCCAGGAGGCGTGGGTTCGAATCCCGCCTCAGACATTGCCCATTGAAAGTACCAAGCAAGAACAAAGCAAACACAGTCAAGAGAGCATTACCAGCTGCCAGGATGGCAGAGCGGTCTAAGGCGTTGCGTTCAGGTCGCAGTCTCCCCAGGAGGCATGGGTTCGAATCCCACCTCAGACAGAGCCCATTGAAAGTACCGAACAATAACAAAGCAAACACAGTAAAGAGAGAATTACCAGTTGCCAGGATGGCAGAGCGGTCTAAGGCGTTGCGTTCAGGTCGCAGTCTCCCCAGGAGGCGTGGGTTCGAATCCCGCCTCAGACATTGCCCATTGAAAGTACCAAGCAAGAACAAAGCAAACACAGTCAAGAGAGAATTACCAGTTGCCAGGATGGCAGAGCGGTCTAAGGCGTTGCGTTCAGATCGCAGTCTCCCCAGGAGGCATGGGTTCGAATCCCACCTCAGACAGAGCCCATTGAAAGTACCAAGCAAGAAAAAAGCAAACACAGTCAAGAGAGCATTACCAGGTGCCAGGATGGCAGAGCGGTCTAAGGCGTTGCGTTCAGGACGCAGTCACCCCAGGAGGCGTGGGTTCGAATCCCACCTCAGACAGAGCCCATTGAAAGTACCAAGCAAGAACAAAGCAAACACATTCAAGAGAGCATTACCAGATGCCAGGATGGCAGAGCGGTCAAAGGCGTTGCGTTCAGGTCGCAGTCTCCCCAGGAGGCGTGGGTTCGAATCCCACCTCAGACAGTGCCCATTGAAAGTACCAAGCAAGAACAAAGCAAACACAGTCAAGAGAGAATTACCAGTTGCCAGGATGGCAGAGCGGTCTAAGGCGTTGCGTTCAGGTCGCAGTCTCCCCAGGAGGCGTGGGTTCGAATCCCACCTCAGACAGAGCCCATTGAAAGTACCAAGCAAGAAAAAAGCAAACACAGTCAAGAGAGAATTACCAGTTGCCAGGATGGCAGAGCGGTTTAAGGCGTTGCGTTCAGGTCGCAGTCTCCCCAGGAGGCGTGGGTTCGAATCCCACCTCAGACAGAGCCCATTGAAAGTACCAAGCAATAACAAAGCAAACAAAGTCAAGAGAGCATTACCAGTTGCCAGGATGGCAGAGCGGTCTAAGGCGTTGCGTTCAGGTCGCAGTCTCCCCATGAGGCGTGGGTTCGAATCCCACCTCAGACAGAGCCCATTGAAAGTACCAAGCAAGAACAAAGCAAACACAGTCAAGAGAGCATTACCAGTTGCCAGGATGGCAGAGCGGTCTAAGGCGTTGCGTTCAGGTCGGAGTCTCCCCAGGAGGCGTGGGTTCGAATCCCACCTCAGACAGAGCCCATTGAAAGTACCAAGCAATAACAAAGCAAACACAGTCAAGAGAGCATTACCAGTTGCCAGGATGGCAGAGCGGTCTAAGGCGTTGCGTTCAGATCGCAGTCTCCCCAGGAGGCATGGGTTCGAATCCCACCTCAGACAGACCCCATTGAAAGTACCAAGCAAGAAAAAGCAAACACAGTCAAGAGAGCATTACCAGGTGCCAGGATGGCAGAGCGGTCTAAGGCGTTGTGTTCAGGTCGCAGTCACCCCAGGAGGCGTGGGTTCGAATCCCACCTCAGACAGAGCCCATTGAAAGTACCAAGCAAGAACAATGCAAACACATTCAAGAGAGCATTACCAGATGCCAGGATGGCAGAGCGGTCTAAGGCGTTGCGTTCAGGTCGCAGTCTCCCCAGGAGGCGTGGGTTCGAATCCCACCTCAGACAGTGCCCATTGAAAGTACCAAGCAAGAACAAAGCAAACACAGTCAAGAGAGAATTACCAGTTGCCAGGATGGCAGAGCGGTCTAAGGCGTTGCGTTCAGGTCGCAGTCTCCCCAGGAGGCGTGGGTTCGAATCCCACCTCAGACAGAGCCCATTGAAAGTACCAAGCAAGAAAAAAGCAAACACAGTCAAGAGAGAATTACCAGTTGCCAGGATGGCAGAGCGGTCTAAGGCGTTGCGTTCAGGTCGCAGTCTCCCCAGGAGGCGTGGGTTCGAATCCCACCTCAGACAGAGCCCATTGAAAGTACCAAGCAATAACAAAGCAAACAAAGTCAAGAGAGAATTACCAGTTGCCAGGATGGCAGAGCGGTCTAAGGCGTTGCGTTCAGGTCGCAGTAACCCCAGGAGGCGTGGGATCGAATCCCACCTCAGACAGAGCCCATTGAAAGTACCAAGCAATAACAAAGCAAACACAGTAAAGAGAGCATTACCAGTTGCCAGGATGGCAGAGCGGTCTAAGGCGTTGCGTTCAGGTCGCAGTCTCCCCAGGAGACGTGGGTTCGAATCCCACTTCAGACAGAGCCCATTGAAAGTACCAGCAAGAACAAAGCAAACACATTCAAGAGAGCATTACCAGGTGCCAGGATGGCAGAGTGGTCAAAGACGCTGCGTTCAGGTCGCAGTCTCCCCAGGAAGTGTGGGTTCGAATCCCGCCTCAGACAAAGCCCATTGAAAGTACCAAGCAAGAACAAAGCAAACACAGTCAAGAGAGAGTTACCAGTTGCCAGGATGGCAGAGCGGTCTAAGGCGTTGCGTTCAGGTCCCAGTAACCCCAGGAGGCGTGGTTTCAAATCCCACCTCAGACAGAGCCCATTGATAGTACTAAGCAAGAAAAAAGCAAACACAGTCAAGAGAGAATTACCAGTTGCCAGGATTGCAGAGCGGTCTAAGGCGTTGCGTTCAGGTCGCAGTCTCCCCAGGAGGCGTGGGTTCGAATCCCGCCTCAGACAGTGCCCATTGAAAGTACCAAGCAATAATAAAGCAAATACAGTCAAGAGAGCATTACCAGTTGCCAGGATGGCAGAGCGGTCTAAGGCGTTGCGTTCAGGTCGCAGTCTCCCCAGGAGGCGTGGGTTCGAATCCCGCCTCAGACAGAGCCCATTGAAAGGACCAAGCAATAACAAAGCAAACAGAGTAAAGAGAGCATTACCAGTTGCCAGGATGGCAGAGCGGTCTAAGGCGTTGCGTTCAGGTCGCAGTCTCCCCAGGAGGCGTGGGTTCGAATCCCGCCTCAGACATTGCCCATTGAAAGTACCAAGCAAGAACAAAGCAAACACAGTCAAGAGAGCATTACCAGCTGCCAGGATGGCAGAGCGGTCTAAGGCGTTGCGTTCAGGTCGCAGTCTCCCCAGGAGGCATGGGTTCGAATCCCACCTCAGACAGAGCCCATTGAAAGTACCGAACAATAACAAAGCAAACACAGTAAAGAGAGAATTACCAGTTGCCAGGATGGCAGAGCGGTCTAAGGCGTTGCGTTCAGGTCGCAGTCTCCCCAGGAGGCGTGGGTTCGAATCCCGCCTCAGACATTGCCCATTGAAAGTACCAAGCAAGAACAAAGCAAACACAGTCAAGAGAGCATTACCAGCTGCCAGGATGGCAGAGCGGTCTAAGGCGTTGCGTTCAGGTCGCAGTCTCCCCAGGAGGCATGGGTTCGAATCCCACCTCAGACAGAGCCCATTGAAAGTACCGAACAATAACAAAGCAAACACAGTAAAGAGAGAATTACCAGTTGCCAGGATGGCAGAGCGGTCTAAGGCGTTGCGTTCAGGTCGCAGTCTCCCCAGGAGGCGTGGGTTCGAATCCCGCCTCAGACATTGCCCATTGAAAGTACCAAGCAAGAACAAAGCAAACACAGTCAAGAGAGAATTACCAGTTGCCAGGATGGCAGAGCGGTCTAAGGCGTTGCGTTCAGATCGCAGTCTCCCCAGGAGGCATGGGTTCGAATCCCACCTCAGACAGAGCCCATTGAAAGTACCAAGCAAGAAAAAAGCAAACACAGTCAAGAGAGCATTACCAGGTGCCAGGATGGCAGAGCGGTCTAAGGCGTTGCGTTCAGGACGCAGTCACCCCAGGAGGCGTGGGTTCGAATCCCACCTCAGACAGAGCCCATTGAAAGTACCAAGCAAGAACAAAGCAAACACATTCAAGAGAGCATTACCAGATGCCAGGATGGCAGAGCGGTCAAAGGCGTTGCGTTCAGGTCGCAGTCTCCCCAGGAGGCGTGGGTTCGAATCCCACCTCAGACAGTGCCCATTGAAAGTACCAAGCAAGAACAAAGCAAACACAGTCAAGAGAGAATTACCAGTTGCCAGGATGGCAGAGCGGTCTAAGGCGTTGCGTTCAGGTCGCAGTCTCCCCAGGAGGCGTGGGTTCGAATCCCACCTCAGACAGAGCCCATTGAAAGTACCAAGCAAGAAAAAAGCAAACACAGTCAAGAGAGAATTACCAGTTGCCAGGATGGCAGAGCGGTTTAAGGCGTTGCGTTCAGGTCGCAGTCTCCCCAGGAGGCGTGGGTTCGAATCCCACCTCAGACAGAGCCCATTGAAAGTACCAAGCAATAACAAAGCAAACAAAGTCAAGAGAGCATTACCAGTTGCCAGGATGGCAGAGCGGTCTAAGGCGTTGCGTTCAGGTCGCAATCTCCCCATGAGGCGTGGGTTCGAATCCCACCTCAGACAGAGCCCATTGAAAGTACCAAGCAATAACAAAGCAAACAAAGTCAAGAGAGAATTACCAGTTGCCAGGATGGCAGAGCGGTCTAAGGCGTTGCGTTCAGGTCGCAGTAACCCCAGGAGGCGTGGGATCGAATCCCACCTCAGACAGAGCCCATTGAAAGTACCAAGCAATAACAAAGCAAACACAGTAAAGAGAGCATTACCAGTTGCCAGGATGGCAGAGCGGTCTAAGGCGTTGCGTTCAGGTCGCAGTCTCCCCAGGAGACGTGCGTTCGAATCCCACTTCAGACAGAGCCCATTGAAAGTACCAGCAAGAACAAAGCAAACACATTCAAGAGAGCATTACCAGGTGCCAGGATGGCAGAGCGGTCTAAGGCGTTGCGTTCAGGTCGCAGAAACCCCAGCAGGCGTGGGTTGGAATCCCACCTCAGACAGAGCCCATTGAAAGTACCAAGCAAGAACAAAGCAAACACATTGAAGAGAGCATTACCAGATGCCAGGATGGCAGAGTGGTCTAAGGCGTTGCGTTCAGTTCGCAGTCTCCCCAGGAGGCGTGGGTTCGAATCCCACCTCAGACAGAGCCCATTGAAAGTACCAAGCAATAACAAAGCAAACAAAGTCAAGAGAGCATTACCAGTTGCCAGGATGGCAGAGCGGTCTAAGGCGTTGCGTTCAGGTCGCAGTCTCCCCAGGAGGCGTGGGTTCGAATCCCACCTCAGACAGAGCCCATTGAAAGTACCAAGCAATAACAAAGCAAACAAAGTCAAGAGAGAATTACCAGTTGCCAGGATGGCAGAGCGGTCTAAGGCGTTGCGTTCAGGTCGCAGTAACCCCAGGAGGCGTGGGATCGAATCCCACCTCAGACAGAGCCCATTGAAAGTACCAAGCAATAACAAAGCAAACACAGTAAAGAGAGCATTACCAGTTGCCAGGATGGCAGAGCGGTCTAAGGCGTTGCGTTCAGGTCGCAGTCTCCCCAGGAGACGTGGGTTCGAATCCCACTTCAGACAGACCCCATTGAAAGTACCAGCAAGAACAAAGCAAACAGATTCAAGAGAGCATTACCAGGTGCCAGGATGGCAGAGTGGTCAAAGACGCTGCGTTCAGGTCGCAGTCTCCCCAGGAGGTGTGGGTTCGAATCCCGCCTCAGACAGAGCCCATTGAAAGTACCAAGCAAGAACAAAGCAAACACAGTCAAGAGAGAGTTACCAGTTGCCTGGATGGCAGAGCGGTCTAAGGCGTTGCGTTCAGGTCCCAGTAACCCCAGGAGGCGTGGTTTCAAATCCCACCTCAGACAGAGCCCATTGATAGTACTAAGCAAGAAAAAAGCAAACACAGTCAAGAGAGAATTACCAGTTGCCAGGATGGCAGAGCGGCCTCAGGCGTTGCGTTCAGTTCGCAGTCTCCCCAGGAGGCGTGGGTTCGAATCCCACCTCAGACAGAGCCCATTGAAAGTACCAAGCAATAACAAAGCAAACACAGTCAAGAGAGAATTACCAGTTGCCAGGATGGCAGAGCGGTCTAAGGCGTTGCGTTCAGGTCGCAGTAACCCCAGGAGGCGTGGGTTCGAATCCCACCTCAGACAGAGCCCATTGAAAGTACCAAGCAATAACAAAGCAAACACAGTCAAGAGAGCATTACCAGTTGCCAGGATGGCAGTGCGGTCGAAGGCGTTGCGTTCAGGTCGCAGTAACCCCAGCAGGCGTGGGTTGGAATCCCACCTCAGACAGAGCCCATTGAAAGTACCAAGCAAGAACAAAGCAAACACATTGAAGAGAGCATTACCAGATGCCAGGATGGCAGAGTGGTCTAAGGCGTTGCGTTCAGGTCGCAGTCTCCCCAGGAGGCGTGGGTTCGAATCCCGCCTCAGATAGAGCCCATTGAAAGTACCAAGCAAGAACAAAGCAAACACAGTCAAGAGAGAGGTACCAATTGCAAGGATGGCAGAGTTGTCTAAGGCGTTGCGTTCAGGTCGCAGTAACCCCAGGAGGCGTGGGTTCGAATCCCACCTCAGACAGAGCCCATTGATAGTACCAAGCAAGAAAAAAGCAAACACAGTCAAGAGAGAATTACCAGGTGCCAGGATGGCAGAGCGGTCAAAGACGCTGCGTTCAGGTCGCAGTCTCCCCAGGAGGCGTGGGTTCGAATCCCGCCTCAGACAGATCCCATTGAAAGTACCAAGCAAGAACAAAGTAAACACAGTCAAGAGAGAGGTACCAGTTGCCAGGATGGCAGAGTTGTCTAAGGCGTTGCGTTCAGGTCCCAGTAACCCCAGGAGGCGTGGTTTCAAATCCCACCTCAGACAGAGCCCATTGATAGTACTAAGCAAGAAAAAAGCAAACACAGTCAAGAGAGAATTACCAGTTGCCAGGATGGCAGAGCGGTCTAAGGCGTTGCGTTCAGTTCGCAGTCTCCCCAGGAGGCGTGGGTTCGAATCCCACCTCAGACAGAGCCCATTGAAAGTACCAAGCAATAACAAAGCAAACACAGTCAAGAGAGAATTACCAGTTGCCAGGATGGCAGAGCGGTCTAAGGCGTTGCGTTCAGGTCGCAGTAACCCCAGGAGGCTTGGGTTCGAATCCCACCTCAGACAGAGCCTATTGAAAGTACCAAGCAATAACAAAGCAAACACAGTCAAGAGAGCATTACCAGATGCCAGGATGGCAGAGTGGTCTAAGGCGTTGCGTTCAGGTCGCAGTCTCCCCAGGAGGCGTGGGTTCGAATCCCACCTCAGACAGAGCCCATTGAAAGTACCAAGCAATAACAAAGCAAACACAGTCAAGAGAGAATTACCAGTTGCCAGGATGGCAGAGCGGTCTAAGGCGTTGCGTTCAGGTCGCAGTAACCCCAGCAGGCGTGGGTTCGAATCCCACCTCAGACAGAGCCTATTGAAAGTACCAAGCAATAACAAAGCAAACACAGTCAAGAGAGCATTACCAGATGCCAGGATGGCAGAGTGGTCTAAGGCGTTGCGTTCAGTTCGCAGTCTCCCCATGAGGCGTGGGTTCGAATCCCACCTCAGACAGAGCCCATTGAAAGTACCAAGCAATAACAAAGCAAACACAGTCAAGAGAGAATTACCAGTTGCCAGGATGGCAGAGCGGTCTAAGGCGTTGCGTTCAGGTCGCAGAAACCCCAGCAGGCGTGGGTTGGAATCCCACCTCAGACAGAGCCCATTGAAAGTACCAAGCAAGAACAAAGCAAACACATTGAAGAGAGCATTACCAGATGCCAGGATGGCAGAGTGGTCTAAGGCGTTGCGTTCAGGTCGCAGTCTCCCCAGGAGGCGTGGGTTCGAATCCCGCCTCAGATAGAGCCCATTGAAAGTACCAAGCAAGAACAAAGCAAACACAGTCAAGAGAGAGGTACCAGTTGCAAGGATGGCAGAGTTGTCTAAGGCGTTGCGTTCAGGTCGCAGTAACCCCAGGAGGCGTGGGTTCGAATCCCACCTCAGACAGAGCCCATTGATAGTACCAAGCAAGAAAAAAGCAAACACAGTCAAGAGAGAATTACCAGGTGCCAGGATGGCAGAGCGGTCAAAGACGCTGCGTTCAGGTCGCAGTCTCCCCAGGAGGCGTGGGTTCGAATCCCGCCTCAGACAGATCCCATTGAAAGTACCAAGCAAGAACAAAGTAAACACAGTCAAGAGAGAGGTACCAGTTGCCAGGATGGCAGAGTTGTCTAAGGCGTTGCGTTCAGGTCGCAGTAACCCCAGGAGGCGTGGGTTCGAATCCCGCCTCTGACAGAGCCCGTTGAAAGTACCAAGCAAGAACAAAGCAAACACAGTCAAGAGAGCATTACCAGCTGCCAGGATGGCAGAGCGGTCTAAGGTGTTGCGTTCAGATCGCAGTCTCCCCAGGAGGCATGGGTTCGAATCCCACCTCAGACAGAGCCCATTGAAAGTACCAAGCAAGAAAAAAGCATACACAGTCAAGAGAGCATTACCAGGTGCCAGGATGGCAGAGCGGTCTAAGGCGTTACGTTCAGGTCGCAGTCTCCCCAGGAGGCGTGGGTTCGAATCCCACCTCAGACAGAGCCCATTGAAAGTACCAAGCAATAACAAAGCAAACACAGTCAAGAGAGCATTACCAGTTGCCAGGATGGCAGAGTTGTCTAAGGCGTTGCGTTCAGGTCGCAGTCTCCCCAGGAGGCGTGGGTTCGAATCCCGCCTCTGACAGAGCCAGTTGAACGTACCAAGCAAGAAAAAAGCAAACACAGTCAAGAGAGCATTACCAGTTGCCAGGATGGCAGAGCGGTCTAAGGCGTTGCGTTCAGGTTGCAGTCTCCCCAGGAGGCGTGGGTTCGAACCCCACCTCAGACAGTGCCCATTGAAAGTACCAAGCAAGAACAAAGCAAACACAGTCAAGAGAGCATTACCAGATGCCAGGATGGCAGAGCGGTCTAAGGCGTTGCGTTCAGGTCGCAGTCTCCCCAGGAGGCGTGGGTTCGAATCCCAAGAACAAAGCAAACACATTCAAGAGAGCATTACCAGATGCCAGGATGGCAGAGTGGTCTAAGGCGTTGCGTTCAGGTCGCAGTCTCCCCAGGAGGCGTGGGTTCGAATCCCGCCTCAGACAGTGCCCATTGAAAGTACCAAGCAAGAACAAAGCAAACACATTCAAGAGAGCATTACCAGATGCCAGGATGGCAGAGTGGTCTAAGGCGTTGCGTTCAGGTCGCAGTCTCCCCAGGAGGCCTGGGTTCGAATCCCGCCTCAGACAGAGCCCATTGAAAGTACCAAGCAAGAACAAAGCAAACACAGTCAAGAGAGAGGTACCAGTTGCCAGGTTGGCAGAGTTGTCTAAGGCGTTGCGTTCAGGTCGCAGTAACCCCAGGAGGCGTGGGTTCGAATCCCACCTCAGACAGAGCCCATTGATAGTACCAAGCAAGAAAAAAGCAAACACAGTCAAGAGAGAATTACCAGGTGCCAGGATGGCAGAGTGGTCAAAGACGCTGCGTTCAGGTCGCAGTCTCCCCAGGAGGCGTGGGTTCGAATCCCGCCTCAGACAGAGCCCATTGAAAGTACCAAGCAAGAACAAAGTAAACACAGTCAAGAGAGAGGTACCAGTTGCCAGGATGGCAGAGTTGTCTAAGGCGTTGCGTTCAGGTCGCAGTAACCCCAGGAGGCGTGGGTTCGAATCCCACCTCAGACAGAGCCCATTGATAGTACCAAGCAAGAAAAAAGCAAACACAGTCAAGAGAGAATTACCAGTTGCCAGGATGGCAGAGCGGTCTAAGGCGTTGCGTTCAGGTCGGTGTCTCCCCAGGAGGCGTGGGTTCGAATCCCACCTCAGACAGAGCCCATTGAAAGTACCAAGCAATAACAAAGCAAACAAAGTCAAGTGAGCATTCCCAGTTGCCAGGATGGCAGAGCGGTCTAAGGCGTTGCTTTCAGGTCGCAGTCTCCCCAGGAGGCGTGTGTTCGAATCCCACCTCAGACAGAGCCCATTGAAAGTACCAAGCAATAACCAAGCAAACACAGTCAAGAGAGCATTACCAGTTGCCAGGATGGCAGAGCGGTCTAAGGTGTTGCGTTCAGATCGCAGTCTCCCCAGGAGGCATGGGTTCGAATCCCACCTCAGACAGAGCCCATTGAAAGTACCAAGCAAGAAAAAAGCAAACACAGTCAAGAGAGCATTACCAGGTGCCAGGATGGCAGAGCGGTCTAAGGCGTTGCGTTCAGGTCGCAGTCACCCCAGGAGGCGTGGGTTCGAATCCCACCTCAGACAGAGCCCTTTGAAAGTACCAAGCAAGAACAATGCAAACACATTCAAGAGAGCATTACCAGATGCCAGGATGGCAGAGCGGTCTAAGACGTTGCGTTCAGGTCGCAGTCTCCCCAGGAGGCGTGGGTTCGAATCCCACCTCAGACAGAGCCCTTTGAAAGTACCAAGCAAGAACAATGCAAACACATTCAAGAGAGCATTACCAGATGCCAGGATGGCAGAGCGGTCTAAGGCGTTGCGTTCAGGTCCCAGTAACCCCAGGAGGCGTGGTTTCAAATCCCACCTCAGACAGAGCCCATTGATAGTACTAAGCAAGAAAAAAGCAAACACAGTCAAGAGAGAATTACCAGTTGCCAGGATGGCAGAGCGGTCTAAGGCGTTGCGTTCAGTTCGCAGTCTCCCCAGGAGGCGTGGGTTCGAATCCCACCTCAGACAGAGCCCATTGAAAGTACCAAGCAATAACAAAGCAAACACAGTCAAGAGAGAATTACCAGTTGCCAGGATGGCAGAGCGGTCTAAGGCGTTGCGTTCAGGTCGCAGTAACCCCAGGAGGCGTGGGTTCGAATCCCACCTCAGACAGAGCCTATTGAAAGTACCAAGCAATAACAAAGCAAACACAGTCAAGAGAGCATTACCAGTTGCCAGGATGGCAGTGCGTTCTAAGGCGTTGCCTTTCAGGTCGCAGTCTCCCCAGGAGGCGTGGGTTCGAATCCCGCCTCTGACAGAGCCCATTGAACGTACCAAGCAAGAAAAAAGCAAACACAGTCAAGAGAGCATTACCAGCTGCCAGGATGGCAGAGCGGTCTAAGGCGTTGCGTGCAGGTCGCAGTCTCCCCAGGAGGCGTGGGTTCGAATCCCGCCTCTGACAGAGCCCGTTGAAAGTACCAAGCAAGAACAAAGCAAACACAGTCAAGAGAGCATTACCAGCTGCCAGGATGGCAGAGCGGTCTAAGGTGTTGCGTTCAGATCGCAGTCTCCCCAGGAGGCATGGGTTCGAATCCCACCTCAGACAGAGCCCATTGAAAGTACCAAGCAAGAAAAAAGCATACACAGTCAAGAGAGCATTACCAGGTGCCAGGATGGCAGAGCGGTCTAAGGCGTTGCGTTCAGGTCGCAGTCACCCCAGGAGGCGTGGGTTCGAATCCCACCTCAGACAGAGCCCTTTGAAAGTACCAAGCAAGAACAATGCAAACACATTCAAGAGAGCATTACCAGGTGCCAGGATGGCAGAGTGGTCAAAGACGCTGCGTTCAGGTCGCAGTCTCCCCAGGAGGCGTGGGTTCGAATCCCGCCTCAGACAGAGCCCATTGAAAGTACCAAGCAAGAACAAAGTAAACACAGTCAAGAGAGAGGTACCAGTTGCCAGGATGGCAGAGTTGTCTAAGGCGTTGCGTTCAGGTCGCAGTAACCCCAGGAGGCGTGGGTTCGAATCCCACCTCAGACAGAGCCCATTGATAGTACCAAGCAAGAAAAAAGCAAACACAGTCAAGAGAGAATTACCAGTTGCCAGGATGGCAGAGCGGTCTAAGGCGTTGCGTTCAGGTCGGAGTCTCCCCAGGAGGCGTGGGTTCGAATCCCACCTCAGACAGAGCCCATTGAAAGTACCAAGCAAGAACAAAGCAAACAAAGTCAAGTGAGCATTCCCAGTTGCCAGGATGGCAGAGCGGTCTAAGGCGTTGCTTTCAGGTCGCAGTCTCCCCAGGAGGCGTGTGTTCGAATCCCACCTCAGACAGAGTCCATTGAAAGTACCAAGCAATAACCAAGCAAACACAGTCAAGAGAGCATTACCAGGTGCCAGGATGGCAGAGTGGTCAAAGACGCTGCGTTCAGGTCGCAGTCTCCCCAGGAGGCGTGGGTTCGAATCCCGCCTCAGACAGAGCCCATTGAAAGTACCAAGCAAGAACAAAGTAAACACAGTCAAGAGAGAGGTACCAGTTGCCAGGATGGCAGAGTTGTCTAAGGCGTTGCGTTCAGGTCCCAGTAACCCCAGGAGGCGTGGTTTCAAATCCCACCTCAGACAGAGCCCATTGATAGTACTAAGCAAGAAAAAAGCAAACACAGTAAAGAGAGCATTACCAGTTGCCAGGATGGCAGAGCGGTCTAAGGCGTTGCGTTCAGGTCGCAGTCTCCCCAGGAGACGTGGGTTCGAATCCCACTTCAGACAGAGCCCATTGAAAGTACCAGCAAGAACAAAGCAAACACATTCAAGAGAGCATTACCAGGTGCCAGGATGGCAGAGTGGTCAAAGACGCTGCGTTCAGGTCGCAGTCTCCCCAGGAAGTGTGGGTTCGAATCCCGCCTCAGACAAAGCCCATTGAAAGTACCAAGCAAGAACAAAGCAAACACAGTCAAGAGAGAGTTACCAGTTGCCAGGATGGCAGAGCGGTCTAAGGCGTTGCGTTCAGGTCCCAGTAACCCCAGGAGGCGTGGTTTCAAATCCCACCTCAGACAGAGCCCATTGATAGTACTAAGCAAGAAAAAAGCAAACACAGTCAAGAGAGAATTACCAGTTGCCAGGATTGCAGAGCGGTCTAAGGCGTTGCGTTCAGGTCGCAGTCTCCCCAGGAGGCGTGGGTTCGAATCCCGCCTCAGACAGTGCCCATTGAAAGTACCAAGCAATAATAAAGCAAATACAGTCAAGAGAGCATTACCAGTTGCCAGGATGGCAGAGCGGTCTAAGGCGTTGCGTTCAGGTCGCAGTCTCCCCAGGAGGCGTGGGTTCGAATCCCGCCTCAGACAGAGCCCATTGAAAGGACCAAGCAATAACAAAGCAAACAGAGTAAAGAGAGCATTACCAGTTGCCAGGATGGCAGAGCGGTCTAAGGCGTTGCGTTCAGGTCGCAGTCTCCCCAGGAGGCGTGGGTTCGAATCCCGCCTCAGACATTGCCCATTGAAAGTACCAAGCAAGAACAAAGCAAACACAGTCAAGAGAGCATTACCAGCTGCCAGGATGGCAGAGCGGTCTAAGGCGTTGCGTTCAGGTCGCAGTCTCCCCAGGAGGCATGGGTTCGAATCCCACCTCAGACAGAGCCCATTGAAAGTACCGAACAATAACAAAGCAAACACAGTAAAGAGAGAATTACCAGTTGCCAGGATGGCAGAGCGGTCTAAGACGTTGCGTTCAGGTCGCAGTCTCCCCAGGAGGCGTGGGTTCGAATCCCGCCTCAGACATTGCCCATTGAAAGTACCAAGCAAGAACAAAGCAAACACAGTCAAGAGAGCATTACCAGCTGCCAGGATGGCAGAGCGGTCTAAGGCGTTGCGTTCAGGTCGCAGTCTCCCCAGGAGGCATGGGTTCGAATCCCACCTCAGACAGAGCCCATTGAAAGTACCGAACAATAACAAAGCAAACACAGTAAAGAGAGAATTACCAGTTGCCAGGATGGCAGAGCGGTCTAAGGCGTTGCGTTCAGGTCGCAGTCTCCCCAGGAGGCGTGGGTTCGAATCCCGCCTCAGACATTGCCCATTGAAAGTACCAAGCAAGAACAAAGCAAACACAGTCAAGAGAGAATTACCAGTTGCCAGGATGGCAGAGCGGTCTAAGGCGTTGCGTTCAGATCGCAGTCTCCCCAGGAGGCATGGGTTCGAATCCCACCTCAGACAGAGCCCATTGAAAGTACCAAGCAAGAAAAAAGCAAACACAGTCAAGAGAGCATTACCAGGTGCCAGGATGGCAGAGCGGTCTAAGGCGTTGCGTTCAGGACGCAGTCACCCCAGGAGGCGTGGGTTCGAATCCCACCTCAGACAGAGCCCATTGAAAGTACCAAGCAAGAACAAAGCAAACACATTCAAGAGAGCATTACCAGATGCCAGGATGGCAGAGCGGTCAAAGGCGTTGCGTTCAGGTCGCAGTCTCCCCAGGAGGCGTGGGTTCGAATCCCACCTCAGACAGTGCCCATTGAAAGTACCAAGCAAGAACAAAGCAAACACAGTCAAGAGAGAATTACCAGTTGCCAGGATGGCAGAGCGGTCTAAGGCGTTGCGTTCAGGTCGCAGTCTCCCCAGGAGGCGTGGGTTCGAATCCCACCTCAGACAGAGCCCATTGAAAGTACCAAGCAAGAAAAAAGCAAACACAGTCAAGAGAGAATTACCAGTTGCCAGGATGGCAGAGCGGTTTAAGGCGTTGCGTTCAGGTCGCAGTCTCCCCAGGAGGCGTGGGTTCGAATCCCACCTCAGACAGAGCCCATTGAAAGTACCAAGCAATAACAAAGCAAACAAAGTCAAGAGAGCATTACCAGTTGCCAGGATGGCAGAGCGGTCTAAGGCGTTGCGTTCAGGTCGCAGTCTCCCCATGAGGCGTGGGTTCGAATCCCACCTCAGACAGAGCCCATTGAAAGTACCAAGCAATAACAAAGCAAACAAAGTCAAGAGAGAATTACCAGTTGCCAGGATGGCAGAGCGGTCTAAGGCGTTGCGTTCAGGTCGCAGTAACCCCAGGAGGCGTGGGATCGAATCCCACCTCAGACAGAGCCCATTGAAAGTACCAAGCAATAACAAAGCAAACACAGTAAAGAGAGCATTACCAGTTGCCAGGATGGCAGAGCGGTCTAAGGCGTTGCGTTCAGGTCGCAGTCTCCCCAGGAGACGTGCGTTCGAATCCCACTTCAGACAGAGCCCATTGAAAGTACCAGCAAGAACAAAGCAAACACATTCAAGAGAGCATTACCAGGTGCCAGGATGGCAGAGCGGTCTAAGGCGTTGCGTTCAGGTCGCAGTCTCCCCAGGAGGCGTGGGTTCGAATCCCACCTCAGACAGAGCCCATTGAAAGTACCAAGCAATAACAAAGCAAACAAAGTCAAGAGAGCATTACCAGTTGCCAGGATGGCAGAGCGGTCTAAGGCGTTGCGTTCAGGTCGCAGTCTCCCCAGGAGGCGTGGGTTCGAATCCCACCTCAGACAGAGCCCATTGAAAGTACCAAGCAATAACAAAGCAAACAAAGTCAAGAGAGAATTACCAGTTGCCAGGATGGCAGAGCGGTCTAAGGCGTTGCGTTCAGGTCGCAGTCTCCCCAGGAGACGTGGGTTCGAATCCCACTTCAGACAGACCCCATTGAAAGTACCAGCAAGAACAAAGCAAACAGATTCAAGAGAGCATTACCAGGTGCCAGGATGGCAGAGTGGTCAAAGACGCTGCGTTCAGGTCGCAGTCTCCCCAGGAGGTGTGGGTTCGAATCCCGCCTCAGACAGAGCCCATTGAAAGTACCAAGCAAGAACAAAGCAAACACAGTCAAGAGAGAGTTACCAGTTGCCTGGATGGCAGAGCGGTCTAAGGCGTTGCGTTCAGGTCCCAGTAACCCCAGGAGGCGTGGTTTCAAATCCCACCTCAGACAGAGCCCATTGATAGTACTAAGCAAGAAAAAAGCAAACACAGTCAAGAGAGAATTACCAGTTGCCAGGATGGCAGAGCGGCCTCAGGCGTTGCGTTCAGTTCGCAGTCTCCCCAGGAGGCGTGGGTTCGAATCCCACCTCAGACAGAGCCCATTGAAAGTACCAAGCAATAACAAAGCAAACACAGTCAAGAGAGAATTACCAGTTGCCAGGATGGCAGAGCGGTCTAAGGCGTTGCGTTCAGGTCGCAGTAACCCCAGGAGGCGTGGGTTCGAATCCCACCTCAGACAGAGCCCATTGAAAGTACCAAGCAATAACAAAGCAAACACAGTCAAGAGAGCATTACCAGTTGCCAGGATGGCAGTGCGGTCGAAGGCGTTGCGTTCAGGTCGCAGTAACCCCAGCAGGCGTGGGTTGGAATCCCACCTCAGACAGAGCCCATTGAAAGTACCAAGCAAGAACAAAGCAAACACATTGAAGAGAGCATTACCAGATGCCAGGATGGCAGAGTGGTCTAAGGCGTTGCGTTCAGGTCGCAGTCTCCCCAGGAGGCGTGGGTTCGAATCCCGCCTCAGATAGAGCCCATTGAAAGTACCAAGCAAGAACAAAGCAAACACAGTCAAGAGAGAGGTACCAGTTGCAAGGATGGCAGAGTTGTCTAAGGCGTTGCGTTCAGGTCGCAGTAACCCCAGGAGGCGTGGGTTCGAATCCCACCTCAGACAGAGCCCATTGATAGTACCAAGCAAGAAAAAAGCAAACACAGTCAAGAGAGAATTACCAGGTGCCAGGATGGCAGAGCGGTCAAAGACGCTGCGTTCAGGTCGCAGTCTCCCCAGGAGGCGTGGGTTCGAATCCCGCCTCAGACAGATCCCATTGAAAGTACCAAGCAAGAACAAAGTAAACACAGTCAAGAGAGAGGTACCAGTTGCCAGGATGGCAGAGTTGTCTAAGGCGTTGCGTTCAGGTCCCAGTAACCCCAGGAGGCGTGGTTTCAAATCCCACCTCAGACAGAGCCCATTGATAGTACTAAGCAAGAAAAAAGCAAACACAGTCAAGAGAGAATTACCAGTTGCCAGGATGGCAGAGCGGTCTAAGGCGTTGCGTTCAGTTCGCAGTCTCCCCAGGAGGCGTGGGTTCGAATCCCACCTCAGACAGAGCCCATTGAAAGTACCAAGCAATAACAAAGCAAACACAGTCAAGAGAGAATTACCAGTTGCCAGGATGGCAGAGCGGTCTAAGGCGTTGCGTTCAGGTCGCAGTAACCCCAGGAGGCGTGGGTTCGAATCCCACCTCAGACAGAGCCTATTGAAAGTACCAAGCAATAACAAAGCAAACACAGTCAAGAGAGCATTACCAGATGCCAGGATGGCAGAGTGGTCTAAGGCGTTGCGTTCAGGTCGCAGTCTCCCCAGGAGGCGTGGGTTCGAATCCCACCTCAGACAGAGCCCATTGAAAGTACCAAGCAATAACAAAGCAAACACAGTCAAGAGAGAATTACCAGTTGCCAGGATGGCAGAGCGGTCTAAGGCGTTGCGTTCAGGTCGCAGTAACCCCAGCAGGCGTGGGTTCGAATCCCACCTCAGACAGAGCCTATTGAAAGTACCAAGCAATAACAAAGCAAACACAGTCAAGAGAGCATTACCAGATGCCAGGATGGCAGAGTGGTCTAAGGCGTTGCGTTCAGTTCGCAGTCTCCCCATGAGGCGTGGGTTCGAATCCCACCTCAGACAGAGCCCATTGAAAGTACCAAGCAATAACAAAGCAAACACAGTCAAGAGAGAATTACCAGTTGCCAGGATGGCAGAGCGGTCTAAGGCGTTGCGTTCAGGTCGCAGAAACCCCAGCAGGCGTGGGTTGGAATCCCACCTCAGACAGAGCCCATTGAAAGTACCAAGCAAGAACAAAGCAAACACATTGAAGAGAGCATTACCAGATGCCAGGATGGCAGAGTGGTCTAAGGCGTTGCGTTCAGGTCGCAGTCTCCCCAGGAGGCGTGGGTTCGAATCCCGCCTCAGATAGAGCCCATTGAAAGTACCAAGCAAGAACAAAGCAAACACAGTCAAGAGAGAGGTACCAGTTGCAAGGATGGCAGAGTTGTCTAAGGCGTTGCGTTCAGGTCGCAGTAACCCCAGGAGGCGTGGGTTCGAATCCCACCTCAGACAGAGCCCATTGATAGTACCAAGCAAGAAAAAAGCAAACACAGTCAAGAGAGAATTACCAGGTGCCAGGATGGCAGAGCGGTCAAAGACGCTGCGTTCAGGTCGCAGTAACCCCAGCAGGCGTGGGTTCGAATCCCACCTCAGACAGAGCCTATTGAAAGTACCAAGCAATAACAAAGCAAACACAGTCAAGAGAGAATTACCAGTTGCCAGGATGGCAGAGCGGTCTAAGGCGTTGCGTTCAGGTCGCAGTAACCCCAGCAGGCGTGGGTTCGAATCCCACCTCAGACAGAGCCTATTGAAAGTACCAAGCAATAACAAAGCAAACACAGTCAAGAGAGCATTACCAGATGCCAGGATGGCAGAGTGGTCTAAGGCGTTGCGTTCAGTTCGCAGTCTCCCCATGAGGCGTGGGTTCGAATCCCACCTCAGACAGAGCCCATTGAAAGTACCAAGCAATAACAAAGCAAACACAGTCAAGAGAGAATTACCAGTTGCCAGGATGGCAGAGCGGTCTAAGGCGTTGCGTTCAGGTCGCAGAAACCCCAGCAGGCGTGGGTTGGAATCCCACCTCAGACAGAGCCCATTGAAAGTACCAAGCAAGAACAAAGCAAACACATTGAAGAGAGCATTACCAGATGCCAGGATGGCAGAGTGGTCTAAGGCGTTGCGTTCAGGTCGCAGTCTCCCCAGGAGGCGTGGGTTCGAATCCCGCCTCAGATAGAGCCCATTGAAAGTACCAAGCAAGAACAAAGCAAACACAGTCAAGAGAGAGGTACCAGTTGCAAGGATGGCAGAGTTGTCTAAGGCGTTGCGTTCAGGTCGCAGTAACCCCAGGAGGCGTGGGTTCGAATCCCACCTCAGACAGAGCCCATTGATAGTACCAAGCAAGAAAAAAGCAAACACAGTCAAGAGAGAATTACCAGGTGCCAGGATGGCAGAGCGGTCAAAGACGCTGCGTTCAGGTCGCAGTCTCCCCAGGAGGCGTGGGTTCGAATCCCGCCTCAGACAGATCCCATTGAAAGTACCAAGCAAGAACAAAGTAAACACAGTCAAGAGAGAGGTACCAGTTGCCAGGATGGCAGAGTTGTCTAAGGCGTTGCGTTCAGGTCGCAGTAACCCCAGGAGGCGTGGGTTCGAATCCCGCCTCTGACAGAGCCCGTTGAAAGTACCAAGCAAGAACAAAGCAAACACAGTCAAGAGAGCATTACCAGCTGCCAGGATGGCAGAGCGGTCTAAGGTGTTGCGTTCAGATCGCAGTCTCCCCAGGAGGCATGGGTTCGAATCCCACCTCAGACAGAGCCCATTGAAAGTACCAAGCAAGAAAAAAGCATACACAGTCAAGAGAGCATTACCAGGTGCCAGGATGGCAGAGCGGTCTAAGGCGTTACGTTCAGGTCGCAGTCTCCCCAGGAGGCGTGGGTTCGAATCCCACCTCAGACAGAGCCCATTGAAAGTACCAAGCAATAACAAAGCAAACACAGTCAAGAGAGCATTACCAGTTGCCAGGATGGCAGAGTTGTCTAAGGCGTTGCGTTCAGGTCGCAGTCTCCCCAGGAGGCGTGGGTTCGAATCCCGCCTCTGACAGAGCCAGTTGAACGTACCAAGCAAGAAAAAAGCAAACACAGTCAAGAGAGCATTACCAGTTGCCAGGATGGCAGAGCGGTCTAAGGCGTTGCGTTCAGGTTGCAGTCTCCCCAGGAGGCGTGGGTTCGAACCCCACCTCAGACAGTGCCCATTGAAAGTACCAAGCAAGAACAAAGCAAACACAGTCAAGAGAGCATTACCAGATGCCAGGATGGCAGAGCGGTCTAAGGCGTTGCGTTCAGGTCGCAGTCTCCCCAGGAGGCGTGGGTTCGAATCCCAAGAACAAAGCAAACACATTCAAGAGAGCATTACCAGATGCCAGGATGGCAGAGTGGTCTAAGGCGTTGCGTTCAGGTCGCAGTCTCCCCAGGAGGCGTGGGTTCGAATCCCGCCTCAGACAGTGCCCATTGAAAGTACCAAGCAAGAACAAAGCAAACACATTCAAGAGAGCATTACCAGATGCCAGGATGGCAGAGTGGTCTAAGGCGTTGCGTTCAGGTCGCAGTCTCCCCAGGAGGCCTGGGTTCGAATCCCGCCTCAGACAGAGCCCATTGAAAGTACCAAGCAAGAACAAAGCAAACACAGTCAAGAGAGAGGTACCAGTTGCCAGGTTGGCAGAGTTGTCTAAGGCGTTGCGTTCAGGTCGCAGTAACCCCAGGAGGCGTGGGTTCGAATCCCACCTCAGACAGAGCCCATTGATAGTACCAAGCAAGAAAAAAGCAAACACAGTCAAGAGAGAATTACCAGGTGCCAGGATGGCAGAGTGGTCAAAGACGCTGCGTTCAGGTCGCAGTCTCCCCAGGAGGCGTGGGTTCGAATCCCGCCTCAGACAGAGCCCATTGAAAGTACCAAGCAAGAACAAAGTAAACACAGTCAAGAGAGAGGTACCAGTTGCCAGGATGGCAGAGTTGTCTAAGGCGTTGCGTTCAGGTCGCAGTAACCCCAGGAGGCGTGGGTTCGAATCCCACCTCAGACAGAGCCCATTGATAGTACCAAGCAAGAAAAAAGCAAACACAGTCAAGAGAGAATTACCAGTTGCCAGGATGGCAGAGCGGTCTAAGGCGTTGCGTTCAGGTCGGTGTCTCCCCAGGAGGCGTGGGTTCGAATCCCACCTCAGACAGAGCCCATTGAAAGTACCAAGCAATAACAAAGCAAACAAAGTCAAGTGAGCATTCCCAGTTGCCAGGATGGCAGAGCGGTCTAAGGCGTTGCTTTCAGGTCGCAGTCTCCCCAGGAGGCGTGTGTTCGAATCCCACCTCAGACAGAGCCCATTGAAAGTACCAAGCAATAACCAAGCAAACACAGTCAAGAGAGCATTACCAGTTGCCAGGATGGCAGAGCGGTCTAAGGTGTTGCGTTCAGATCGCAGTCTCCCCAGGAGGCATGGGTTCGAATCCCACCTCAGACAGAGCCCATTGAAAGTACCAAGCAAGAAAAAAGCAAACACAGTCAAGAGAGCATTACCAGGTGCCAGGATGGCAGAGCGGTCTAAGGCGTTGCGTTCAGGTCGCAGTCACCCCAGGAGGCGTGGGTTCGAATCCCACCTCAGACAGAGCCCTTTGAAAGTACCAAGCAAGAACAATGCAAACACATTCAAGAGAGCATTACCAGATGCCAGGATGGCAGAGCGGTCTAAGACGTTGCGTTCAGGTCGCAGTCTCCCCAGGAGGCGTGGGTTCGAATCCCACCTCAGACAGAGCCCTTTGAAAGTACCAAGCAAGAACAATGCAAACACATTCAAGAGAGCATTACCAGATGCCAGGATGGCAGAGTGGTCAAAGACGCTGCGTTCAGGTCGCAGTCTCCCCAGGAGGCGTGGGTTCGAATCCCGCCTCAGACAGAGCCCATTGAAAGTACCAAGCAAGAACAAAGTAAACACAGTCAAGAGAGAGGTACCAGTTGCCAGGATGGCAGAGTTGTCTAAGGCGTTGCGTTCAGGTCGCAGTAACCCCAGGAGGCGTGGGTTCGAATCCCACCTCAGACAGAGCCCATTGATAGTACCAAGCAAGAAAAAAGCAAACACAGTCAAGAGAGAATTACCAGTTGCCAGGATGGCAGAGCGGTCTAAGGCGTTGCGTTCAGGTCGGTGTCTCCCCAGGAGGCGTGGGTTCGAATCCCACCTCAGACAGAGCCCATTGAAAGTACCAAGCAATAACAAAGCAAACAAAGTCAAGTGAGCATTCCCAGTTGCCAGGATGGCAGAGCGGTCTAAGGCGTTGCTTTCAGGTCGCAGTCTCCCCAGGAGGCGTGTGTTCGAATCCCACCTCAGACAGAGCCCATTGAAAGTACCAAGCAATAACCAAGCAAACACAGTCAAGAGAGCATTACCAGTTGCCAGGATGGCAGAGCGGTCTAAGGTGTTGCGTTCAGATCGCAGTCTCCCCAGGAGGCATGGGTTCGAATCCCACCTCAGACAGAGCCCATTGAAAGTACCAAGCAAGAAAAAAGCAAACACAGTCAAGAGAGCATTACCAGGTGCCAGGATGGCAGAGCGGTCTAAGGCGTTGCGTTCAGGTCGCAGTCACCCCAGGAGGCGTGGGTTCGAATCCCACCTCAGACAGAGCCCTTTGAAAGTACCAAGCAAGAACAATGCAAACACATTCAAGAGAGCATTACCAGATGCCAGGATGGCAGAGCGGTCTAAGACGTTGCGTTCAGGTCGCAGTCTCCCCAGGAGGCGTGGGTTCGAATCCCACCTCAGACAGAGCCCTTTGAAAGTACCAAGCAAGAACAATGCAAACACATTCAAGAGAGCATTACCAGATGCCAGGATGGCAGAGCGGTCTAAGGCGTTGCGTTCAGGTCCCAGTAACCCCAGGAGGCGTGGTTTCAAATCCCACCTCAGACAGAGCCCATTGATAGTACTAAGCAAGAAAAAAGCAAACACAGTCAAGAGAGAATTACCAGTTGCCAGGATGGCAGAGCGGTCTAAGGCGTTGCGTTCAGTTCGCAGTCTCCCCAGGAGGCGTGGGTTCGAATCCCACCTCAGACAGAGCCCATTGAAAGTACCAAGCAATAACAAAGCAAACACAGTCAAGAGAGAATTACCAGTTGCCAGGATGGCAGAGCGGTCTAAGGCGTTGCGTTCAGGTCGCAGTAACCCCAGGAGGCGTGGGTTCGAATCCCACCTCAGACAGAGCCTATTGAAAGTACCAAGCAATAACAAAGCAAACACAGTCAAGAGAGCATTACCAGTTGCCAGGATGGCAGTGCGTTCTAAGGCGTTGCCTTTCAGGTCGCAGTCTCCCCAGGAGGCGTGGGTTCGAATCCCGCCTCTGACAGAGCCCATTGAACGTACCAAGCAAGAAAAAAGCAAACACAGTCAAGAGAGCATTACCAGCTGCCAGGATGGCAGAGCGGTCTAAGGCGTTGCGTGCAGGTCGCAGTCTCCCCAGGAGGCGTGGGTTCGAATCCCGCCTCTGACAGAGCCCGTTGAAAGTACCAAGCAAGAACAAAGCAAACACAGTCAAGAGAGCATTACCAGCTGCCAGGATGGCAGAGCGGTCTAAGGTGTTGCGTTCAGATCGCAGTCTCCCCAGGAGGCATGGGTTCGAATCCCACCTCAGACAGAGCCCATTGAAAGTACCAAGCAAGAAAAAAGCATACACAGTCAAGAGAGCATTACCAGGTGCCAGGATGGCAGAGCGGTCTAAGGCGTTGCGTTCAGGTCGCAGTCACCCCAGGAGGCGTGGGTTCGAATCCCACCTCAGACAGAGCCCTTTGAAAGTACCAAGCAAGAACAATGCAAACACATTCAAGAGAGCATTACCAGGTGCCAGGATGGCAGAGTGGTCAAAGACGCTGCGTTCAGGTCGCAGTCTCCCCAGGAGGCGTGGGTTCGAATCCCGCCTCAGACAGAGCCCATTGAAAGTACCAAGCAAGAACAAAGTAAACACAGTCAAGAGAGAGGTACCAGTTGCCAGGATGGCAGAGTTGTCTAAGGCGTTGCGTTCAGGTCGCAGTAACCCCAGGAGGCGTGGGTTCGAATCCCACCTCAGACAGAGCCCATTGATAGTACCAAGCAAGAAAAAAGCAAACACAGTCAAGAGAGAATTACCAGTTGCCAGGATGGCAGAGCGGTCTAAGGCGTTGCGTTCAGGTCGGAGTCTCCCCAGGAGGCGTGGGTTCGAATCCCACCTCAGACAGAGCCCATTGAAAGTACCAAGCAAGAACAAAGCAAACAAAGTCAAGTGAGCATTCCCAGTTGCCAGGATGGCAGAGCGGTCTAAGGCGTTGCTTTCAGGTCGCAGTCTCCCCAGGAGGCGTGTGTTCGAATCCCACCTCAGACAGAGTCCATTGAAAGTACCAAGCAATAACCAAGCAAACACAGTCAAGAGAGCATTACCAGGTGCCAGGATGGCAGAGTGGTCAAAGACGCTGCGTTCAGGTCGCAGTCTCCCCAGGAGGCGTGGGTTCGAATCCCGCCTCAGACAGAGCCCATTGAAAGTACCAAGCAAGAACAAAGTAAACACAGTCAAGAGAGAGGTACCAGTTGCCAGGATGGCAGAGTTGTCTAAGGCGTTGCGTTCAGGTCGCAGTAACCCCAGGAGGCGTGGGTTCGAATCCCACCTCAGACAGAGCCCATTGATAGTACCAAGCAAGAAAAAAGCAAACACAGTCAAGAGAGAATTACCAGTTGCCAGGATGGCAGAGCGGTCTAAGGCGTTGCGTTCAGGTCGGAGTCTCCCCAGGAGGCGTGGGTTCGAATCCCACCTCAGACAGAGCCCATTGAAAGTACCAAGCAAGAACAAAGCAAACAAAGTCAAGTGAGCATTCCCAGTTGCCAGGATGGCAGAGCGGTCTAAGGCGTTGCTTTCAGGTCGCAGTCTCCCCAGGAGGCGTGTGTTCGAATCCCACCTCAGACAGAGCCCATTGAAAGTACCAAGCAATAACCAAGCAAACACAGTCAAGAGAGCATTACCAGTTGCCAGGATGGCAGAGCGGTCTAAGGTGTTGCGTTCAGATCGCAGTCTCCCCAGGAGGCATGGGTTCGAATCCCACCTCAGACAGAGCCCATTGAAAGTACCAAGCAAGAACAATGCAAACACATTCAAGAGAGCATTACCAGATGCCAGGATGGCAGAGCGGTCTAAGGCGTTGCGTTCAGGTCGCAGTCTCCCCAGGAGGCGTGGGTTCGAATCCCACCTCAGACAGTGCCCATTGAAAGTACCAAGCAAGAACAAAGCAAACACAGTCAAGAGAGAATTACCAGTTGCCAGGATGGCAGAGCGGTCTAAGGCGTTGCGTTCAGGTCGCAGTCTCCCCAGGAGACGGGGGTTCGAATCCCACCTCAGACAGAGCCCATTGAAAGTACCAAGCAAGAAAAAAGCAAACACAGTCAAGAGAGAATTACCAGTTGCCAGGATGGCAGAGGGGTCTAAGGCGTTGCGTTCAGGTCGCAGTCTCCCCAGGAGGCGTGGGTTCGAATCCCACCTCAGACAGAGCCCATTGAAAGTACCAAGCAATAACAAAGCAAACAAAGTCAAGAGAGCATTACCAGTTGCCAGGATGGCAGAGCGGTCTAAGGCTTTGCGTTCAGGTCGCAGTAACCCCAGGAGGCGTGGGATCGAATCCCACCTCAGACAGAGCCCATTGAAAGTACCAAGCAATAACAAAGCAAACACAGTAAAGAGAGCATTACCAGCTGCCAGGATGGCAGAGCGGTCTAAGGCGTTGCGTGCAGGTCGCAGTCTCCCCAGGAGGCGTGGGTTCGAATCCCGCCTCTGACAGAGCCCGTTGAAAGTACCAAGCAAGAACAAAGCAAACACAGTCAAGAGAGCATTACCAGCTGCCAGGATGGCAGAGCGGTCTAAGGTGTTGCGTTCAGATCGCAGTCTCCCCAGGAGGCATGGGTTCGAATCCCACCTCAGACAGAGCCCATTGAAAGTACCAAGCAAGAAAAAAGCATACACAGTCAAGAGAGCATTACCAGGTGCCAGGATGGCAGAGCGGTCTAAGGCGTTGCGTTCAGGTCGCAGTCACCCCAGGAGGCGTGGGTTCGAATCCCACCTCAGACAGAGCCCTTTGAAAGTACCAAGCAAGAACAATGCAAACACATTCAAGAGAGCATGACCAGATGCCAGGAAGGCAGAGCGGTCTAAGGCGTTGCGTTCAGGTCGCAGTCTCCCCAGGAGGCGTGGGTTCGAATCCCACCTCAGACAGTGCCCATTGAAAGTACCAAGCAAGAACAATGCAAACACATTCAAGAGAGCATTACCAGATGCCAGGATGGCAGAGCGGTCTAAGGCGTTGCGTTCAGGTCGCAGTCTCCCCAGGAGGCGTGGGTTCGAATCCCACCTCAGACAGTGCCCATTGAAAGTACCAAGCAAGAACAAAGCAAACACAGTCAAGAGAGAATTACCAGTTGCCAGGATGGCAGAGCGGTCTAAGGCGTTGCGTTCAGGTCGCAGTCTCCCCAGGAGACGGGGGTTCGAATCCCACCTCAGACAGAGCCCATTGAAAGTACCAAGCAAGAAAAAAGCAAACACAGTCAAGAGAGAATTACCAGTTGCCAGGATGGCAGAGGGGTCTAAGGCGTTGCGTTCAGGTCGCAGTCTCCCCAGGAGGCGTGGGTTCGAATCCCACCTCAGACAGAGCCCATTGAAAGTACCAAGCAATAACAAAGCAAACAAAGTCAAGAGAGCATTACCAGTTGCCAGGATGGCAGAGCGGTCTAAGGCTTTGCGTTCAGGTCGCAGTAACCCCAGGAGGCGTGGGATCGAATCCCACCTCAGACAGAGCCCATTGAAAGTACCAAGCAATAACAAAGCAAACACAGTAAAGAGAGCATTACCAGTTGCCAGGATGGCAGAGCGGTCTAAGGCGTTGCGTTCAGGTCGCAGTCTCCCCAGGAGACGTGGGTTCGAATCCCACTTCAGACAGAGCCCATTGAAAGTACCAGCAAGAACAAAGCAAACACATTCAAGAGAGCATTACCAGGTGCCAGGATGGCAGAGTGGTCAAAGACGCTGCGTTCAGGTCGCAGTCTCCCCAGGAGGTGTGGGTTCGAATCCCGCCTCAGACAGAGCCCATTGAAAGTACCAAGCAAGAACAAAGCAAACACAGTCAAGAGAGAGTTACCAGTTGCCAGGATGGCAGAGCGGTCTAAGGCGTTGCGTTCAGGTCCCAGTAACCCCAGGAGGCGTGGTTTCAAATCCCACCTCAGACAGAGCCCTTTGAAAGTACCAAGCAAGAACAATGCAAACACATTCAAGAGAGCATTACCAGATGCCAGGATGGCAGAGCGGTCTAAGGCGTTGCGTTCAGGTCCCAGTAACCCCAGGAGGCGTGGTTTCAAATCCCACCTCAGACAGAGCCCATTGATAGTACTAAGCAAGAAAAAAGCAAACACAGTCAAGAGAGAATTACCAGTTGCCAGGATGGCAGAGCGGTCTAAGGCGTTGCGTTCAGTTCGCAGTCTCCCCAGGAGGCGTGGGTTCGAATCCCACCTCAGACAGAGCCCATTGAAAGTACCAAGCAATAACAAAGCAAACACAGTCAAGAGAGAATTACCAGTTGCCAGGATGGCAGAGCGGTCTAAGGCGTTGCGTTCAGGTCGCAGTAACCCCAGGAGGCGTGGGTTCGAATCCCACCTCAGACAGAGCCTATTGAAAGTACCAAGCAATAACAAAGCAAACACAGTCAAGAGAGCATTACCAGTTGCCAGGATGGCAGTGCGTTCTAAGGCGTTGCCTTTCAGGTCGCAGTCTCCCCAGGAGGCGTGGGTTCGAATCCCGCCTCTGACAGAGCCCATTGAACGTACCAAGCAAGAAAAAAGCAAACACAGTCAAGAGAGCATTACCAGCTGCCAGGATGGCAGAGCGGTCTAAGGCGTTGCGTGCAGGTCGCAGTCTCCCCAGGAGGCGTGGGTTCGAATCCCGCCTCTGACAGAGCCCGTTGAAAGTACCAAGCAAGAACAAAGCAAACACAGTCAAGAGAGCATTACCAGCTGCCAGGATGGCAGAGCGGTCTAAGGTGTTGCGTTCAGATCGCAGTCTCCCCAGGAGGCATGGGTTCGAATCCCACCTCAGACAGAGCCCATTGAAAGTACCAAGCAAGAAAAAAGCATACACAGTCAAGAGAGCATTACCAGGTGCCAGGATGGCAGAGCGGTCTAAGGCGTTGCGTTCAGGTCGCAGTCACCCCAGGAGGCGTGGGTTCGAATCCCACCTCAGACAGAGCCCTTTGAAAGTACCAAGCAAGAACAATGCAAACACATTCAAGAGAGCATTACCAGGTGCCAGGATGGCAGAGTGGTCAAAGACGCTGCGTTCAGGTCGCAGTCTCCCCAGGAGGCGTGGGTTCGAATCCCGCCTCAGACAGAGCCCATTGAAAGTACCAAGCAAGAACAAAGTAAACACAGTCAAGAGAGAGGTACCAGTTGCCAGGATGGCAGAGTTGTCTAAGGCGTTGCGTTCAGGTCGCAGTAACCCCAGGAGGCGTGGGTTCGAATCCCACCTCAGACAGAGCCCATTGATAGTACCAAGCAAGAAAAAAGCAAACACAGTCAAGAGAGAATTACCAGTTGCCAGGATGGCAGAGCGGTCTAAGGCGTTGCGTTCAGGTCGGAGTCTCCCCAGGAGGCGTGGGTTCGAATCCCACCTCAGACAGAGCCCATTGAAAGTACCAAGCAAGAACAAAGCAAACAAAGTCAAGTGAGCATTCCCAGTTGCCAGGATGGCAGAGCGGTCTAAGGCGTTGCTTTCAGGTCGCAGTCTCCCCAGGAGGCGTGTGTTCGAATCCCACCTCAGACAGAGTCCATTGAAAGTACCAAGCAATAACCAAGCAAACACAGTCAAGAGAGCATTACCAGGTGCCAGGATGGCAGAGTGGTCAAAGACGCTGCGTTCAGGTCGCAGTCTCCCCAGGAGGCGTGGGTTCGAATCCCGCCTCAGACAGAGCCCATTGAAAGTACCAAGCAAGAACAAAGTAAACACAGTCAAGAGAGAGGTACCAGTTGCCAGGATGGCAGAGTTGTCTAAGGCGTTGCGTTCAGGTCGCAGTAACCCCAGGAGGTGTGGGTTCGAATCCCACCTCAGACAGAGCCCATTGATAGTACCAAGCAAGAAAAAAGCAAACACAGTCAAGAGAGAATTACCAGTTGCCAGGATGGCAGAGCGGTCTAAGGCGTTGCGTTCAGGTCGGAGTCTCCCCAGGAGGCGTGGGTTCGAATCCCACCTCAGACAGAGCCCATTGAAAGTACCAAGCAAGAACAAAGCAAACAAAGTCAAGTGAGCATTCCCAGTTGCCAGGATGGCAGAGCGGTCTAAGGCGTTGCTTTCAGGTCGCAGTCTCCCCAGGAGGCGTGTGTTCAAATCCCACCTCAGACAGAGCCCATTGAAAGTACCAAGCAATAACCAAGCAAACACAGTCAAGAGAGCATTACCAGTTGCCAGGATGGCAGAGCGGTCTAAGGTGTTGCGTTCAGATCGCAGTCTCCCCAGGAGGCATGGGTTCGAATCCCACCTCAGACAGAGCCCATTGAAAGTACCAAGCAAGAACAATGCAAACACATTCAAGAGAGCATTACCAGATGCCAGGATGGCAGAGCGGTCTAAGGCGTTGCGTTCAGGTCGCAGTCTCCCCAGGAGGCGTGGGTTCGAATCCCACCTCAGACAGTGCCCATTGAAAGTACCAAGCAAGAACAAAGCAAACACAGTCAAGAGAGAATTACCAGTTGCCAGGATGGCAGAGCGGTCTAAGGCGTTGCGTTCAGGTCGCAGTCTCCCCAGGAGACGGGGGTTCGAATCCCACCTCAGACAGAGCCCATTGAAAGTACCAAGCAAGAAAAAAGCAAACACAGTCAAGAGAGAATTACCAGTTGCCAGGATGGCAGAGGGGTCTAAGGCGTTGCGTTCAGGTCGCAGTCTCCCCAGGAGGCGTGGGTTCGAATCCCACCTCAGACAGAGCCCATTGAAAGTACCAAGCAATAACAAAGCAAACAAAGTCAAGAGAGCATTACCAGTTGCCAGGATGGCAGAGCGGTCTAAGGCTTTGCGTTCAGGTCGCAGTAACCCCAGGAGGCGTGGGATCGAATCCCACCTCAGACAGAGCCCATTGAAAGTACCAAGCAATAACAAAGCAAACACAGTAAAGAGAGCATTACCAGCTGCCAGGATGGCAGAGCGGTCTAAGGCGTTGCGTGCAGGTCGCAGTCTCCCCAGGAGGCGTGGGTTCGAATCCCGCCTCTGACAGAGCCCGTTGAAAGTACCAAGCAAGAACAAAGCAAACACAGTCAAGAGAGCATTACCAGCTGCCAGGATGGCAGAGCGGTCTAAGGTGTTGCGTTCAGATCGCAGTCTCCCCAGGAGGCATGGGTTCGAATCCCACCTCAGACAGAGCCCATTGAAAGTACCAAGCAAGAAAAAAGCATACACAGTCAAGAGAGCATTACCAGGTGCCAGGATGGCAGAGCGGTCTAAGGCGTTGCGTTCAGGTCGCAGTCACCCCAGGAGGCGTGGGTTCGAATCCCACCTCAGACAGAGCCCTTTGAAAGTACCAAGCAAGAACAATGCAAACACATTCAAGAGAGCATGACCAGATGCCAGGAAGGCAGAGCGGTCTAAGGCGTTGCGTTCAGGTCGCAGTCTCCCCAGGAGGCGTGTGTTCGAATCCCACCTCAGACAGTGCCCATTGAAAGTACCAAGCAAGAACAATGCAAACACATTCAAGAGAGCATTACCAGATGCCAGGATGGCAGAGCGGTCTAAGGCGTTGCGTTCAGGTCGCAGTCTCCCCAGGAGGCGTGGGTTCGAATCCCACCTCAGACAGTGCCCATTGAAAGTACCAAGCAAGAACAAAGCAAACACAGTCAAGAGAGAATTACCAGTTGCCAGGATGGCAGAGCGGTCTAAGGCGTTGCGTTCAGGTCGCAGTCTCCCCAGGAGACGGGGGTTCGAATCCCACCTCAGACAGAGCCCATTGAAAGTACCAAGCAAGAAAAAAGCAAACACAGTCAAGAGAGAATTACCAGTTGCCAGGATGGCAGAGGGGTCTAAGGCGTTGCGTTCAGGTCGCAGTCTCCCCAGGAGGCGTGGGTTCGAATCCCACCTCAGACAGAGCCCATTGAAAGTACCAAGCAATAACAAAGCAAACAAAGTCAAGAGAGCATTACCAGTTGCAAGGATGGCAGAGCGGTCTAAGGCTTTGCGTTCAGGTCGCAGTAACCCCAGGAGGCGTGGGATCGAATCCCACCTCAGACAGAGCCCATTGAAAGTACCAAGCAATAACAAAGCAAACACAGTAAAGAGAGCATTACCAGTTGCCAGGATGGCAGAGCGGTCTAAGGCGTTGCGTTCAGGTCGCAGTCTCCCCAGGAGACGTGGGTTCGAATCCCACTTCAGACAGAGCCCATTGAAAGTACCAGCAAGAACAAAGCAAACACATTCAAGAGAGCATTACCAGGTGCCAGGATGGCAGAGTGGTCAAAGACGCTGCGTTCAGGTCGCAGTCTCCCCAGGAGGTGTGGGTTCGAATCCCGCCTCAGACAGAGCCCATTGAAAGTACCAAGCAAGAACAAAGCAAACACAGTCAAGAGAGAGTTACCAGTTGCCAGGATGGCAGAGCGGTCTAAGGCGTTGCGTTCAGGTCCCAGTAACCCCAGGAGGCGTGGTTTCAAATCCCACCTCAGACAGAGCCCATTGATAGTACTAAGCAAGAAAAAAGCAAACACAGTCAAGAGAGAATTACCAGTTGCCAGGATGGCAGAGCGGTCTAAGGCGTTGCGTTCAGTTCGCAGTCTCCCCAGGAGGCGTGGGTTCGAATCCCACCTCAGACAGAGCCCATTGAAAGTACCAAGCAATAACAAAGCAAACACAGTCAAGAGAGAATTACCAGTTGCCAGGATGGCAGAGCGGTCTAAGGCGTTGCGTTCAGGTCGCAGTAACCCCAGGAGGCGTGGGTTCGAATCCCACCTCAGACAGAGCCTATTGAAAGTACCAAGCAATAACAAAGCAAACACAGTCAAGAGAGCATTACCAGTTGCCAGGATGGCAGTGCGTTCTAAGGCGTTGCCTTTCAGGTCGCAGTCTCCCCAGGAGGCGTGGGTTCGAATCCCGCCTCTGACAGAGCCCATTGAACGTACCAAGCAAGAAAAAAGCAAACACAGTCAAGAGAGCATTACCAGCTGCCAGGATGGCAGAGCGGTCTAAGGCGTTGCGTGCAGGTCGCAGTCTCCCCAGGAGGCGTGGGTTCGAATCCCGCCTCTGACAGAGCCCGTTGAAAGTACCAAGCAAGAACAAAGCAAACACAGTCAAGAGAGCATTACCAGCTGCCAGGATGGCAGAGCGGTCTAAGGTGTTGCGTTCAGATCGCAGTCTCCCCAGGAGGCATGGGTTCGAATCCCACCTCAGACAGAGCCCATTGAAAGTACCAAGCAAGAAAAAAGCATACACAGTCAAGAGAGCATTACCAGGTGCCAGGATGGCAGAGCGGTCTAAGGCGTTGCGTTCAGGTCGCAGTCACCCCAGGAGGCGTGGGTTCGAATCCCACCTCAGACAGAGCCCTTTGAAAGTACCAAGCAAGAACAATGCAAACACATTCAAGAGAGCATTACCAGATGCCAGGATGGCAGAGCGGTCTAAGGCGTTGCGTTCAGGTCGCAGTCTCCCCAGGAGGCGTGGGTTCGAATCCCACCTCAGACAGTGCCCATTGAAAGTACCAAGCAAGAACAAAGCAAACACAGTCAAGAGAGAATTACCAGTTGCCAGGATGGCAGAGCGGTCTAAGGCGTTGCGTTCAGGTCGCAGTCTCCCCAGGAGACGGGGGTTCGAATCCCACCTCAGACAGAGCCCATTGAAAGTACCAAGCAAGAAAAAAGCAAACACAGTCAAGAGAGAATTACCAGTTGCCAGGATGGCAGAGCGGTCTAAGGCGTTGCGTTCAGGTCGCAGTCTCCCCAGGAGGCGTGGGTTCAAATCCCACCTCAGACAGAGCCCATTGAAAGTACCAAGCAATAACAAAGCAAACAAAGTCAAGAGAGCATTACCAGTTGCCAGGATGGCAGAGCGGTCTAAGGCGTTGCGTTCAGGTCGCAGTCTCCCCAGAAGGCGTGGGTTCGAATCCCACCTCAGACAGAGCCCATTGAAAGTACCAAGCAATAACAAAGCAAACAAAGTCAAGAGAGAATTACCAGTTGCCAGGATGGCAGAGCGGTCTAAGGCGTTGCGTTCAGGTCGCAGTAACCCCAGGAGGCGTGGGATCGAATCCCACCTCAGACAGAGCCCATTGAAAGTACCAAGCAATAACAAAGCAAACACAGTAAAGAGAGTATTACCAGTTGCCAGGATGGCAGAGCGGTCTAAGGCGTTGCGTTCAGGTCGCAGTCTCCCCAGGAGACGTGGGTTCGAATCCCACTTCAGACAGAGCCCATTGAAAGTACCAGCAAGAACAAAGCAAACACATTCAAGAGAGCATTACCAGGTGCCAGGATGGCAGAGTGGTCAAAGACGCTGCGTTCAGGTCGCAGTCTCCCCAGGAGGTGTGGGTTCGAATCCCGCCTCAGACAGAGCCCATTGAAAGTACCAAGCAAGAACAAAGCAAACACAGTCAAGAGAGAGTTACCAGTTGCCAGGATGGCAGAGTGGTCTAAGGCGTTGCGTTCAGGTCCCAGTAACCCCAGGAGGCGTGGTTTCAAATCCCACCTCAGACAGAGCCCATTGATAGTACTAAGCAAGAAAAAAGCAAACACAGTCAAGAGAGAATTACCAGTTGCCAGGATGGCAGAGCGGTCTAAGGCGTTGCGTTCAGTTCGCAGTCTCCCCAGGAGGCGTGGGTTCGAATCCCACCTCAGACAGAGCCCATTGAAAGTACCAAGCAATAACAAAGCAAACACAGTCAAGAGAGAATTACCAGTTGCCAGGATGGCAGAGCGGTCTAAGGCGTTGCGTTCAGGTCGCAGTAACCCCAGGAGGCGTGGGTTCGAATCCCACCTCAGACAGAGCCCATTGAAAGTACCAAGCAATAACAAAGCAAACACAGTCAAGAGAGCATTACCAGTTGCCAGGATGGCAGTGCGTTCTAAGGCGTTGCGTTCAGGTCGCAGTCTCCCCAGGAGGCGTGGGTTCGAATCCCGCCTCTGACAGAGCCCATTGAACGTACCAAGCAAGAAAAAAGCAAACACAGTCAAGAGAGCATTACCAGCTGCCAGGATGGCAGAGCGGTCTAAGGCGTTGCGTTCAGGTCGCAGTCTCCCCAGGAGGCGTGGGTTCGAATCCCACCTCAGACAGAGCCCATTGAAAGTACCAAGCAATAACAAAGCAAACACAGTAAAGAGAGCATTACCAGTTGCCAGGATGGCAGAGCGGTCTAAGGCGTTGCGTTCAGGTCGCAGTCTCCCCAGGAGGCGTGGGTTCGAATCCCGCCTCAGACATTGCCCATTGAAAGTACCAAGCAAGAAAAAGCAAACAATGTCAAGAGATCATTACCAGTTGCCATGATGGCAGAGCGGTCTAAGGCGTTGTGTTCAGGGCGCAGTCTCCCCAGGAGGCGTGGGTTCGAATCCCGCTTCAGACAGAGCCTATTGAAAGTACCAGCAAGAACAAAGCAAACACATTCAAGAGAGCATTACCAGGTGCCAGAATGGCAGAGTGGTCAAAGAGGCTGCGTTCAGGTCGCAGTCTCCCCAGGAGGCGTGGGTTTGAATCCCGCCTCCGACAGAGCCCATTGAAAGTACCAAGCAATAACAAAGCTAACACAGTCAAGAGAGCATTACCAGCTGCCAGGATGGCAGAGCGGTCTAAGGCGTTGCGTTCAGGTCGCAGTCTCCCCAGGAGGCGTGGGTTCGAATCCCGCCTCTGACAGAGCCCATTGAACGTACCAAGCAAGAAAAAAGCAAACACAGTCAAGAGAGCATTACCAGGTGCCAGGATGGCAGAGTGGTCAAAGAGGCTGCGTTCAGGTCGCAGTCTCCCCAGGAGGCGTGGGTTTGAATCCCGCCTCCGACAGAGCCCATTGAAAGTACCAAGCAATAACAAAGCTAACACAGTCAAGAGAGCATTACCAGCTGCCAGGATGGCAGTGCGTTCTAAGGCGTTGCCTTTCAGGTCGCAGTCTCCCCAGGAGGCGTGGGTTCGAATCCCGCCTCTGACAGAGCCCATTGAACGTACCAAGCAAGAAAAAAGCAAACACAGTCAAGAGAGCATTACCAGCTGCCAGGATGGCAGAGCGGTCTAAGGCGTTGCGTGCAGGTCGCAGTCTCCCCAGGAGGCGTGGGTTCGAATCCCGCCTCTGACAGAGCCCATTGAAAGTACCAAGCAAGAACAAAGCAAACACAGTCAAGAGAGCATTACCAGCTGCCTGGATGGCAGAGCGGTCTAAGGTGTTGCGTTCAGATCGCAGTCTCCCCAGGAGGCATGGGTTCGAATCCCACCTCAGACAGAGCCCATTGAAAGTACCAAGCAAGAAAAAAGCAAACACAGTCAAGAGAGCATTACCAGGTGCCAGGATTGCAGAGCGGTCTAAGGCGTTGCGTTCAGGTCGCAGTCACCCCAGGAGGCGTGGGTTCGAATCCCACCTCAGACAGAGCCCTTTGAAAGTACCAAGCAAGAACAATGCAAACACATTCAAGAGAGCATTACCAGATGCCAGGATGGCAGAGCGGTCTAAGGCGTTGCGTTCAGGTCGCAGTCTCCCCAGGAGGCGTGGGTTCGAATCCCACCTCAGACAGTGCCCATTGAAAGTACCAAGCAAGAACAAAGCAAACACAGTCAAGAGAGAATTACCAGTTGCCAGGATGGCAGAGCGGTCTAAGGCGTTGCGTTCAGGTCGCAGTCTCCCCAGGAGACGGGGGTTCGAATCCCACCTCAGACAGAGCCCATTGAAAGTACCAAGCAAGAAAAAAGCAAACACAGTCAAGAGAGAATTACCAGTTGCCAGGATGGCAGAGCGGTCGAAGGCGTTGCGTTCAGGTCGCAGTCTCCCCAGGAGGCGTGGGTTCGAATCCCACCTCAGACAGTGCCCATTGAAAGTACCAAGCAAGAACAAAGCAAACACAGTCAAGAGAGAATTACCAGTTGCCAGGATGGCAGAGCGGTCTAAGGCGTTGCGTTCAGGTCGCAGTCTCCCCAGGAGGCGTGGGTTCGAATCCCGCCTCTGACAGAGCCCATTGAACGTACCAAGCAAGAAAAAAGCAAACACAGTCAAGAGAGCATTACCAGGTGCCAGGATGGCAGAGTGGTCAAAGAGGCTGCGTTCAGGTCGCAGACTCCCCAGGAGGCGTGGGTTTGAATCCCGCCTCCGACAGAGCCCATTGAAAGTACCAAGCAATAACAAAGCTAACACAGTCAAGAGAGCATTACCAGCTGCCAGGATGGCAGTGCGTTCTAAGGCGTTGCCATTCAGGTCGCAGTCTCCCCAGGAGGCATGGGTTCGAATCCCGCCTCTGACAGAGCCCATTGAACGTACCAAGCAAGAAAAAAGCAAACACATTCAAGAGAGCATTACCAGCTGCCAGGATGGAAGAGCGGTCTAAGGCGTTGCGTGCAGGTCGCAGTCTCCCCAGGAGGCGTGGGTTCGAATCCCGCCTCTGACAGAGCCCATTGAAAGTACCAAGCAAGAACAAAGCAAACACAGTCAAGAGAGCATTACCAGCTGCCAGGATGGCAGAGCGGTCTAAGGTGTTGCGTTCAGATCGCAGTCTCCCCAGGAGGCATGGGTTCGAATCCCACCTCAGACAGAGCCCATTGAAAGTACCAAGCAATAACAAAGCAAACAAAGTCAAGAGAGCATTACCAGTTGCCAGGATGGCAGAGCGGTCTAAGGCTTTGCGTTCAGGTCGCAGTAACCCCAGGAGGCGTGGGATCGAATCCCACCTCAGACAGAGCCCATTGAAAGTACCAAGCAATAACAAAGCAAACACAGTAAGGAGAGCATTACCAGTTGCCAGGATGGCAGAGCGGTCTAAGGCGTTGCGTTCAGGTCGCAGTCTCCCCAGGAGACGGGGGTTCGAATCCCACCTCAGACAGAGCCCATTGAAAGTACCAAGCAAGAAAAAAGCAAACACAGTCAAGAGAGAATTACCAGTTGCCAGGATGGCAGAGCGGTCTAAGGCGTTGCGTTCAGGTCGCAGTCTCCCCAGGAGGCGTGGGTTCGAATCCCACCTCAGACAGAGCCCATTGAAAGTACCAAGCAATAACAAAGCAAACAAAGTCAAGAGAGCATTACCAGTTGCCAGGATGGCAGAGCGGTCTAAGGCTTTGCGTTCAGGTCGCAGTAACCCCAGGAGGCGTGGGATCGAATCCCACCTCAGACAGAGCCCATTGAAAGTACCAAGCAATAACAAAGCAAACACAGTAAAGAGAGCATTACCAGTTGCCAGGATGGCAGAGCGGTCTAAGGCGTTGCGTTCAGGTCGCAGTCTCCCCAGGAGACGTGGGTTCGAATCCCACTTCAGACAGAGCCCATTGAAAGTACCAGCAAGAACAAAGCAAACACATTCAAGAGAGCATTACCAGGTGCCAGGATGGCAGAGTGGTCAAAGACGCTGCGTTCAGGTCGCAGTCTCCCCAGGAGGTGTGGGTTCGAATCCCGCCTCAGACAGAGCCCATTGAAAGTACCAAGCAAGAACAAAGCAAACACAGTCAAGAGAGAGTTACCAGTTGCCAGGATGGCAGAGTGGTCTAAGGCGTTGCGTTCAGGTCCCAGTAACCCCAGGAGGCGTGGTTTCAAATCCCACCTCAGACAGAGCCCATTGATAGTACTAAGCAAGAAAAAAGCAAACACAGTCAAGAGAGAATTACCAGTTGCCAGGATGGCAGAGCGGTCTAAGGCGTTGCGTTCAGTTCGCAGTCTCCCCAGGAGGCGTGGGTTCGAATCCCACCTCAGACAGAGCCCATTGAAAGTACCAAGCAATAACAAAGCAAACACAGTCAAGAGAGAATTACCAGTTGCCAGGATGGCAGAGCGGTCTAAGGCGTTGCGTTCAGGTCGCAGTAACCCCAGGAGGCGTGGGTTCGAATCCCGCTTCAGACAGAGCCCATTGAAAGTACCAGCAAGAACAAAGCAAACACATTCAAGAGAGCATTACCAGGTGCCAGAATGGCAGAGTGGTCAAAGAGGCTGCGTTCAGGTCGCAGTCTCCCCAGGAGGCGTGGGTTTGAATCCCGCCTCCGACAGAGCCCATTGAAAGTACCAAGCAATAACAAAGCTAACACAGTCAAGAGAGCATTACCAGCTGCCAGGATGGCAGAGCGGTCTAAGGCATTGCGTTCAGGTCGCAGTCTCCCCAGGAGGCGTGGGTTCGAATCCCGCCTCTGACAGAGCCCATTGAACGTACCAAGCAAGAAAAAAGCAAACACAGTCAAGAGAGCATTACCAGGTGCCAGGATGGCAGAGTGGTCAAAGAGGCTGCGTTCAGGTCGCAGTCTCCCCAGGAGGCGTGGGTTTGAATCCCGCCTCCGACAGAGCCCATTGAAAGTACCAAGCAATAACAAAGCTAACACAGTCAAGAGAGCATTACCAGCTGCCAGGATGGCAGTGCGTTCTAAGGCGTTGCCTTTCAGGTCGCAGTCTCCCCAGGAGGCGTGGGTTCGAATCCCGCCTCTGACAGAGCCCATTGAACGTACCAAGCAAGAAAAAAGCAAACACAGTCAAGAGAGCATTACCAGATGCCAGGATGGCAGAGCGGTCTAAGGCGTTGCGTTCAGGTCGCAGTCTCCCCAGGAGGCGTGGGTTCGAATCCCACCTCAGACAGTGCCCATTGAAAGTACCAAGCAAGAACAAAGCAAACACAGTCAAGAGAGAATTACCAGTTGCCAGGATGGCAGAGCGGTCTAAGGCGTTGCGTTCAGGTCGCAGTCTCCCCAGGAGACGGGGGTTCGAATCCCACCTCAGACAGAGCCCATTGAAAGTACCAAGCAAGAAAAAAGCAAACACAGTCAAGAGAGAATGACCAGTTGCCAGGATGGCAGAGCGGTCTAAGGCGTTGCGTTCAGGTCGCAGTCTCCCCAGGAGGCGTGGGTTCGAATCCCACCTCAGACAGTGCCCATTGAAAGTACCAAGCAAGAACAAAGCAAACACAGTCAAGAGAGAATTACCAGTTGCCAGGATGGCAGAGCGGTCTAAGGCGTTGCGTTCAGGTCGCAGTCTCCCCAGGAGACGGGGGTTCGAATCCCACCTCAGACAGAGCCCATTGAAAGTACCAAGCAAGAAAAAAGCAAACACAGTCAAGAGAGAATTACCAGTTGCCAGGATGGCAGAGCGGTCTAAGGCGTTGCGTTCAGTTCGCAGTCTCCCCAGGAGGCGTGGGTTCGAATCCCACCTCAGACAGAGCCCATTGAAAGTACCAAGCAATAACAAAGCAAACACAGTCAAGAGAGAATTACCAGTTGCCAGGATGGCAGAGCGGTCTAAGGCGTTACGTTCAGGTCGCAGTCTCCCCAGGAGGCGTGGGTTCGAATCCCACCTCAGACAGAGCCCATTGAAAGTACCAAGCAATAACAAAGCAAACACAGTCAAGAGAGCATTACCAGTTGCCAGGATGGCAGAGTTGTCTAAGGCGTTGCGTTCAGGTCGCAGTCTCCCCAGGAGGCGTGGGTTCGAATCCCGCCTCTGACAGAGCCAGTTGAACGTACCAAGCAAGAAAAAAGCAAACACAGTCAAGAGAGCATTACCAGTTGCCAGGATGGCAGAGCGGTCTAAGGCGTTGCGTTCAGGTTGCAGTCTCCCCAGGAGGCGTGGGTTCGAACCCCACCTCAGACAGTGCCCATTGAAAGTACCAAGCAAGAACAAAGCAAACACAGTCAAGAGAGCATTACCAGATGCCAGGATGGCAGAGCGGTCTAAGGCGTTGCGTTCAGGTCGCAGTCTCCCCAGGAGGCGTGGGTTCGAATCCCAAGAACAAAGCAAACACATTCAAGAGAGCATTACCAGATGCCAGGATGGCAGAGTGGTCTAAGGCGTTGCGTTCAGGTCGCAGTCTCCCCAGGAGGCGTGGGTTCGAATCCCGCCTCAGACAGTGCCCATTGAAAGTACCAAGCAAGAACAAAGCAAACACATTCAAGAGAGCATTACCAGATGCCAGGATGGCAGAGTGGTCTAAGGCGTTGCGTTCAGGTCGCAGTCTCCCCAGGAGGCGTGGGTTCGAATCCCGCCTCAGACAGAGCCCATTGAAAGTACCAAGCAAGAACAAAGCAAACACAGTCAAGAGAGAGGTACCAGTTGCCAGGTTGGCAGAGTTGTCTAAGGCGTTGCGTTCAGGTCGCAGTAACCCCAGGAGGCGTGGGTTTGAATCCCACCTCAGACAGAGCCCATTGATAGTACCAAGCAAGAAAAAAGCAAACACAGTCAAGAGAGAATTACCAGGTGCCAGGATGGCAGAGTGGTCAAAGACGCTGCGTTCAGGTCGCAGTCTCCCCAGGAGGCGTGGGTTCGAATCCCGCCTCAGACAGAGCCCATTGAAAGTACCAAGCAAGAACAAAGTAAACACAGTCAAGAGAGAGGTACCAGTTGCCAGGATGGCAGAGTTGTCTAAGGCGTTGCGTTCAGGTCGCAGTAACCCCAGGAGGCGTGGGTTCGAATCCCACCTCAGACAGAGCCCATTGATAGTACCAAGCAAGAAAAAAGCAAACACAGTCAAGAGAGAATTACCAGTTGCCAGGATGGCAGAGCGGTCTAAGGCGTTGCGTTCAGGTCGGAGTCTCCCCAGGAGGCGTGGGTTCGAATCCCACCTCAGACAGAGCCCATTGAAAGTACCAAGCAATAACAAAGCAAACAAAGTCAAGTGAGCATTCCCAGTTGCCAGGATGGCAGAGCGGTCTAAGGCGTTGCTTTCAGGTCGCAGTCTCCCCAGGAGGCGTGTGTTCGAATCCCACCTCAGACAGAGCCCATTGAAAGTACCAAGCAATAACCAAGCAAACACAGTCAAGAGAGCATTACCAGTTGCCAGGATGGCAGAGCGGTCTAAGGTGTTGCGTTCAGATCGCAGTCTCCCCAGGAGGCATGGGTTCGAATCCCACCTCAGACAGAGCCCATTGAAAGTACCAAGCAAGAAAAAAGCAAACACAGTCAAGAGAGCATTACCAGGTGCCAGGATGGCAGAGCGGTCTAAGGCGTTGCGTTCAGGTCGCAGTCACCCCAGGAGGCGTGGGTTCGAATCCCACCTCAGACAGAGCCCTTTGAAAGTACCAAGCAAGAACAATGCAAACACATTCAAGAGAGCATTACCAGATGCCAGGATGGCAGAGCGGTCTAAGACGTTGCGTTCAGGTCGCAGTCTCCCCAGGAGGCGTGGGTTCGAATCCCACCTCAGACAGAGCCCTTTGAAAGTACCAAGCAAGAACAATGCAAACACATTCAAGAGAGCATTACCAGATGCCAGGATGGCAGAGCGGTCTAAGGCGTTGCGTTCAGGTCCCAGTAACCCCAGGAGACGTGGTTTCAAATCCCACCTCAGACAGAGCCCATTGATAGTACTAAGCAAGAAAAAAGCAAACACAGTCAAGAGAGAATTACCAGTTGCCAGGATGGCAGAGCGGTCTAAGGCGTTGCGTTCAGTTCGCAGTCTCCCCAGGAGGCGTGGGTTCGAATCCCACCTCAGACAGAGCCCATTGAAAGTACCAAGCAATAACCAAGCAAACACAGTCAAGAGAGAATTACCAGTTGCCAGGATGGCAGAGCGGTCTAAGGCGTTGCGTTCAGGTCGCAGTAACCCCAGGAGGCGTGGGTTCGAATCCCACCTCAGACAGAGCCTATTGAAAGTACCAAGCAATAACAAAGCAAACACAGTCAAGAGAGCATTACCAGTTGCCAGGATGGCAGTGCGTTCTAAGGCGTTGCCTTTCAGGTCGCAGTCTCCCCAGGAGGCGTGGGTTCGAATCCCGCCTCTGACAGAGCCCATTGAACGTACCAAGCAAGAAAAAAGCAAACACAGTCAAGAGAGCATTACCAGCTGCCAGGATGGCAGAGCGGTCTAAGGCGTTGCGTGCAGGTCGCAGTCTCCCCAGGAGGCGTGGGTTCGAATCCCGCCTCTGACAGAGCCCGTTGAAAGTACCAAGCAAGAACAAAGCAAACACAGTCAAGAGAGCATTACCAGCTGCCAGGATGGCAGAGCGGTCTAAGGTGTTGCGTTCAGATCGCAGTCTCCCCAGGAGGCATGGGTTCGAATCCCACCTCAGACAGAGCCCATTGAAAGTACCAAGCAAGAAAAAAGCATACACAGTCAAGAGAGCATTACCAGGTGCCAGGATGGCAGAGCGGTCTAAGGCGTTGCGTTCAGGTCGCAGTCACCCCAGGAGGCGTGGGTTCGAATCCCACCTCAGACAGAGCCCTTTGAAAGTACCAAGCAAGAACAATGCAAACACATTCAAGAGAGCATTACCAGGTGCCAGGATGGCAGAGTGGTCAAAGACGCTGCGTTCAGGTCGCAGTCTCCCCAGGAGGCGTGGGTTCGAATCCCGCCTCAGACAGAGCCCATTGAAAGTACCAAGCAAGAACAAAGCAAACACAGTCAAGAGAGAATTACCAGTTGCCAGGATGGCAGAGCGGTCTAAGGCGTTGCGTTCAGGTCGCAGTCTCCCCAGGAGACGGGGGTTCGAATCCCACCTCAGACAGAGCCCATTGAAAGTACCAAGCAAGAAAAAAGCAAACACAGTCAAGAGAGAATTACCAGTTGCCAGGATGGCAGAGCGGTCTAAGGCGTTGCGTTCAGGTCGCAGTCTCCCCAGGAGGCGTGGGTTCAAATCCCACCTCAGACAGAGCCCATTGAAAGTACCAAGCAATAACAAAGCAAACAAAGTCAAGAGAGCATTACCAGTTGCCAGGATGGCAGAGCGGTCTAAGGCGTTGCGTTCAGGTCGCAGTCTCCCCAGAAGGCGTGGGTTCGAATCCCACCTCAGACAGAGCCCATTGAAAGTACCAAGCAATAACAAAGCAAACAAAGTCAAGAGAGAATTACCAGTTGCCAGGATGGCAGAGCGGTCTAAGGCGTTGCGTTCAGGTCGCAGTAACCCCAGGAGGCGTGGGATCGAATCCCACCTCAGACAGAGCCCATTGAAAGTACCAAGCAATAACAAAGCAAACACAGTAAAGAGAGTATTACCAGTTGCCAGGATGGCAGAGCGGTCTAAGGCGTTGCGTTCAGGTCGCAGTCTCCCCAGGAGACGTGGGTTCGAATCCCACTTCAGACAGAGCCCATTGAAAGTACCAGCAAGAACAAAGCAAACACATTCAAGAGAGCATTACCAGGTGCCAGGATGGCAGAGTGGTCAAAGACGCTGCGTTCAGGTCGCAGTCTCCCCAGGAGGTGTGGGTTCGAATCCCGCCTCAGACAGAGCCCATTGAAAGTACCAAGCAAGAACAAAGCAAACACAGTCAAGAGAGAGTTACCAGTTGCCAGGATGGCAGAGTGGTCTAAGGCGTTGCGTTCAGGTCCCAGTAACCCCAGGAGGCGTGGTTTCAAATCCCACCTCAGACAGAGCCCATTGATAGTACTAAGCAAGAAAAAAGCAAACACAGTCAAGAGAGAATTACCAGTTGCCAGGATGGCAGAGCGGTCTAAGGCGTTGCGTTCAGTTCGCAGTCTCCCCAGGAGGCGTGGGTTCGAATCCCACCTCAGACAGAGCCCATTGAAAGTACCAAGCAATAACAAAGCAAACACAGTCAAGAGAGAATTACCAGTTGCCAGGATGGCAGAGCGGTCTAAGGCGTTGCGTTCAGGTCGCAGTAACCCCAGGAGGCGTGGGTTCGAATCCCACCTCAGACAGAGCCCATTGAAAGTACCAAGCAATAACAAAGCAAACACAGTCAAGAGAGCATTACCAGTTGCCAGGATGGCAGTGCGTTCTAAGGCGTTGCGTTCAGGTCGCAGTCTCCCCAGGAGGCGTGGGTTCGAATCCCGCCTCTGACAGAGCCCATTGAACGTACCAAGCAAGAAAAAAGCAAACACAGTCAAGAGAGCATTACCAGCTGCCAGGATGGCAGAGCGGTCTAAGGCGTTGCGTTCAGGTCGCAGTCTCCCCAGGAGGCGTGGGTTCGAATCCCACCTCAGACAGAGCCCATTGAAAGTACCAAGCAATAACAAAGCAAACACAGTAAAGAGAGCATTACCAGTTGCCAGGATGGCAGAGCGGTCTAAGGCGTTGCGTTCAGGTCGCAGTCTCCCCAGAAGGCGTGGGTTCGAATCCCGCCTCAGACATTGCCCATTGAAAGTACCAAGCAAGAAAAAGCAAACAATGTCAAGAGATCATTACCAGTTGCCAGGATGGCAGAGCGGTCTAAGGCGTTGTGTTCAGGGCGCAGTCTCCCCAGGAGGCGTGGGTTCGAATCCCGCTTCAGACAGAGCCTATTGAAAGTACCAGCAAGAACAAAGCAAACACATTCAAGAGAGCATTACCAGGTGCCAGAATGGCAGAGTGGTCAAAGAGGCTGCGTTCAGGTCGCAGTCTCCCCAGGAGGCGTGGGTTTGAATCCCGCCTCCGACAGAGCCCATTGAAAGTACCAAGCAATAACAAAGCTAACACAGTCAAGAGAGCATTACCAGCTGCCAGGATGGCAGAGCGGTCTAAGGCGTTGCGTTCAGGTCGCAGTCTCCCCAGGAGGCGTGGGTTCGAATCCCGCCTCAGACAGAGCCCATTGAACGTACCAAGCAAGAAAAAAGCAAACACAGTCAAGAGAGCATTACCAGGTGCCAGGATGGCAGAGTGGTCAAAGAGGCTGCGTTCAGGTCGCAGTCTCCCCAGGAGGCGTGGGTTTGAATCCCGCCTCCGACAGAGCCCATTGAAAGTACCAAGCAATAACAAAGCTAACACAGTCAAGAGAGCATTACCAGCTGCCAGGATGGCAGTGCGTTCTAAGGCGTTGCCTTTCAGGTCGCAGTCTCCCCAGGAGGCGTGGGTTCGAATCCCGCCTCTGACAGAGCCCATTGAACGTACCAAGCAAGAAAAAAGCAAACACAGTCAAGAGAGCATTACCAGCTGCCAGGATGGCAGAGCGGTCTAAGGCGTTGCGTGCAGGTCGCAGTCTCCCCAGGAGGCGTGGGTTCGAATCCCGCCTCTGACAGAGCCCATTGAAAGTACCAAGCAAGAACAAAGCAAACACAGTCAAGAGAGCATTACCAGCTGCCAGGATGGCAGAGCGGTCTAAGGTGTTGCGTTCAGATCGCAGTCTCCCCAGGAGGCATGGGTTCGAATCCCACCTCAGACAGAGCCCATTGAAAGTACCAAGCAAGAAAAAAGCAAACACAGTCAAGAGAGCATTACCAGGTGCCAGGATTGCAGAGCGGTCTAAGGCGTTGCGTTCAGGTCGCAGTCACCCCAGGAGGCGTGGGTTCGAATCCCACCTCAGACAGAGCCCTTTGAAAGTACCAAGCAAGAACAATGCAAACACATTCAAGAGAGCATTACCAGATGCCAGGATGGCAGAGCGGTCTAAGGCGTTGCGTTCAGGTCGCAGTCTCCCCAGGAGGCGTGGGTTCGAATCCCACCTCAGACAGTGCCCATTGAAAGTACCAAGCAAGAACAAAGCAAACACAGTCAAGAGAGAATTACCAGTTGCCAGGATGGCAGAGCGGTCTAAGGCGTTGCGTTCAGGTCGCAGTCTCCCCAGGAGACGGGGGTTCGAATCCCACCTCAGACAGAGCCCATTGAAAGTACCAAGCAAGAAAAAAGCAAACACAGTCAAGAGAGAATTACCAGTTGCCAGGATGGCAGAGCGGTCGAAGGCGTTGCGTTCAGGTCGCAGTCTCCCCAGGAGGCGTGGGTTCGAATCCCACCTCAGACAGTGCCCATTGAAAGTACCAAGCAAGAACAAAGCAAACACAGTCAAGAGAGAATTACCAGTTGCCAGGATGGCAGAGCGGTCTAAGGCGTTGCGTTCAGGTCGCAGTCTCCCCAGGAGGCGTGGGTTCGAATCCCGCCTCTGACAGAGCCCATTGAACGTACCAAGCAAGAAAAAAGCAAACACAGTCAAGAGAGCATTACCAGGTGCCAGGATGGCAGAGTGGTCAAAGAGGCTGCGTTCAGGTCGCAGTCTCCCCAGGAGGCGTGGGTTTGAATCCCGCCTCCGACAGAGCCCATTGAAAGTACCAAGCAATAACAAAGCTAACACAGTCAAGAGAGCATTACCAGCTGCCAGGATGGCAGTGCGTTCTAAGGCGTTGCCTTTCAGGTCGCAGTCTCCCCAGGAGGCATGGGTTCGAATCCCGCCTCTGACAGAGCCCATTGAACGTACCAAGCAAGAAAAAAGCAAACACATTCAAGAGAGCATTACCAGCTGCCAGGATGGAAGAGCGGTCTAAGGCGTTGCGTGCAGGTCGCAGTCTCCCCAGGAGGCGTGGGTTCGAATCCCGCCTCTGACAGAGCCCATTGAAAGTACCAAGCAAGAACAAAGCAAACACAGTCAAGAGAGCATTACCAGCTGCCAGGATGGCAGAGCGGTCTAAGGTGTTGCGTTCAGATCGCAGTCTCCCCAGGAGGCATGGGTTCGAATCCCACCTCAGACAGAGCCCATTGAAAGTACCAAGCAATAACAAAGCAAACAAAGTCAAGAGAGCATTACCAGTTGCCAGGATGGCAGAGCGGTCTAAGGCTTTGCGTTCAGGTCGCAGTAACCCCAGGAGGCGTGGGATCGAATCCCACCTCAGACAGAGCCCATTGAAAGTACCAAGCAATAACAAAGCAAACACAGTAAAGAGAGCATTACCAGTTGCCAGGATGGCAGAGCGGTCTAAGGCGTTGCGTTCAGGTCGCAGTCTCCCCAGGAGACGGGGGTTCGAATCCCACCTCAGACAGAGCCCATTGAAAGTACCAAGCAAGAAAAAAGCAAACACAGTCAAGAGAGAATTACCAGTTGCCAGGATGGCAGAGCGGTCTAAGGCGTTGCGTTCAGGTCGCAGTCTCCCCAGGAGGCGTGGGTTCGAATCCCACCTCAGACAGAGCCCATTGAAAGTACCAAGCAATAACAAAGCAAACAAAGTCAAGAGAGCATTACCAGTTGCCAGGATGGCAGAGCGGTCTAAGGCTTTGCGTTCAGGTCGCAGTAACCCCAGGAGGCGTGGGATCGAATCCCACCTCAGACAGAGCCCATTGAAAGTACCAAGCAATAACAAAGCAAACACAGTAAAGAGAGCATTACCAGTTGCCAGGATGGCAGAGCGGTCTAAGGCGTTGCGTTCAGGTCGCAGTCTCCCCAGGAGACGTGGGTTCGAATCCCACTTCAGACAGAGCCCATTGAAAGTACCAGCAAGAACAAAGCAAACACATTCAAGAGAGCATTACCAGGTGCCAGGATGGCAGAGTGGTCAAAGACGCTGCGTTCAGGTCGCAGTCTCCCCAGGAGGTGTGGGTTCGAATCCCGCCTCAGACAGAGCCCATTGAAAGTACCAAGCAAGAACAAAGCAAACACAGTCAAGAGAGAGTTACCAGTTGCCAGGATGGCAGAGTGGTCTAAGGCGTTGCGTTCAGGTCCCAGTAACCCCAGGAGGCGTGGTTTCAAATCCCACCTCAGACAGAGCCCATTGATAGTACTAAGCAAGAAAAAAGCAAACACAGTCAAGAGAGAATTACCAGTTGCCAGGATGGCAGAGCGGTCTAAGGCGTTGCGTTCAGTTCGCAGTCTCCCCAGGAGGCGTGGGTTCGAATCCCACCTCAGACAGAGCCCATTGAAAGTACCAAGCAATAACAAAGCAAACACAGTCAAGAGAGAATTACCAGTTGCCAGGATGGCAGAGCGGTCTAAGGCGTTGCGTTCAGGTCGCAGTAACCCCAGGAGGCGTGGGTTCGAATCCCGCTTCAGACAGAGCCCATTGAAAGTACCAGCAAGAACAAAGCAAACACATTCAAGAGAGCATTACCAGGTGCCAGAATGGCAGAGTGGTCAAAGAGGCTGCGTTCAGGTCGCAGTCTCCCCAGGAGGCGTGGGTTTGAATCCCGCCTCCGACAGAGCCCATTGAAAGTACCAAGCAATAACAAAGCTAACACAGTCAAGAGAGCATTACCAGCTGCCAGGATGGCAGAGCGGTCTAAGGCGTTGCGTTCAGGTCGCAGTCTCCCCAGGAGGCGTGGGTTCGAATCCCGCCTCTGACAGAGCCCATTGAACGTACCAAGCAAGAAAAAAGCAAACACAGTCAAGAGAGCATTACCAGGTGCCAGGATGGCAGAGTGGTCAAAGAGGCTGCGTTCAGGTCGCAGTCTCCCCAGGAGGCGTGGGTTTGAATCCCGCCTCCGACAGAGCCCATTGAAAGTACCAAGCAATAACAAAGCTAACACAGTCAAGAGAGCATTACCAGCTGCCAGGATGGCAGTGCGTTCTAAGGCGTTGCCTTTCAGGTCGCAGTCTCCCCAGGAGGCGTGGGTTCGAATCCCGCCTCTGACAGAGCCCATTGAACGTACCAAGCAAGAAAAAAGCAAACACAGTCAAGAGAGCATTACCAGATGCCAGGATGGCAGAGCGGTCTAAGGCGTTGCGTTCAGGTCGCAGTCTCCCCAGGAGGCGTGGGTTCGAATCCCACCTCAGACAGTGCCCATTGAAAGTACCAAGCAAGAACAAAGCAAACACAGTCAAGAGAGAATTACCAGTTGCCAGGATGGCAGAGCGGTCTAAGGCGTTGCGTTCAGGTCGCAGTCTCCCCAGGAGACGGGGGTTCGAATCCCACCTCAGACAGAGCCCATTGAAAGTACCAAGCAAGAAAAAAGCAAACACAGTCAAGAGAGAATGACCAGTTGCCAGGATGGCAGAGCGGTCTAAGGCGTTGCGTTCAGGTCGCAGTCTCCCCAGGAGGCGTGGGTTCGAATCCCACCTCAGACAGTGCCCATTGAAAGTACCAAGCAAGAACAAAGCAAACACAGTCAAGAGAGAATTACCAGTTGCCAGGATGGCAGAGCGGTCTAAGGCGTTGCGTTCAGGTCGCAGTCTCCCCAGGAGACGGGGGTTCGAATCCCACCTCAGACAGAGCCCATTGAAAGTACCAAGCAAGAAAAAAGCAAACACAGTCAAGAGAGAATTACCAGTTGCCAGGATGGCAGAGCGGTCTAAGGCGTTGCGTTCAGTTCGCAGTCTCCCCAGGAGGCGTGGGTTCGAATCCCACCTCAGACAGAGCCCATTGAAAGTACCAAGCAATAACAAAGCAAACACAGTCAAGAGAGAATTACCAGTTGCCAGGATGGCAGAGCGGTCTAAGGCGTTACGTTCAGGTCGCAGTCTCCCCAGGAGGCGTGGGTTCGAATCCCACCTCAGACAGAGCCCATTGAAAGTACCAAGCAATAACAAAGCAAACACAGTCAAGAGAGCATTACCAGTTGCCAGGATGGCAGAGTTGTCTAAGGCGTTGCGTTCAGGTCGCAGTCTCCCCAGGAGGCGTGGGTTCGAATCCCGCCTCTGACAGAGCCAGTTGAACGTACCAAGCAAGAAAAAAGCAAACACAGTCAAGAGAGCATTACCAGTTGCCAGGATGGCAGAGCGGTCTAAGGCGTTGCGTTCAGGTTGCAGTCTCCCCAGGAGGCGTGGGTTCGAACCCCACCTCAGACAGTGCCCATTGAAAGTACCAAGCAAGAACAAAGCAAACACAGTCAAGAGAGCATTACCAGATGCCAGGATGGCAGAGCGGTCTAAGGCGTTGCGTTCAGGTCGCAGTCTCCCCAGGAGGCGTGGGTTCGAATCCCAAGAACAAAGCAAACACATTCAAGAGAGCATTACCAGATGCCAGGATGGCAGAGTGGTCTAAGGCGTTGCGTTCAGGTCGCAGTCTCCCCAGGAGGCGTGGGTTCGAATCCCGCCTCAGACAGTGCCCATTGAAAGTACCAAGCAAGAACAAAGCAAACACATTCAAGAGAGCATTACCAGATGCCAGGATGGCAGAGTGGTCTAAGGCGTTGCGTTCAGGTCGCAGTCTCCCCAGGAGGCGTGGGTTCGAATCCCGCCTCAGACAGAGCCCATTGAAAGTACCAAGCAAGAACAAAGCAAACACAGTCAAGAGAGAGGTACCAGTTGCCAGGTTGGCAGAGTTGTCTAAGGCGTTGCGTTCAGGTCGCAGTAACCCCAGGAGGCGTGGGTTTGAATCCCACCTCAGACAGAGCCCATTGATAGTACCAAGCAAGAAAAAAGCAAACACAGTCAAGAGAGAATTACCAGTTGCCAGGATGGCAGAGCGGTCTAAGGCGTTGCGTTCAGGTCGGAGTCTCCCCAGGAGGCGTGGGTTCGAATCCCACCTCAGACAGAGCCCATTGAAAGTACCAAGCAATAACAAAGCAAACAAAGTCAAGTGAGCATTCCCAGTTGCCAGGATGGCAGAGCGGTCTAAGGCGTTGCTTTCAGGTCGCAGTCTCCCCAGGAGGCGTGTGTTCGAATCCCACCTCAGACAGAGCCCATTGAAAGTACCAAGCAATAACCAAGCAAACACAGTCAAGAGAGCATTACCAGTTGCCAGGATGGCAGAGCGGTCTAAGGTGTTGCGTTCAGATCGCAGTCTCCCCAGGAGGCATGGGTTCGAATCCCACCTCAGACAGAGCCCATTGAAAGTACCAAGCAAGAAAAAAGCAAACACAGTCAAGAGAGCATTACCAGGTGCCAGGATGGCAGAGCGGTCTAAGGCGTTGCGTTCAGGTCGCAGTCACCCCAGGAGGCGTGGGTTCGAATCCCACCTCAGACAGAGCCCTTTGAAAGTACCAAGCAAGAACAATGCAAACACATTCAAGAGAGCATTACCAGATGCCAGGATGGCAGAGCGGTCTAAGACGTTGCGTTCAGGTCGCAGTCTCCCCAGGAGGCGTGGGTTCGAATCCCACCTCAGACAGAGCCCTTTGAAAGTACCAAGCAAGAACAATGCAAACACATTCAAGAGAGCATTACCAGATGCCAGGATGGCAGAGCGGTCTAAGGCGTTGCGTTCAGGTCCCAGTAACCCCAGGAGACGTGGTTTCAAATCCCACCTCAGACAGAGCCCATTGATAGTACTAAGCAAGAAAAAAGCAAACACAGTCAAGAGAGAATTACCAGTTGCCAGGATGGCAGAGCGGTCTAAGGCGTTGCGTTCAGTTCGCAGTCTCCCCAGGAGGCGTGGGTTCGAATCCCACCTCAGACAGAGCCCATTGAAAGTACCAAGCAATAACCAAGCAAACACAGTCAAGAGAGAATTACCAGTTGCCAGGATGGCAGAGCGGTCTAAGGCGTTGCGTTCAGGTCGCAGTAACCCCAGGAGGCGTGGGTTCGAATCCCACCTCAGACAGAGCCTATTGAAAGTACCAAGCAATAACAAAGCAAACACAGTCAAGAGAGCATTACCAGTTGCCAGGATGGCAGTGCGTTCTAAGGCGTTGCCTTTCAGGTCGCAGTCTCCCCAGGAGGCGTGGGTTCGAATCCCGCCTCTGACAGAGCCCATTGAACGTACCAAGCAAGAAAAAAGCAAACACAGTCAAGAGAGCATTACCAGCTGCCAGGATGGCAGAGCGGTCTAAGGCGTTGCGTGCAGGTCGCAGTCTCCCCAGGAGGCGTGGGTTCGAATCCCGCCTCTGACAGAGCCCGTTGAAAGTACCAAGCAAGAACAAAGCAAACACAGTCAAGAGAGCATTACCAGCTGCCAGGATGGCAGAGCGGTCTAAGGTGTTGCGTTCAGATCGCAGTCTCCCCAGGAGGCATGGGTTCGAATCCCACCTCAGACAGAGCCCATTGAAAGTACCAAGCAAGAAAAAAGCATACACAGTCAAGAGAGCATTACCAGGTGCCAGGATGGCAGAGCGGTCTAAGGCGTTGCGTTCAGGTCGCAGTCACCCCAGGAGGCGTGGGTTCGAATCCCACCTCAGACAGAGCCCTTTGAAAGTACCAAGCAAGAACAATGCAAACACATTCAAGAGAGCATTACCAGGTGCCAGGATGGCAGAGTGGTCAAAGACGCTGCGTTCAGGTCGCAGTCTCCCCAGGAGGCGTGGGTTCGAATCCCGCCTCAGACAGAGCCCATTGAAAGTACCAAGCAAGAACAAAGTAAACACAGTCAAGAGAGAGGTACCAGTTGCCAGGATGGCAGAGTTGTCTAAGGCGTTGCGTTCAGGTCGCAGTAACCCCAGGAGGCGTGGGTTCGAATCCCACCTCAGACAGAGCCCATTGATAGTACCAAGCAAGAAAAAAGCAAACACAGTCAAGAGAGAATTACCAGTTGCCAGGATGGCAGAGCGGTCTAAGGCGTTGCGTTCAGGTCGGAGTCTCCCCAGGAGGCGTGGGTTCGAATCCCACCTCAGACAGAGCCCATTGAAAGTACCAAGCAATAACAAAGCAAACAAAGTCAAGTGAGCATTCCCAGTTGCCAGGATGGCAGAGCGGTCTAAGGCGTTGCTTTCAGGTCGCAGTCTCCCCAGGAGGCGTGTGTTCGAATCCCACCTCAGACAGAGCCCATTGAAAGTACCAAGCAATAACCAAGCAAACACAGTCAAGAGAGCATTACCAGTTGCCAGGATGGCAGAGCGGTCTAAGGTGTTGCGTTCAGATCGCAGTCTCCCCAGGAGGCATGGGTTCGAATCCCACCTCAGACAGAGCCCATTGAAAGTACCAAGCAAGAAAAAAGCAAACACAGTCAAGAGAGCATTACCAGGTGCCAGGATGGCAGAGCGGTCTAAGGCGTTGCGTTCAGGTCGCAGTCACCCCAGGAGGCGTGGGTTCGAATCCCACCTCAGACAGAGCCCTTTGAAAGTACCAAGCAAGAACAATGCAAACACATTCAAGAGAGCATTACCAGATGCCAGGATGGCAGAGCGGTCTAAGGCGTTGCGTTCAGGTCGCAGTCTCCCCAGGAGGCGTGGGTTCGAATCCCACCTCAGACAGTGCCCATTGAAAGTACCAAGCAAGAACAAAGCAAACACAGTCAAGAGAGAATTACCAGTTGCCAGGATGGCAGAGCGGTCTAAGGCGTTGCGTTCAGGTCGCAGTCTCCCCAGGAGACGGGGGTTCGAATCCCACCTCAGAGAGAGCCCATTGAAAGTACCAAGCAAGAAAAAAGCAAACACAGTCAAGAGAGAATTACCAGTTGCCAGGATGGCAGAGGGGTCTAAGGCGTTGCGTTCAGGTCGCAGTCTCCCCAGGAGGCGTGGGTTCGAATCCCACCTCAGACAGAGCCCATTGAAAGTACCAAGCAATAACAAAGCAAACAAAGTCAAGAGAGCATTACCAGTTGCCAGGATGGCAGAGCGGTCTAAGGCTTTGCGTTCAGGTCGCAGTAACCCCAGGAGGCGTGGGATCGAATCCCACCTCAGACAGAGCCCATTGAAAGTACCAAGCAATAACAAAGCAAACACAGTAAAGAGAGCATTACCAGTTGCCAGGATGGCAGAGCGGTCTAAGGCGTTGCGTTCAGGTCGCAGTCTCCCCAGGAGACGTGGGTTCGAATCCCACTTCAGACAGAGCCCATTGAAAGTACCAGCAAGAACAAAGCAAACACATTCAAGAGAGCATTACCAGGTGCCAGGATGGCAGAGTGGTCAAAGACGCTGCGTTCAGGTCGCAGTCTCCCCAGGAGGTGTGGGTTCGAATCCCGCCTCAGACAGAGCCCATTGAAAGTACCAAGCAAGAACAAAGCAAACACAGTCAAGAGAGAATTACCAGTTGCCAGGATGGCAGAGCGGTCTAAGGCGTTGCATTCAGGTCGCAGTCTCCCCAGGAGACGGGGGTTCGAATCCCACCTCAGACAGAGCCCATTGAAAGTACCAAGCAAGAAAAAAGCAAACACAGTCAAGAGAGAATTACCAGTTGCCAGGATGGCAGAGCGGTCTAAGGCGTTGCGTTCAGGTCGCAGTCCCCCCAGGAGGCGTGGGTTCAAATCCCACCTCAGACAGAGCCCATTGAAAGTACCAAGCAATAACAAAGCAAACAAAGTCAAGAGAGAATTACCAGTTGCCAGGATGGCAGAGCGGTCTAAGGCGTTGCGTTCAGGTCGCAGTAACCCCAGGAGGCGTGGTATCGAATCCCACCTCAGACAGAGCCCATTGAAAGTACCAAGCAATAACAAAGCAAACACAGTAAAGAGAGTATTACCAGTTGCCAGGATGGCAGAGCGGTCTAAGGCGTTGCGTTCAGGTCGCAGTCTCCCCAGGAGACGTGGGTTCGAATCCCACTTCAGACAGAGCCCATTGAAAGTACCAGCAAGAACAAAGCAAACACATTCAAGATAGCATTACCAGGTGCCAGGATGGCAGAGTGGTCAAAGACGCTGCGTTCAGGTCGCAGTCTCCCCAGGAGGTGTGGGTTCGAATCCCGCCTCAGACAGAGCCCATTGAAAGTACCAAGCAAGAACAAAGCAAACACAGTCAAGAGAGAGTTACCAGTTGCCAGGATGGCAGAGTGGTCTAAGGCGTTGCGTTCAGGTCCCAGTAACCCCAGGAGGCGTGGTTTCAAATCCCACCTCAGACAGAGCCCATTGATAGTACTAAGCAAGAAAAAAGCAAACACAGTCAAGAGAGAATTACCAGTTGCCAGGATGGCAGAGCGGTCTAAGGCGTTGCGTTCAGTTCGCAGTCTCCCCAGGAGGCGTGGGTTCGAATCCCACCTCAGACAGAGCCCATTGAAAGTACCAAGCAATAACAAAGCAAACACAGTCAAGAGAGAATTACCAGTTGCCAGGATGGCAGAGCGGTCTAAGGCGTTGCGTTCAGGTCGCAGTAACCCCAGGAGGCGTGGGTTCGAATCCCACCTCAGACAGAGCCCATTGAAAGTACCAAGCAATAACAAAGCAAACACAGTCAAGAGAGCATTACCAGTTGCCAGGATGGCAGTGCGTTCTAAGGCGTTGCGTTCAGGTCGCAGTCTCCCCAGGAGGCGTGGGTTCGAATCCCGCCTCTGACAGAGCCCATTGAACGTACCAAGCAAGAAAAAAGCAAACACAGTCAAGAGAGCATTACCAGCTGCCAGGATGGCAGAGCGGTCTAAGGCGTTGCGTTCAGGTCGCAGTCTCCCCAGGAGGCGTGGGTTCGAATCCCACCTCAGACAGAGCCCATTGAAAGTACCAAGCAATAACAAAGCAAACACAGTAAAGAGAGCATTACCAGTTGCCAGGATGGCAGAGCGGTCTAAGGCGTTGCGTTCAGGTCGCAGTCTCCCCAGGAGGCGTGGGTTCGAATCCCGCCTCAGACATTGCCCATTGAAAGTACCAAGCAAGAAAAAGCAAACAATGTCAAGAGATCATTACCAGTTGCCAGGATGGCAGAGCGGTCTAAGGCGTTGTGTTCAGGGCGCAGTCTCCCCAGGAGGCGTGGGTTCGAATCCCGCTTCAGACAGAGCCTATTGAAAGTACCAGCAAGAACAAAGCAAACACATTCAAGAGAGCATTACCAGGTGCCAGAATGGCAGAGTGGTCAAAGAGGCTGCGTTCAGGTCGCAGTCTCCCCAGGAGGCGTGGGTTTGAATCCCGCCTCCGACAGAGCCCATTGAAAGTACCAAGCAATAACAAAGCTAACACAGTCAAGAGAGCATTACCAGCTGCCAGGATGGCAGAGCGGTCTAAGGCGTTGCGTTCAGGTCGCAGTCTCCCCAGGAGGCGTGGGTTCGAATCCCGCCTCTGACAGAGCCCATTGAACGTACCAAGGAAGAAAAAAGCAAACACAGTCAAGAGAGCATTACCAGGTGCCAGGATGGCAGAGTGGTCAAAGAGGCTGCGTTCAGGTCGCAGTCTCCCCAGGAGGCGTGGGTTTGAATCCCGCCTCCGACAGAGCCCATTGAAAGTACCAAGCAATAACAAAGCTAACACAGTCAAGAGAGCATTACCAGCTGCCAGGATGGCAGTGCGTTCTAAGGCGTTGCCTTTCAGGTCGCAGTCTCCCCAGGAGGCGTGGGTTCGAATCCCGCCTCTGACAGAGCCCATTGAACGTACCAAGCAAGAAAAAAGCAAACACAGTCAAGAGAGCATTACCAGCTGCCAGGATGGCAGAGCGGTCTAAGGCGTTGCGTGCAGGTCGCAGTCTCCCCAGGAGGCGTGGGTTCGAATCCCGCCTCTGACAGAGCCCATTGAAAGTACCAAGCAAGAACAAAGCAAACACAGTCAAGAGAGCATTACCAGCTGCCAGGATGGCAGAGCGGTCTAAGGTGTTGCGTTCAGATCGCAGTCTCCCCAGGAGGCATGGGTTCGAATCCCACCTCAGACAGAGCCCATTGAAAGTACCAAGCAAGAAAAAAGCAAACACAGTCAAGAGAGCATTACCAGGTGCCAGGATTGCAGAGCGGTCTAAGGCGTTGCGTTCAGGTCGCAGTCACCCCAGGAGGCGTGGGTTCGAATCCCACCTCAGACAGAGCCCTTTGAAAGTACCAAGCAAGAACAATGCAAACACATTCAAGAGAGCATTACCAGATGCCAGGATGGCAGAGCGGTCTAAGGCGTTGCGTTCAGGTCGCAGTCTCCCCAGGAGGCGTGGGTTCGAATCCCACCTCAGACAGTGCCCATTGAAAGTACCAAGCAAGAACAAAGCAAACACAGTCAAGAGAGAATTACCAGTTGCCAGGATGGCAGAGCGGTCTAAGGCGTTGCGTTCAGGTCGCAGTCTCCCCAGGAGACGGGGGTTCGAATCCCACCTCAGACAGAGCCCATTGAAAGTACCAAGCAAGAAAAAAGCAAACACAGTCAAGAGAGAATTACCAGTTGCCAGGATGGCAGAGCGGTCTAAGGCGTTGCGTTCAGGTCGCAGTCTCCCCAGGAGGCGTGGGTTCGAATCCCACCTCAGACAGTGCCCATTGAAAGTACCAAGCAAGAACAAAGCAAACACAGTCAAGAGAGAATTACCAGTTGCCAGGATGGCAGAGCGGTCTAAGGCGTTGCGTTCAGGTCGCAGTCTCCCCAGGAGGCGTAGGTTCGAATCCCGCCTCTGACAGAGCCCATTGAACGTACCAAGCAAGAAAAAAGCAAACACAGTCAAGAGAGCATTACCAGGTGCCAGGATGGCAGAGTGGTCAAAGAGGCTGCGTTCAGGTCGCAGTCTCCCCAGGAGGCGTGGGTTTGAATCCCGCCTCCGACAGAGCCCATTGAAAGTACCAAGCAATAACAAAGCTAACACAATCAAGAGAGCATTACCAGCTGCCAGGATGGCAGTGCGTTCTAAGGCGTTGCCTTTCAGGTCGCAGTCTCCCCAGGAGGCATGGGTTCGAATCCCGCCTCTGACAGAGCCCATTGAACGTACCAAGCAAGAAAAAAGCAAACACATTCAAGAGAGCATTACCAGCTGCCAGGATGGCAGAGCGGTCTAAGGCGTTGCGTGCAGGTCGCAGTCTCCCCAGGAGGCGTGGGTTCGAATCCCGCCTCTGACAGAGCCCATTGAAAGTACCAAGCAAGAACAAAGCAAACACAGTCAAGAGAGCATTACCAGCTGCCAGGATGGCAGAGCGGTCTAAGGTGTTGCGTTCAGATCGCAGTCTCCCCAGGAGGCATGGGTTCGAATCCCACCTCAGACAGAGCCCATTGAAAGTACCAAGCAATAACAAAGCAAACAAAGTCAAGAGAGCATTACCAGTTGCCAGGATGGCAGAGCGGTCTAAGGCTTTGCGTTCAGGTCGCAGTAACCCCAGGAGGCGTGGGATCGAATCCCACCTCAGACAGAGCCCATTGAAAGTACCAAGCAATAACAAAGCAAACACAGTAAAGAGAGCATTACCAGTTGCCAGGATGGCAGAGCGGTCTAAGGCGTTGCGTTCAGGTCGCAGTCTCCCCAGGAGGCGTGGGTTCGAATCCCGCCTCAGACATTGCCCATTGAAAGTACCAAGCAAGAAAAAGCAAACAATGTCAAGAGATCATTACCAGTTGCCAGGATGGCAGAGCGGTCTAAGGCGTTGTGTTCAGGGCGCAGTCTCCCCAGGAGGCGTGGGTTCGAATCCCGCTTCAGACAGAGCCTATTGAAAGTACCAGCAAGAACAAAGCAAACACATTCAAGAGAGCATTACCAGGTGCCAGAATGGCAGAGTGGTCAAAGAGGCTGCGTTCAGGTCGCAGTCTCCCCAGGAGGCGTGGGTTTGAATCCCGCCTCCGACAGAGCCCATTGAAAGTACCAAGCAATAACAAAGCTAACACAGTCAAGAGAGCATTACCAGCTGCCAGGATGGCAGAGCGGTCTAAGGCGTTGCGTTCAGGTCGCAGTCTCCCCAGGAGGCGTGGGTTCGAATCCCGCCTCTGACAGAGCCCATTGAACGTACCAAGGAAGAAAAAAGCAAACACAGTCAAGAGAGCATTACCAGGTGCCAGGATGGCAGAGTGGTCAAAGAGGCTGCGTTCAGGTCGCAGTCTCCCCAGGAGGCGTGGGTTTGAATCCCGCCTCCGACAGAGCCCATTGAAAGTACCAAGCAATAACAAAGCTAACACAGTCAAGAGAGCATTACCAGCTGCCAGGATGGCAGTGCGTTCTAAGGCGTTGCCTTTCAGGTCGCAGTCTCCCCAGGAGGCGTGGGTTCGAATCCCGCCTCTGACAGAGCCCATTGAACGTACCAAGCAAGAAAAAAGCAAACACAGTCAAGAGAGCATTACCAGCTGCCAGGATGGCAGAGCGGTCTAAGGCGTTGCGTGCAGGTCGCAGTCTCCCCAGGAGGCGTGGGTTCGAATCCCGCCTCTGACAGAGCCCATTGAAAGTACCAAGCAAGAACAAAGCAAACACAGTCAAGAGAGCATTACCAGCTGCCAGGATGGCAGAGCGGTCTAAGGTGTTGCGTTCAGATCGCAGTCTCCCCAGGAGGCATGGGTTCGAATCCCACCTCAGACAGAGCCCATTGAAAGTACCAAGCAAGAAAAAAGCAAACACAGTCAAGAGAGCATTACCAGGTGCCAGGATTGCAGAGCGGTCTAAGGCGTTGCGTTCAGGTCGCAGTCACCCCAGGAGGCGTGGGTTCGAATCCCACCTCAGACAGAGCCCTTTGAAAGTACCAAGCAAGAACAATGCAAACACATTCAAGAGAGCATTACCAGATGCCAGGATGGCAGAGCGGTCTAAGGCGTTGCCTTTCAGGTCGCAGTCTCCCCAGGAGGCGTGGGTTCGAATCCCACCTCAGACAGTGCCCATTGAAAGTACCAAGCAAGAACAAAGCAAACACAGTCAAGAGAGAATTACCAGTTGCCAGGATGGCAGAGCGGTCTAAGGCGTTGCGTTCAGGTCGCAGTCTCCCCAGGAGACGGGGGTTCGAATCCCACCTCAGACAGAGCCCATTGAAAGTACCAAGCAAGAAAAAAGCAAACACAGTCAAGAGAGAATTACCAGTTGCCAGGATTGCAGTGCGTTCTAAGGCGTTGCCTTTCAGGTCGCAGTCTCCCCAGGAGGCGTGGGTTCGAATCCCGCCTCTGACAGAGCCCATTGAACGTACCAAGCAAGAAAAAAGCAAACACAGTCAAGAGAGCATTACCAGCTGCCAGGATGGCAGAGCGGTCTAAGGCGTTGCGTGCAGGTCGCAGTCTCCCCAGGAGGCGTGGGTTCGAATCCCGCCTCTGACAGAGCCCATTGAAAGTACCAAGCAAGAACAAAGCAAACACAGTCAAGAGAGCATTACCAGCTGCCAGGATGGCAGAGCGGTCTAAGGTGTTGCGTTCAGATCGCAGTCTCCCCAGGAGGCATGGGTTCGAATCCCACCTCAGACAGAGCCCATTGAAAGTACCAAGCAAGAAAAAAGCAAACACAGTCAAGAGAGCATTACCAGGTGCCAGGATTGCAGAGCGGTCTAAGGCGTTGCGTTCAGGTCGCAGTCACCCCAGGAGGCGTGGGTTCGAATCCCACCTCAGACAGAGCCCTTTGAAAGTACCAAGCAAGAACAATGCAAACACATTCAAGAGAGCATTACCAGATGCCAGGATGGCAGAGCGGTCTAAGGCGTTGCGTTCAGGTCGCAGTCTCCCCAGGAGGCGTGGGTTCGAATCCCACCTCAGACAGTGCCCATTGAAAGTACCAAGCAAGAACAAAGCAAACACAGTCAAGAGAGAATTACCAGTTGCCAGGATGGCAGAGCGGTCTAAGGCGTTGCGTTCAGGTCGCAGTCTCCCCAGGAGACGGGGGTTCGAATCCCACCTCAGACAGAGCCCATTGAAAGTACCAAGCAAGAAAAAAGCAAACACAGTCAAGAGAGAATTACCAGTTGCCAGGATGGCAGAGCGGTCTAAGGCGTTGCGTTCAGGTCGCAGTCTCCCCAGGAGGCGTGGGTTCGAATCCCACCTCAGACAGTGCCCATTGAAAGTACCAAGCAAGAACAAAGCAAACACAGTCAAGAGAGAATTACCAGTTGCCAGGATGGCAGAGCGGTCTAAGGCGTTGCGTTCAGGTCGCAGTCTCCCCAGGAGGCGTAGGTTCGAATCCCGCCTCTGACAGAGCCCATTGAACGTACCAAGCAAGAAAAAAGCAAACACAGTCAAGAGAGCATTACCAGGTGCCAGGATGGCAGAGTGGTCAAAGAGGCTGCGTTCAGGTCGCAGTCTCCCCAGGAGGCGTGGGTTTGAATCCCGCCTCCGACAGAGCCCATTGAAAGTACCAAGCAATAACAAAGCTAACACAGTCAAGAGAGCATTACCAGCTGCCAGGATGGCAGTGCGTTCTAAGGCGTTGCCTTTCAGGTCGCAGTCTCCCCAGGAGGCATGGGTTCGAATCCCGCCTCTGACAGAGCCCATTGAACGTACCAAGCAAGAAAAAAGCAAACACATTCAAGAGAGCATTACCAGCTGCCAGGATGGCAGAGCGGTCTAAGGCGTTGCGTGCAGGTCGCAGTCTCCCCAGGAGGCGTGGGTTCGAATCCCGCCTCTGACAGAGCCCATTGAAAGTACCAAGCAAGAACAAAGCAAACACAGTCAAGAGAGCATTACCAGCTGCCAGGATGGCAGAGCGGTCTAAGGTGTTGCGTTCAGATCGCAGTCTCCCCAGGAGGCATGGGTTCGAATCCCACCTCAGACAGAGCCCATTGAAAGTACCAAGCAATAACAAAGCAAACAAAGTCAAGAGAGCATTACCAGTTGCCAGGATGGCAGAGCGGTCTAAGGCTTTGCGTTCAGGTCGCAGTAACCCCAGGAGGCGTGGGATCGAATCCCACCTCAGACAGAGCCCATTGAAAGTACCAAGCAATAACAAAGCAAACACAGTAAAGAGAGCATTACCAGTTGCCAGGATGGCAGAGCGGTCTAAGGCGTTGCGTTCAGGTCGCAGTCTCCCCAGGAGACGGGGGTTCGAATCCCACCTCAGACAGAGCCCATTGAAAGTACCAAGCAAGAAAAAAGCAAACACAGTCAAGAGAGAATTACCAGTTGCCAGGATGGCAGAGCGGTCTAAGGCGTTGCGTTCAGGTCGCAGTCTCCCCAGGAGGCGTGGGTTCGAATCCCACCTCAGACAGAGCCCATTGAAAGTACCAAGCAATAACAAAGCAAACAAAGTCAAGAGAGCATTACCAGTTGCCAGGATGGCAGAGCGGTCTAAGGCTTTGCGTTCAGGTCGCAGTAACCCCAGGAGGCGTGGGATCGAATCCCACCTCAGACAGAGCCCATTGAAAGTACCAAGCAATAACAAAGCAAACAAAGTCAAGAGAGCATTACCAGTTGCCAGGATGGCAGAGCGGTCTAAGGCGTTGCGTTCAGGTCGCAGTCTCCCCAGGAGACGTGGGTTCGAATCCCACTTCAGACAGAGCCCATTGAAAGTACCAGCAAGAACAAAGCAAACACATTCAAGAGAGCATTACCAGGTGCCAGGGTGGCAGAGTGGTCAAAGACGCTGCGTTCAGGTCGCAGTCTCCCCAGGAGGTGTGGGTTCGAATCCCGCCTCAGACAGAGCCCATTGAAAGTACCAAGCAAGAACAAAGCAAACACAGTCAAGAGAGAGTTACCAGTTGCCAGGATGGCAGAGTGGTCTAAGGCGTTGCGTTCAGGTCCCAGTAACCCCAGGAGGCGTGGTTTCAAATCCCACCTCAGACAGAGCCCATTGATAGTACTAAGCAAGAAAAAAGCAAACACAGTCAAGAGAGAATTACCAGTTGCCAGGATGGCAGAGCGGTCTAAGGCGTTGCGTTCAGTTCGCAGTCTCCCCAGGAGGCGTGGGTTCGAATCCCACCTCAGACAGAGCCCATTGAAAGTACCAAGCAATAACAAAGCAAACACAGTCAAGAGAGAATTACCAGTTGCCAGGATGGCAGAGCGGTCTAAGGCGTTGCGTTCAGGTCGCAGTAACCCCAGGAGGCGTGGGTTCGAATCCCGCTTCAGACAGAGCCCATTGAAAGTACCAGCAAGAACAAAGCAAACACATTCAAGAGAGCATTACCAGGTGCCAGAATGGCAGAGTGGTCAAAGAGGCTGCGTTCAGGTCGCAGTCTCCCCAGGAGGCGTGGGTTTGAATCCCGCCTCCGACAGAGCCCATTGAAAGTACCAAGCAATAACAAAGCTAACACAGTCAAGAGAGCATTACCAGCTGCCAGGATGGCAGAGCGGTCTAAGGCGTTGCGTTCAGGTCGCAGTCTCCCCAGGAGGCGTGGGTTCGAATCCCGCCTCTGACAGAGCCCATTGAACGTACCAAGCAAGAAAAAAGCAAACACAGTCAAGAGAGCATTACCAGGTGCCAGGATGGCAGAGTGGTCAAAGAGGCTGCGTTCAGGTCGCAGTCTCCCCAGGAGGCGTGGGTTTGAATCCCGCCTCCGACAGAGCCCATTGAAAGTACCAAGCAATAACAAAGCTAACACAGTCAAGAGAGCATTACCAGCTGCCAGGATGGCAGTGCGTTCTAAGGCGTTGCCTTTCAGGTCGCAGTCTCCCCAGGAGGCGTGGGTTCGAATCCCGCCTCTGACAGAGCCCATTGAACGTACCAAGCAAGAAAAAAGCAAACACAGTCAAGAGAGCATTACCAGATGCCAGGATGGCAGAGCGGTCTAAGGCGTTGCGTTCAGGTCGCAGTCTCCCCAGGAGGCGTGGGTTCGAATCCCACCTCAGACAGTGCCCATTGAAAGTACCAAGCAAGAACAAAGCAAACACAGTCAAGAGAGAATTACCAGTTGCCAGGATGGCAGAGCGGTCTAAGGCGTTGCGTTCAGGTCGCAGTCTCCCCAGGAGACGGGGGTTCGAATCCCACCTCAGACAGAGCCCATTGAAAGTACCAAGCAAGAAAAAAGCAAACACACTCAAGAGAGAATGACCAGTTGCCAGGATGGCAGAGCGGTCTAAGGCGTTGCGTTCAGGTCGCAGTCTCCCCAGGAGGCGTGGGTTCGAATCCCACCTCAGACAGTGCCCATTGAAAGTACCAAGCAAGAACAAAGCAAACACAGTCAAGAGAGAATTACCAGTTGCCAGGATGGCAGAGCGGTCTAAGGCGTTGCGTTCAGGTCGCAGTCTCCCCAGGAGACGGGGGTTCGAATCCCACCTCAGACAGAGCCCATTGAAAGTACCAAGCAAGAAAAAAGCAAACACAGTCAAGAGAGAATTACCAGTTGCCAGGATGGCAGAGCGGTCTAAGGCGTTGCGTTCAGGTCGCAGTCTCCCCAGGAGGCGTGGGTTCGAATCCCACCTCAGACAGAGCCCATTGAAAGTACCAAGCAATAACAAAGCAAACAAAGTCAAGAGAGCATTACCAGTTGCCAGGATGGCAGAGCGGTCTAAGGCTTTGCGTTCAGGTCGCAGTAACCCCAGGAGGCGTGGGATCGAATCCCACCTCAGACAGAGCCCATTGAAAGTACCAAGCAATAACAAAGCAAACACAGTAAAGAGAGCATTACCAGTTGCCAGGATGGCAGAGCGGTCTAAGGCGTTGCGTTCAGGTCGCAGTCTCCCCAGGAGGTGTGGGTTCGAATCCCGCCTCAGACAGAGCCCATTGAAAGTACCAAGCAATAACAAAGCAAACACAGTCAAGAGAGAATTACCAGTTGCCAGGATGGCAGAGCGGTCTAAGGCGTTGCGTTCAGGTCGCAGTAACCCCAGGAGGCGTGGGTTCGAATCCCACCTCAGACAGAGCCTATTGAAAGTAACAAGCAATAACAAAGCAAACACAGTCAAGAGAGCATTACCAGTTGCCAGGATGGCAGTGCGTTCTAAGGCGTTGCCTTTCAGGTCGCAGTCTCCCCAGGAGGCGTGGGTTCGAATCCCGCCTCTGACAGAGCCCATTGAACGTACCAAGCAAGAAAAAAGCAAACACAGTCAAGAGAGCATTACCAGCTGCCAGGATGGCAGAGCGGTCCAAGGCGTTGCGTGCAGGTCGCAGTCTCCCCAGGAGGCGTGGGTTCGAATCCCACCTCAGACAGAGCCCATTGAAAGTACCAAGCAAGATAAAAAGCATACACAGTCAAGAGAGCATTACCAGGTGCCAGGATGGCAGAGCGGTCTAAGGCGTTGCGTTCAGGTCGCAGTCACCCCAGGAGGCGTGGGTTCGAATCCCACCTCAGACAGAGCCCTTTGAAAGTACCAAGCAAGAACAATGCAAACACATTCAAGAGAGCATTACCAGATGCCAGGATGGCAGAGCGGTCTAAGGCGTTGCGTTCAGGTCGCAGTCTCCCCAGGAGGCGTGGGTTCGAATCCCACCTCAGACAGTGCCCATTGAAAGTACCAAGCAAGAACAAAGCAAACACAGTCAAGAGAGAATTACCAGTTGCCAGGATGGCAGAGCGGTCTAAGGCGTTGCGTTCAGGTCGCAGTCTCCCCAGGAGACGGGGGTTCGAATCCCACCTCAGACAGAGCCCATTGAAAGTACCAAGCAAGAAAAAAGCAAACACAGTCAAGAGAGAATTACCAGTTGCCAGGATGGCAGAGCGGTCTAAGGCGTTGCGTTCAGGTCGCAGTCTCCCCAGGAGGCGTGGGTTCAAATCCCACCTCAGACAGAGCCCATTGAAAGTACCAAGCAATAACAAAGCAAACAAAGTCAAGAGAGCATTACCAGTTGCCAGGATGGCAGAGCGGTCTAAGGCGTTGCGTTCAGGTCGCAGTCTCCCCAGGAGGCGTGGGTTCGAATCCCACCTCAGACAGAGCCCATTGAAAGAACCAAGCAATAACAAAGCAAACAAAGTCAAGAGAGATTTACCAGTTGCCAGGATGGCAGAGCTGTCTAAGGCGTTGCGTTCAGGTCGCAGTAACCCCAGGAGGCGTGGGATCGAATCCCACCTCAGACAGAGCCCATTGAAAGTACCAAGCAATAACAAAGCAAACACAGTAAAGAGAGTATTACCAGTTGCCAGGATGGCAGAGCGGTCTAAGGCGTTGCGTTCAGGTCGCAGTCTGCCCAGGAGACGTGGGTTCGAATCCCACTTAAGACAGAGCCCATTGAAAGTACCAGCAAGAACAAAGCAAACACATTCAAGAGAGCATTACCAGGTGCCAGGATGGCAGAGTGGTCAAAGACGCTGCGATCAGGTCGCAGTAACCCCAGGAGGCGTGGGATCGAATCCCACCTCAGACAGAACCCATTGAAAGTACCAAGCAATAACAAAGCAAACACAGTAAAGAGAGTATTACCAGTTGCCAGGATGGCAGAGCGGTCTAAGGCGTTGCGTTCAGGTCGCAGTCTCCCCAGGAGACGTGGGTTCGAATCCCACTTCAGACAGAGCCCATTGAAAGTACCAGCAAGAACAAAGCAAACACATTCAAGAGAGCATTACCAGGTGCCAGGATGGCAGAGTGGTCAAAGACGCTGCGATCAGGTCGCAGTCTCCCCAGGAGGTGTGGGTTCGAATCCCGCCTCAGACAGAGCCCATTGAAAGTACCAAGCAAGAACAAAGCAAACACAGTCAAGAGAGAGTTACCAATTGCCAGGATGGCAGAGCGGTCTAAGGCGTTGCGTTCAGGTCCCAGTAACCCCAGGAGGCGTGGTTTCAAATCCCACCTCAGACAGAGCCCATTGATAGTACTAAGCAAGAAAAAAGCAAACACAGTCAAGAGAGAATTACCAGTTGCCAGGATGGCAGAGCGGTCTAAGGCGTTGCGTTCAGTTCGCAGTCTCCCCAGGAGGCGTGGGTTCGAATCCCACCTCAGACAGAGCCCATTGAAAGTACCAAGCAATAACAAAGCAAACACAGTCAAGAGAGAATTACCAGTTGCCAGGATGGCAGAGCGGTCTAAGGCGTTGCGTTCAGGTCGCAGTAACCCCAGGAGGCGTGGGTTCGAATCCCACCTCAGACAGAGCCCATTGAAAGTACCAAGCAAGAACAAAGCAAACACAGTCAAGAGAGCATTACCAGTTGCCAGGATGGCAGTGCGTTCTAAGGCGTTGCGTTCAGGTCGCAGTCTCCCCAGGAGGCGTGGGTTCGAATCCCGCCTCTGACAGAGCCCATTGAACGTACCAAGCAAGAAAAAAGCAAACACAGTCAAGAGAGCATTACCAGCTGCCAGGATGGCAGAGCGGTCTAAGGCGTTGCGTTCAGGTCGCAGTCTCCCCAGGAGGCGTGGGTTCGAATCCCACCTCAGACAGAGCCCATTGAAAGTACCAAGCAATAACAAAGCAAACACAGTAAAGAGAGCATTACCAGTTGCCAGGATGGCAGAGCGGTCTAAGGCGTTGCGTTCAGGTCGCAGTCTCCCCAGGAGGCGTGGGTTCGAATCCCGCCTCAGACATTGCCCATTGAAAGTACCAAGCAAGAAAAAGCAAACAATGTCAAGAGATCATTACCAGTTGCCAGGATGGCAGAGCGGTCTAAGGCGTTGTGTTCAGGGCGCAGTCTCCCCAGGAGGCGTGGGTTCGAATCCCGCTTCAGACAGAGCCTATTGAAAGTACCAGCAAGAACAAAGCAAACACATTCAAGAGAGCATTACCAGGTGCCAGAATGGCAGAGTGGTCAAAGAGGCGGCGTTCAGGTCGCAGTCTCCCCAGGAGGCGTGGGTTTGAATCCCGCCTCCGACAGAGCCCATTGAAAGTACCAAGCAATAACAAAGCTAACACAGTCAAGAGAGCATTACCAGCTGCCAGGATGGCAGAGCGGTCTAAGGCGTTGCGTTCAGGTCGCAGTCTCCCCAGGAGGCGTGGGTTCGAATCCCGCCTCTGACAGAGCCCATTGAACGTACCAAGCAAGAAAAAAGCAAACACAGTCAAGAGAGCATTACCAGGTGCCAGGATGGCAGAGTGGTCAAAGAGGCTGCGTTCAGGTCGCAGTCTCCCCAGGAGGCGTGGGTTTGAATCCCGCCTCCGACAGAGCCCATTGAAAGTACCAAGCAATAACAAAGCTAACACAGTCAAGAGAGCATTACCAGCTGCCAGGATGGCAGTGCGTTCTAAGGCGTTGCCTTTCAGGTCGCAGTCTCCCCAGGAGGCGTGGGTTCGAATCCCGCCTCTGACAGAGCCCATTGAACGTACCAAGCAAGAAAAAAGCAAACACAGTCAAGAGAGCATTACCAGCTGCCAGGATGGCAGAGCGGTCTAAGGCGTTGCGTGCAGGTCGCAGTCTCCCCAGGAGGTGTGGGTTCGAATCCCGCCTCTGACAGAGCCCATTGAAAGTACCAAGCAAGAACAAAGCAAACACAGTCAAGAGAGCATTACCAGCTGCCAGGATGGCAGAGCGGTCTAAGGTGTTGCGTTCAGATCGCAGTCTCCCCAGGAGGCATGGGTTCGAATCCCACCTCAGACAGAGCCCATTGAAAGTACCAAGCAAGAAAAAAGCAAACACAGTCAAGAGAGCATTACCAGGTGCCAGGATTGCAGAGCGGTCTAAGGCGTTGCGTTCAGGTCGCAGTCACCCCAGGAGGCGTGGGTTCGAATCCCACCTCAGACAGAGCCCTTTGAAAGTACCAAGCAAGAACAATGCAAACACATTCAAGAGAGCATTACCAGATGCCAGGATGGCAGAGCGGTCTAAGGCGTTGCGTTCAGGTCGCAGTCTCCCCAGGAGGCGTGGGTTCGAATCCCACCTCAGACAGTGCCCATTGAAAGTACCAAGCAAGAACAAAGCAAACACAGTAAAGAGAGCATTACCAGTTGCCAGGATGGCAGAGCGGTCTAAGGCGTTGCGTTCAGGTCGCAGTCTCCCCAGGAGGTGTGGGTTCGAATCCCGCCTCAGACAGAGCCCATTGAAAGTACCAAGCAATAACAAAGCAAACACAGTCAAGAGAGAATTACCAGTTGCCAGGATGGCAGAGCGGTCTAAGGCGTTGCGTTCAGGTCGCAGTAACCCCAGGAGGCGTGGGTTCGAATCCCACCTCAGACAGAGCCTATTGAAAGTAACAAGCAATAACAAAGCAAACACAGTCAAGAGAGCATTACCAGTTGCCAGGATGGCAGTGCGTTCTAAGGCGTTGCCTTTCAGGTCGCAGTCTCCCCAGGAGGCGTGGGTTCGAATCCCGCCTCTGACAGAGCCCATTGAACGTACCAAGCAAGAAAAAAGCAAACACAGTCAAGAGAGCATTACCAGCTGCCAGGATGGCAGAGCGGTCCAAGGCGTTGCGTGCAGGTCGCAGTCTCCCCAGGAGGCGTGGGTTCGAATCCCACCTCAGACAGAGCCCATTGAAAGTACCAAGCAAGATAAAAAGCATACACAGTCAAGAGAGCATTACCAGGTGCCAGGATGGCAGAGCGGTCTAAGGCGTTGCGTTCAGGTCGCAGTCACCCCAGGAGGCGTGGGTTCGAATCCCACCTCAGACAGAGCCCTTTGAAAGTACCAAGCAAGAACAATGCAAACACATTCAAGAGAGCATTACCAGATGCCAGGATGGCAGAGCGGTCTAAGGCGTTGCGTTCAGGTCGCAGTCTCCCCAGGAGGCGTGGGTTCGAATCCCACCTCAGACAGTGCCCATTGAAAGTACCAAGCAAGAACAAAGCAAACACAGTCAAGAGAGAATTACCAGTTGCCAGGATGGCAGAGCGGTCTAAGGCGTTGCGTTCAGGTCGCAGTCTCCCCAGGAGACGGGGGTTCGAATCCCACCTCAGACAGAGCCCATTGAAAGTACCAAGCAAGAAAAAAGCAAACACAGTCAAGAGAGAATTACCAGTTGCAAGGATGGCAGAGCGGTCTAAGGCGTTGCGTTCAGGTCGCAGTCTCCCCAGGAGGCGTGGGTTCAAATCCCACCTCAGACAGAGCCCATTGAAAGTACCAAGCAATAACAAAGCAAACAAAGTCAAGAGAGCATTACCAGTTGCCAGGATGGCAGAGCGGTCTAAGGCGTTGCGTTCAGGTCGCAGTCTCCCCAGGAGGCGTGGGTTCGAATCCCACCTCAGACAGAGCCCATTGAAAGTACCAAGCAATAACAAAGCAAACAAAGTCAAGAGAGATTTACCAGTTGCCAGGATGGCAGAGCTGTCTAAGGCGTTGCGTTCAGGTCGCAGTAACCCCAGGAGGCGTGGGATCGAATCCCACCTCAGACAGAGCCCATTGAAAGTACCAAGCAATAACAAAGCAAACACAGTAAAGAGAGTATTACCAGTTGCCAGGATGGCAGAGCGGTCTAAGGCGTTGCGTTCAGGTCGCAGTCTGCCCAGGAGACGTGGGTTCGAATCCCACTTCAGACAGAGCCCATTGAAAGTACCAGCAAGAACAAAGCAAACACATTCAAGAGAGCATTACCAGGTGCCAGGATGGCAGAGTGGTCAAAGACGCTGCGATCAGGTCGCAGTAACCCCAGGAGGCGTGGGATCGAATCCCACCTCAGACAGAGCCCATTGAAAGTACCAAGCAATAACAAAGCAAACACAGTAAAGAGAGTATTACCAGTTGCCAGGATGGCAGAGCGGTCTAAGGCGTTGCGTTCAGGTCGCAGTCTCCCCAGGAGACGTGGGTTCGAATCCCACTTCAGACAGAGCCCATTGAAAGTACCAGCAAGAACAAAGCAAACACATTCAAGAGAGCATTACCAGGTGCCAGGATGGCAGAGTGGTCAAAGACGCTGCGATCAGGTCGCAGTCTCCCCAGGAGGTGTGGGTTCGAATCCCGCCTCAGACAGAGCCCATTGAAAGTACCAAGCAAGAACAAAGCAAACACAGTCAAGAGAGAGTTACCAATTGCCAGGATGGCAGAGCGGTCTAAGGCGTTGCGTTCAGGTCCCAGTAACCCCAGGAGGCGTGGTTTCAAATCCCACCTCAGACAGAGCCCATTGATAGTACTAAGCAAGAAAAAAGCAAACACAGTCAAGAGAGAATTACCAGTTGCCAGGATGGCAGAGCGGTCTAAGGCGTTGCGTTCAGTTCGCAGTCTCCCCAGGAGGCGTGGGTTCGAATCCCACCTCAGACAGAGCCCATTGAAAGTACCAAGCAATAACAAAGCAAACACAGTCAAGAGAGAATTACCAGTTGCCAGGATGGCAGAGCGGTCTAAGGCGTTGCGTTCAGGTCGCAGTAACCCCAGGAGGCGTGGGTTCGAATCCCACCTCAGATAGAGCCCATTGAAAGTACCAAGCAAGAACAAAGCAAACACAGTCAAGAGAGCATTACCAGTTGCCAGGATGGCAGTGCGTTCTAAGGCGTTGCGTTCAGGTCGCAGTCTCCCCAGGAGGCGTGGGTTCGAATCCCGCCTCTGACAGAGCCCATTGAACGTACCAAGCAAGAAAAAAGCAAACACAGTCAAGAGAGCATTACCAGCTGCCAGGATGGCAGAGCGGTCTAAGGCGTTGCGTTCAGGTCGCAGTCTCCCCAGGAGGCGTGGGTTCGAATCCCACCTCAGACAGAGCCCATTGAAAGTACCAAGCAATAACAAAGCAAACAAAGTCAAGAGAGAATTACCAGTTGCCAGGATGGCAGAGCGGTCTAAGGCGTTGCGTTCAGGTCGCAGTCTCCCCAGGAGGCGTGGGTTCGAATCCCGCCTCAGACATTGCCCATTGAAAGTACCAAGCAAGAAAAAGCAAACAATGTCAAGAGATCATTACCAGTTGCCAGGATGGCAGAGCGGTCTAAGGCGTTGTGTTCAGGGCGCAGTCTCCCCAGGAGGCGTGGGTTCGAATCCCGCTTCAGACAGAGCCTATTGAAAGTACCAGCAAGAACAAAGCAAACACATTCAAGAGAGCATTACCAGGTGCCAGAATGGCAGAGTGGTCAAAGAGGCGGCGTTCAGGTCGCAGTCTCCCCAGGAGGCGTGGGTTTGAATCCCGCCTCCGACAGAGCCCATTGAAAGTACCAAGCAATAACAAAGCTAACACAGTCAAGAGAGCATTACCAGCTGCCAGGATGGCAGAGCGGTCTAAGGCGTTGCGTTCAGGTCGCAGTCTCCCCAGGAGGCGTGGGTTCGAATCCCGCCTCTGACAGAGCCCATTGAACGTACCAAGCAAGAAAAAAGCAAACACAGTCAAGAGAGCATTACCAGGTGCCAGGATGGCAGAGTGGTCAAAGAGGCTGCGTTCAGGTCGCAGTCTCCCCAGGAGGCGTGGGTTTGAATCCCGCCTCCGACAGAGCCCATTGAAAGTACCAAGCAATAACAAAGCTAACACAGTCAAGAGAGCATTACCAGCTGCCAGGATGGCAGTGCGTTCTAAGGCGTTGCCTTTCAGGTCGCAGTCTCCCCAGGAGGCGTGGGTTCGAATCCCGCCTCTGACAGAGCCCATTGAACGTACCAAGCAAGAAAAAAGCAAACACAGTCAAGAGAGCATTACCAGCTGCCAGGATGGCAGAGCGGTCTAAGGCGTTGCGTGCAGGTCGCAGTCTCCCCAGGAGGTGTGGGTTCGAATCCCGCCTCTGACAGAGCCCATTGAAAGTACCAAGCAAGAACAAAGCAAACACAGTCAAGAGAGCATTACCAGCTGCCAGGATGGCAGAGCGGTCTAAGGTGTTGCGTTCAGATCGCAGTCTCCCCAGGAGGCATGGGTTCGAATCCCACCTCAGACAGAGCCCATTGAAAGTACCAAGCAAGAAAAAAGCAAACACAGTCAAGAGAGCATTACCAGGTGCCAGGATTGCAGAGCGGTCTAAGGCGTTGCGTTCAGGTCGCAGTCACCCCAGGAGGCGTGGGTTCGAATCCCACCTCAGACAGAGCCCTTTGAAAGTACCAAGCAAGAACAATGCAAACACATTCAAGAGAGCATTACCAGATGCCAGGATGGCAGAGCGGTCTAAGGCGTTGCGTTCAGGTCGCAGTCTCCCCAGGAGGCGTGGGTTCGAATCCCACCTCAGACAGTGCCCATTGAAAGTACCAAGCAAGAACAAAGCAAACACAGTAAAGAGAGCATTACCAGTTGCCAGGATGGCAGAGCGGTCTAAGGCGTTGCGTTCAGGTCGCAGTCTCCCCAGGAGGTGTGGGTTCGAATCCCGCCTCAGACAGAGCCCATTGAAAGTACCAAGCAATAACAAAGCAAACACAGTCAAGAGAGAATTACCAGTTGCCAGGATGGCAGAGCGGTCTAAGGCGTTGCGTTCAGGTCGCAGTAACCCCAGGAGGCGTGGGTTCGAATCCCACCTCAGACAGAGCCTATTGAAAGTAACAAGCAATAACAAAGCAAACACAGTCAAGAGAGCATTACCAGTTGCCAGGATGGCAGTGCGTTCTAAGGCGTTGCCTTTCAGGTCGCAGTCTCCCCAGGAGGCGTGGGTTCGAATCCCGCCTCTGACAGAGCCCATTGAACGTACCAAGCAAGAAAAAAGCAAACACAGTCAAGAGAGCATTACCAGCTGCCAGGATGGCAGAGCGGTCCAAGGCGTTGCGTGCAGGTCGCAGTCTCCCCAGGAGGCGTGGGTTCGAATCCCACCTCAGACAGAGCCCATTGAAAGTACCAAGCAAGATAAAAAGCATACACAGTCAAGAGAGCATTACCAGGTGCCAGGATGGCAGAGCGGTCTAAGGCGTTGCGTTCAGGTCGCAGTCACCCCAGGAGGCGTGGGTTCGAATCCCACCTCAGACAGAGCCCTTTGAAAGTACCAAGCAAGAACAATGCAAACACATTCAAGAGAGCATTACCAGATGCCAGGATGGCAGAGCGGTCTAAGGCGTTGCGTTCAGGTCGCAGTCTCCCCAGGAGGCGTGGGTTCGAATCCCACCTCAGACAGTGCCCATTGAAAGTACCAAGCAAGAACAAAGCAAACACAGTCAAGAGAGAATTACCAGTTGCCAGGATGGCAGAGCGGTCTAAGGCGTTGCGTTCAGGTCGCAGTCTCCCCAGGAGACGGGGGTTCGAATCCCACCTCAGACAGAGCCCATTGAAAGTACCAAGCAAGAAAAAAGCAAACACAGTCAAGAGAGAATTACCAGTTGCAAGGATGGCAGAGCGGTCTAAGGCGTTGCGTTCAGGTCGCAGTCTCCCCAGGAGGCGTGGGTTCAAATCCCACCTCAGACAGAGCCCATTGAAAGTACCAAGCAATAACAAAGCAAACAAAGTCAAGAGAGCATTACCAGTTGCCAGGATGGCAGAGCGGTCTAAGGCGTTGCGTTCAGGTCGCAGTCTCCCCAGGAGGCGTGGGTTCGAATCCCACCTCAGACAGAGCCCATTGAAAGTACCAAGCAATAACAAAGCAAACAAAGTCAAGAGAGATTTACCAGTTGCCAGGATGGCAGAGCTGTCTAAGGCGTTGCGTTCAGGTCGCAGTAACCCCAGGAGGCGTGGGATCGAATCCCACCTCAGACAGAGCCCATTGAAAGTACCAAGCAATAACAAAGCAAACACAGTAAAGAGAGTATTACCAGTTGCCAGGATGGCAGAGCGGTCTAAGGCGTTGCGTTCAGGTCGCAGTCTGCCCAGGAGACGTGGGTTCGAATCCCACTTCAGACAGAGCCCATTGAAAGTACCAGCAAGAACAAAGCAAACACATTCAAGAGAGCATTACCAGGTGCCAGGATGGCAGAGTGGTCAAAGACGCTGCGATCAGGTCGCAGTAACCCCAGGAGGCGTGGGATCGAATCCCACCTCAGACAGAGCCCATTGAAAGTACCAAGCAATAACAAAGCAAACACAGTAAAGAGAGTATTACCAGTTGCCAGGATGGCAGAGCGGTCTAAGGCGTTGCGTTCAGGTCGCAGTCTCCCCAGGAGACGTGGGTTCGAATCCCACTTCAGACAGAGCCCATTGAAAGTACCAGCAAGAACAAAGCAAACACATTCAAGAGAGCATTACCAGGTGCCAGGATGGCAGAGTGGTCAAAGACGCTGCGATCAGGTCGCAGTCTCCCCAGGAGGTGTGGGTTCGAATCCCGCCTCAGACAGAGCCCATTGAAAGTACCAAGCAAGAACAAAGCAAACACAGTCAAGAGAGAGTTACCAATTGCCAGGATGGCAGAGCGGTCTAAGGCGTTGCGTTCAGGTCCCAGTAACCCCAGGAGGCGTGGTTTCAAATCCCACCTCAGACAGAGCCCATTGATAGTACTAAGCAAGAAAAAAGCAAACACAGTCAAGAGAGAATTACCAGTTGCCAGGATGGCAGAGCGGTCTAAGGCGTTGCGTTCAGTTCGCAGTCTCCCCAGGAGGCGTGGGTTCGAATCCCACCTCAGACAGAGCCCATTGAAAGTACCAAGCAATAACAAAGCAAACACAGTCAAGAGAGAATTACCAGTTGCCAGGATGGCAGAGCGGTCTAAGGCGTTGCGTTCAGGTCGCAGTAACCCCAGGAGGCGTGGGTTCGAATCCCACCTCAGATAGAGCCCATTGAAAGTACCAAGCAAGAACAAAGCAAACACAGTCAAGAGAGCATTACCAGTTGCCAGGATGGCAGTGCGTTCTAAGGCGTTGCGTTCAGGTCGCAGTCTCCCCAGGAGGCGTGGGTTCGAATCCCGCCTCTGACAGAGCCCATTGAACGTACCAAGCAAGAAAAAAGCAAACACAGTCAAGAGAGCATTACCAGCTGCCAGGATGGCAGAGCGGTCTAAGGCGTTGCGTTCAGGTCGCAGTCTCCCCAGGAGGCGTGGGTTCGAATCCCACCTCAGACAGAGCCCATTGAAAGTACCAAGCAATAACAAAGCAAACACAGTAAAGAGAGCATTACCAGTTGCCAGGATGGCAGAGCGGTCTAAGGCGTTGCGTTCAGGTCGCAGTCTCCCCAGGAGGCGTGGGTTCGAATCCCGCCTCAGACATTGCCCATTGAAAGTACCAAGCAAGAAAAAGCAAACAATGTCAAGAGATCATTACCAGTTGCCAGGATGGCAGAGCGGTCTAAGGCGTTGTGTTCAGGGCGCAGTCTCCCCAGGAGGCGTGGGTTCGAATCCCGCTTCAGACAGAGCCTATTGAAAGTACCAGCAAGAACAAAGCAAACACATTCAAGAGAGCATTACCAGGTGCCAGAATGGCAGAGTGGTCAAAGAGGCGGCGTTCAGGTCGCAGTCTCCCCAGGAGGCGTGGGTTTGAATCCCGCCTCCGACAGAGCCCATTGAAAGTACCAAGCAATAACAAAGCTAACACAGTCAAGAGAGCATTACCAGCTGCCAGGATGGCAGAGCGGTCTAAGGCGTTGCGTTCAGGTCGCAGTCTCCCCAGGAGGCGTGGGTTCGAATCCCGCCTCTGACAGAGCCCATTGAACGTACCAAGCAAGAAAAAAGCAAACACAGTCAAGAGAGCATTACCAGGTGCCAGGATGGCAGAGTGGTCAAAGAGGCTGCGTTCAGGTCGCAGTCTCCCCAGGAGGCGTGGGTTTGAATCCCGCCTCCGACAGAGCCCATTGAAAGTACCAAGCAATAACAAAGCTAACACAGTCAAGAGAGCATTACCAGCTGCCAGGATGGCAGTGCGTTCTAAGGCGTTGCCTTTCAGGTCGCAGTCTCCCCAGGAGGCGTGGGTTCGAATCCCGCCTCTGACAGAGCCCATTGAACGTACCAAGCAAGAAAAAAGCAAACACAGTCAAGAGAGCATTACCAGCTGCCAGGATGGCAGAGCGGTCTAAGGCGTTGCGTGCAGGTCGCAGTCTCCCCAGGAGGTGTGGGTTCGAATCCCGCCTCTGACAGAGCCCATTGAAAGTACCAAGCAAGAACAAAGCAAACACAGTCAAGAGAGCATTACCAGCTGCCAGGATGGCAGAGCGGTCTAAGGTGTTGCGTTCAGATCGCAGTCTCCCCAGGAGGCATGGGTTCGAATCCCACCTCAGACAGAGCCCATTGAAAGTACCAAGCAAGAAAAAAGCAAACACAGTCAAGAGAGCATTACCAGGTGCCAGGATTGCAGAGCGGTCTAAGGCGTTGCGTTCAGGTCGCAGTCACCCCAGGAGGCGTGGGTTCGAATCCCACCTCAGACAGAGCCCTTTGAAAGTACCAAGCAAGAACAATGCAAACACATTCAAGAGAGCATTACCAGATGCCAGGATGGCAGAGCGGTCTAAGGCGTTGCGTTCAGGTCGCAGTCTCCCCAGGAGGCGTGGGTTCGAATCCCACCTCAGACAGTGCCCATTGAAAGTACCAAGCAAGAACAAAGCAAACACAGTCAAGAGAGAATTACCAGTTGCCAGGATGGCAGAGCGGTCTAAGGCGTTGCGTTCAGGTCGCAGTCTCCCCAGGAGACGGGGGTTCGAATCCCACCTCAGACAGAGCCCATTGAAAGTACCAAGCAAGAAAAAAGCAAACACAGTCAAGAGAGAATTACCAGTTGCCAGGATGGCAGAGCGGTCTAAGGCGTTGCGTTCAGGTCGCAGTCTCCCCAGGAGGCGTGGGTTCGAATCCCACCTCAGACAGTGCCCATTGAAAGTACCAAGCAAGAACAAAGCAAACACAGTCAAGAGAGAATTACCAGTTGCCAGGATGGCAGAGCGGTCTAAGGCGTTGCGTTCAGGTCGCAGTCTCCCCAGGAGGCGTGGGTTCGAATCCCGCCTCTGACAGAGCCCATTGAACGTACCAAGCAAGAAAAAAGCAAACACAGTCAAGAGAGCATTACCAGGTGCCAGGATGGCAGAGTGGTCAAAGAGGCTGCGTTCAGGTCGCAGTCTCCCCAGGAGGCGTGGGTTTGAATCCCGCCTCCGACAGAGCCCATTGAAAGTACCAAGCAATAACAAAGCTAACACAGTCAAGAGAGCATTACCAGCTGCCAGGATGGCAGTGCGTTCTAAGGCGTTGCCTTTCAGGTCGCAGTCTCCCCAGGAGGCATGGGTTCGAATCCCGCCTCTGACAGAGCCCATTGAACGTACCAAGCAAGAAAAAAGCAAACACATTCAAGAGAGCATTACCAGCTGCCAGGATGGCAGAGCGGTCTAAGGCGTTGCGTGCAGGTCGCAGTCTCCCCAGGAGGCGTGGGTTCGAATCCCGCCTCTGACAGAGCCCATTGAAAGTACCAAGCAAGAACAAAGCAAACACAGTCAAGAGAGCATTACCAGCTGCCAGGATGGCAGAGCGGTCTAAGGTGTTGCGTTCAGATCGCAGTCTCCCCAGGAGGCATGGGTTCGAATCCCACCTCAGACAGAGCCCATTGAAAGTACCAAGCAATAACAAAGCAAACAAAGTCAAGAGAGCATTACCAGTTGCCAGGATGGCAGAGCGGTCTAAGGCTTTGCGTTCAGGTCGCAGTAACCCCAGGAGGCGTGGGATCGAATCCCACCTCAGACAGAGCCCATTGAAAGTACCAAGCAATAACAAAGCAAACACAGTAAAGAGAGCATTACCAGTTGCCAGGATGGCAGAGCGGTCTAAGGCGTTGCGTTCAGGTCGCAGTCTCCCCAGGAGACGTGGGTTCGAATCCCACTTCAGACAGAGCCCATTGAAAGTACCAGCAAGAACAAAGCAAACACATTCAAGAGAGCATTACCAGGTGCCAGGATGGCAGAGTGGTCAAAGACGCTGCGATCAGGTCGCAGTCTCCCCAGGAGGTGTGGGTTCGAATCCCGCCTCAGACAGAGCCCATTGAAAGTACCAAGCAAGAACAAAGCAAACACAGTCAAGAGAGAGTTACCAATTGCCAGGATGGCAGAGCGGTCTAAGGCGTTGCGTTCAGGTCCCAGTAACCCCAGGAGGCGTGGTTTCAAATCCCACCTCAGACAGAGCCCATTGATAGTACTAAGCAAGAAAAAAGCAAACACAGTCAAGAGAGAATTACCAGTTGCCAGGATGGCAGAGCGGTCTAAGGCGTTGCGTTCAGTTCGCAGTCTCCCCAGGAGGCGTGGGTTCGAATCCCACCTCAGACAGAGCCCATTGAAAGTACCAAGCAAGAACAAAGCAAACACAGTCAAGAGAGCATTACCAGTTGCCAGGATGGCAGTGCGTTCTAAGGCGTTGCGTTCAGGTCGCAGTCTCCCCAGGAGGCGTGGGTTCGAATCCCGCCTCTGACAGAGCCCATTGAACGTACCAAGCAAGAAAAAAGCAAACACAGTCAAGAGAGCATTACCAGCTGCCAGGATGGCAGAGCGGTCTAAGGCGTTGCGTTCAGGTCGCAGTCTCCCCAGGAGGCGTGGGTTCGAATCCCACCTCAGACAGAGCCCATTGAAAGTACCAAGCAATAACAAAGCAAACACAGTAAAGAGAGCATTACCAGTTGCCAGGATGGCAGAGCGGTCTAAGGCGTTGCGTTCAGGTCGCAGTCTCCCCAGGAGGCGTGGGTTCGAATCCCGCCTCAGACATTGCCCATTGAAAGTACCAAGCAAGAAAAAGCAAACAATGTCAAGAGATCATTACCAGTTGCCAGGATGGCAGAGCGGTCTAAGGCGTTGTGTTCAGGGCGCAGTCTCCCCAGGAGGCGTGGGTTCGAATCCCGCTTCAGACAGAGCCTATTGAAAGTACCAGCAAGAACAAAGCAAACACATTCAAGAGAGCATTACCAGGTGCCAGAATGGCAGAGTGGTCAAAGAGGCGGCGTTCAGGTCGCAGTCTCCCCAGGAGGCGTGGGTTTGAATCCCGCCTCCGACAGAGCCCATTGAAAGTACCAAGCAATAACAAAGCTAACACAGTCAAGAGAGCATTACCAGCTGCCAGGATGGCAGAGCGGTCTAAGGCGTTGCGTTCAGGTCGCAGTCTCCCCAGGAGGCGTGGGTTCGAATCCCGCCTCTGACAGAGCCCATTGAACGTACCAAGCAAGAAAAAAGCAAACACAGTCAAGAGAGCATTACCAGGTGCCAGGATGGCAGAGTGGTCAAAGAGGCTGCGTTCAGGTCGCAGTCTCCCCAGGAGGCGTGGGTTTGAATCCCGCCTCCGACAGAGCCCATTGAAAGTACCAAGCAATAACAAAGCTAACACAGTCAAGAGAGCATTACCAGCTGCCAGGATGGCAGTGCGTTCTAAGGCGTTGCCTTTCAGGTCGCAGTCTCCCCAGGAGGCGTGGGTTCGAATCCCGCCTCTGACAGAGCCCATTGAACGTACCAAGCAAGAAAAAAGCAAACACAGTCAAGAGAGCATTACCAGCTGCCAGGATGGCAGAGCGGTCTAAGGCGTTGCGTGCAGGTCGCAGTCTCCCCAGGAGGTGTGGGTTCGAATCCCGCCTCTGACAGAGCCCATTGAAAGTACCAAGCAAGAACAAAGCAAACACAGTCAAGAGAGCATTACCAGCTGCCAGGATGGCAGAGCGGTCTAAGGTGTTGCGTTCAGATCGCAGTCTCCCCAGGAGGCATGGGTTCGAATCCCACCTCAGACAGAGCCCATTGAAAGTACCAAGCAAGAAAAAAGCAAACACAGTCAAGAGAGCATTACCAGGTGCCAGGATTGCAGAGCGGTCTAAGGCGTTGCGTTCAGGTCGCAGTCACCCCAGGAGGCGTGGGTTCGAATCCCACCTCAGACAGAGCCCTTTGAAAGTACCAAGCAAGAACAATGCAAACACATTCAAGAGAGCATTACCAGATGCCAGGATGGCAGAGCGGTCTAAGGCGTTGCGTTCAGGTCGCAGTCTCCCCAGGAGGCGTGGGTTCGAATCCCACCTCAGACAGTGCCCATTGAAAGTACCAAGCAAGAACAAAGCAAACACAGTCAAGAGAGAATTACCAGTTGCCAGGATGGCAGAGCGGTCTAAGGCGTTGCGTTCAGGTCGCAGTCTCCCCAGGAGACGGGGGTTCGAATCCCACCTCAGACAGAGCCCATTGAAAGTACCAAGCAAGAAAAAAGCAAACACAGTCAAGAGAGAATTACCAGTTGCCAGGATGGCAGAGCGGTCTAAGGCGTTGCGTTCAGGTCGCAGTCTCCCCAGGAGGCGTGGGTTCGAATCCCACCTCAGACAGTGCCCATTGAAAGTACCAAGCAAGAACAAAGCAAACACAGTCAAGAGAGAATTACCAGTTGCCAGGATGGCAGAGCGGTCTAAGGCGTTGCGTTCAGGTCGCAGTCTCCCCAGGAGGCGTGGGTTCGAATCCCGCCTCTGACAGAGCCCATTGAACGTACCAAGCAAGAAAAAAGCAAACACAGTCAAGAGAGCATTACCAGGTGCCAGGATGGCAGAGTGGTCAAAGAGGCTGCGTTCAGGTCGCAGTCTCCCCAGGAGGCGTGGGTTTGAATCCCGCCTCCGACAGAGCCCATTGAAAGTACCAAGCAATAACAAAGCTAACACAGTCAAGAGAGCATTACCAGCTGCCAGGATGGCAGTGCGTTCTAAGGCGTTGCCTTTCAGGTCGCAGTCTCCCCAGGAGGCATGGGTTCGAATCCCGCCTCTGACAGAGCCCATTGAACGTACCAAGCAAGAAAAAAGCAAACACATTCAAGAGAGCATTACCAGCTGCCAGGATGGCAGAGCGGTCTAAGGCGTTGCGTGCAGGTCGCAGTCTCCCCAGGAGGCGTGGGTTCGAATCCCGCCTCTGACAGAGCCCATTGAAAGTACCAAGCAAGAACAAAGCAAACACAGTCAAGAGAGCATTACCAGCTGCCAGGATGGCAGAGCGGTCTAAGGTGTTGCGTTCAGATCGCAGTCTCCCCAGGAGGCATGGGTTCGAATCCCACCTCAGACAGAGCCCATTGAAAGTACCAAGCAATAACAAAGCAAACAAAGTCAAGAGAGCATTACCAGTTGCCAGGATGGCAGAGCGGTCTAAGGCTTTGCGTTCAGGTCGCAGTAACCCCAGGAGGCGTGGGATCGAATCCCACCTCAGACAGAGCCCATTGAAAGTACCAAGCAATAACAAAGCAAACACAGTAAAGAGAGCATTACCAGTTGCCAGGATGGCAGAGCGGTCTAAGGCGTTGCGTTCAGGTCGCAGTCTCCCCAGGAGACGGGGGTTCGAATCCCACCTCAGACAGAGCCCATTGAAAGTACCAAGCAAGAAAAAAGCAAACACAGTCAAGAGAGAATTACCAGTTGCCAGGATGGCAGAGCGGTCTAAGGCGTTGCGTTCAGGTCGCAGTCTCCCCAGGAGGCGTGGGTTCGAATCCCACCTCAGACAGAGCCCATTGAAAGTACCAAGCAATAACAAAGCAAACAAAGTCAAGAGAGCATTACCAGTTGCCAGGATGGCAGAGCGGTCTAAGGCTTTGCGTTCAGGTCGCAGTAACCCCAGGAGGCGTGGGATCGAATCCCACCTCAGACAGAGCCCATTGAAAGTACCAAGCAATAACAAAGCAAACACAGTAAAGAGAGCATTACCAGTTGCCAGGATGGCAGAGCGGTCTAAGGCGTTGCGTTCAGGTCGCAGTCTCCCCAGGAGACGTGGGTTCGAATCCCACTTCAGACAGAGCCCATTGAAAGTACCAGCAAGAACAAAGCAAACACATTCAAGAGAGCATTACCAGGTGCCAGGATGGCAGAGTGGTCAAAGACGCTGCGTTCAGGTCGCAGTCTCCCCAGGAGGTGTGGGTTCGAATCCCGCCTCAGACAGAGCCCATTGAAAGTACCAAGCAAGAACAAAGCAAACACAGTCAAGAGAGAGTTACCAGTTGCCAGGATGGCAGAGTGGTCTAAGGCGTTGCGTTCAGGTCCCAGTAACCCCAGGAGGCGTGGTTTCAAATCCCACCTCAGACAGAGCCCATTGATAGTACTAAGCAAGAAAAAAGCAAACACAGTCAAGAGAGAATTACCAGTTGCCAGGATGGCAGAGCGGTCTAAGGCGTTGCGTTCAGTTCGCAGTCTCCCCAGGAGGCGTGGGTTCGAATCCCACCTCAGACAGAGCCCATTGAAAGTACCAAGCAATAACAAAGCAAACACAGTCAAGAGAGAATTACCAGTTGCCAGGATGGCAGAGCGGTCTAAGGCGTTGCGTTCAGGTCGCAGTAACCCCAGGAGGCGTGGGTTCGAATCCCGCTTCAGACAGAGCCCATTGAAAGTACCAGCAAGAACAAAGCAAACACATTCAAGAGAGCATTACCAGGTGCCAGAATGGCAGAGTGGTCAAAGAGGCTGCGTTCAGGTCGCAGTCTCCCCAGGAGGCGTGGGTTTGAATCCCGCCTCCGACAGAGCCCATTGAAAGTACCAAGCAATAACAAAGCTAACACAGTCAAGAGAGCATTACCAGCTGCCAGGATGGCAGAGCGGTCTAAGGCGTTGCGTTCAGGTCGCAGTCTCCCCAGGAGGCGTGGGTTCGAATCCCGCCTCTGACAGAGCCCATTGAACGTACCAAGCAAGAAAAAAGCAAACACAGTCAAGAGAGCATTACCAGGTGCCAGGATGGCAGAGTGGTCAAAGAGGCTGCGTTCAGGTCGCAGTCTCCCCAGGAGGCGTGGGTTTGAATCCCGCCTCCGACAGAGCCCATTGAAAGTACCAAGCAATAACAAAGCTAACACAGTCAAGAGAGCATTACCAGCTGCCAGGATGGCAGTGCGTTCTAAGGCGTTGCCTTTCAGGTCGCAGTCTCCCCAGGAGGCGTGGGTTCGAATCCCGCCTCTGACAGAGCCCATTGAACGTACCAAGCAAGAAAAAAGCAAACACAGTCAAGAGAGCATTACCAGATGCCAGGATGGCAGAGCGGTCTAAGGCGTTGCGTTCAGGTCGCAGTCTCCCCAGGAGGCGTGGGTTCGAATCCCACCTCAGACAGTGCCCATTGAAAGTACCAAGCAAGAACAAAGCAAACACAGTCAAGAGAGAATTACCAGTTGCCAGGATGGCAGAGCGGTCTAAGGCGTTGCGTTCAGGTCGCAGTCTCCCCAGGACACGGGGGTTCGAATCCCACCTCAGACAGAGCCCATTGAAAGTACCAAGCAAGAAAAAAGCAAACACAGTCAAGAGAGAATGACCAGTTGCCAGGATGGCAGAGCGGTCTAAGGCGTTGCGTTCAGGTCGCAGTCTCCCCAGGAGGCGTGGGTTCGAATCCCACCTCAGACAGTGCCCATTGAAAGTACCAAGCAAGAACAAAGCAAACACAGTCAAGAGAGAATTACCAGTTGCCAGGATGGCAGAGCGGTCTAAGGCGTTGCGTTCAGGTCGCAGTCTCCCCAGGAGACGGGGGTTCGAATCCCACCTCAGACAGAGCCCATTGAAAGTACCAAGCAAGAAAAAAGCAAACACAGTCAAGAGAGAATTACCAGTTGCCAGGATGGCAGAGCGGTCTAAGGCGTTGCGTTCAGGTCGCAGTCTCCCCAGGAGGCGTGGGTTCGAATCCCACCTCAGACAGAGCCCATTGAAAGTACCAAGCAATAACAAAGCAAACAAAGTCAAGAGAGCATTACCAGTTGCCAGGATGGCAGAGCGGTCTAAGGCTTTGCGTTCAGGTCGCAGTAACCCCAGGAGGCGTGGGATCGAATCCCACCTCAGACAGAGCCCATTGAAAGTACCAAGCAATAACAAAGCAAACACAGTAAAGAGAGCATTACCAGTTGCCAGGATGGCAGAGCGGTCTAAGGCGTTGCGTTCAGGTCGCAGTCTCCCCAGGAGGTGTGGGTTCGTATCCCGCCTCAGACAGAGCCCATTGAAAGTACCAAGCAATAACAAAGCAAACACAGTCAAGAGAGAATTACCAGTTGCCAGGATGGCAGAGCGGTCTAAGGCGTTGCGTTCAGGTCGCAGTAACCCCAGGAGGCGTGGGTTCGAATCCCACCTCAGACAGAGCCTATTGAAAGTAACAAGCAATAACAAAGCAAACACAGTCAAGAGAGCATTACCAGTTGCCAGGATGGCAGTGCGTTCTAAGGCGTTGCCTTTCAGGTCGCAGTCTCCCCAGGAGGCGTGGGTTCGAATCCCGCCTCTGACAGAGCCCATTGAACGTACCAAGCAAGAAAAAAGCAAACACAGTCAAGAGAGCATTACCAGCTGCCAGGATGGCAGAGCGGTCTAAGGCGTTGCGTGCATGTCGCAGTCTCCCCAGGAGGCGTGGGTTCGAATCCCACCTCAGACAGAGCCCATTGAAAGTACCAAGCAAGATAAAAAGCATACACAGTCAAGAGAGCATTACCAGGTGCCAGGATGGCAGAGCGGTCTAAGGCGTTGCGTTCAGGTCGCAGTCACCCCAGGAGGCGTGGGTTCGAATCCCACCTCAGACAGAGCCCTTTGAAAGTACCAAGCAAGAACAATGCAAACACATTCAAGAGAGCATTACCAGATGCCAGGATGGCAGAGCGGTCTAAGGCGTTGCGTTCAGGTCGCAGTAACCCCAGGAGGCGTGGGATCGAATCCCACCTCAGACAGAGCCCATTGAAAGTACCAAGCAATAACAAAGCAAACACAGTAAAGAGAGTATTACCAGTTGCCAGGATGGCAGAGCGGTCTAAGGCGTTGCGTTCAGGTCGCAGTCTGCCCAGGAGACGTGGGTTCGAATCCCACTTCAGACAGAGCCCATTGAAAGTACCAGCAAGAACAAAGCAAACACATTCAAGAGAGCATTACCAGGTGCCAGGATGGCAGAGTGGTCAAAGACGCTGCGATCAGGTCGCAGTAACCCCAGGAGGCGTGGGATCGAATCCCACCTCAGACAGAGCCCATTGAAAGTACCAAGCAATAACAAAGCAAACACAGTAAAGAGAGTATTACCAGTTGCCAGGATGGTAGAGCGGTCTAAGGCGTTGCGTTCAGGTCGCAGTCTCCCCAGGAGACGTGGGTTCGAATCCCACTTCAGACAGAGCCCATTGAAAGTACCAGCAAGAACAAAGCAAACACATTCAAGAGAGCATTACCAGGTGCCAGGATGGCAGAGTGGTCAAAGACGCTGCGATCAGGTCGCAGTCTCCCCAGGAGGTGTGGGTTCGAATCCCGCCTCAGACAGAGCCCATTGAAAGTACCAAGCAAGAACAAAGCAAACACAGTCAAGAGAGAGTTACCAGTTGCCAGGATGGCAGAGCGGTCTAAGGCGTTGCGTTCAGGTCCCAGTAACCCCAGGAGGCGTGGTTTCAAATCCCACCTCAGACAGAGCCCATTGATAGTACTAAGCAAGAAAAAAGCAAACACAGTCAAGAGAGAATTACCAGTTGCCAGGATGGCAGAGCGGTCTAAGGCGTTGCGTTCAGTTCGCAGTCTCCCCAGGAGGCGTGGGTTCGAATCCCACCTCAGACAGAGCCCATTGAAAGTACCAAGCAATAACAAAGCAAACACAGTCAAGAGAGAATTACCAGTTGCCAGGATGGCAGAGCGGTCTAAGGCGTTGCGTTCAGGTCGCAGTAACCCCAGGAGGCGTGGGTTCGAATCCCACCTCAGACAGAGCCCATTGAAAGTACCAAGCAATAACAAAGCAAACACAGTCAAGAGAGCATTACCAGTTGCCAGGATGGCAGTGCGTTCTAAGGCGTTGCGTTCAGGTCGCAGTCTCCCCAGGAGGCGTGGGTTCGAATCCCACCTCAGACAGAGCCCATTGAAAGTACCAAGCAATAACAAAGCAAACAAAGTCAAGAGAGCATTACCAGTTGCCAGGATGGCAGAGCGGTCTAAGGCTTTGCGTTCAGGTCGCAGTAACCCCAGGAGGCGTGGGATCGAATCCCACCTCAGACAGAGCCCATTGAAAGTACCAAGCAATAACAAAGCAAACACAGTAAAGAGAGCATTACCAGTTGCCAGGATGGCAGAGCGGTCTAAGGCGTTGCGTTCAGGTCGCAGTCTCCCCAGGAGGTGTGGGTTCGTATCCCGCCTCAGACAGAGCCCATTGAAAGTACCAAGCAATAACAAAGCAAACACAGTCAAGAGAGAATTACCAGTTGCCAGGATGGCAGAGCGGTCTAAGGCGTTGCGTTCAGGTCGCAGTAACCCCAGGAGGCGTGGGTTCGAATCCCACCTCAGACAGAGCCTATTGAAAGTAACAAGCAATAACAAAGCAAACACAGTCAAGAGAGCATTACCAGTTGCCAGGATGGCAGAGCGGTCTAAGGCGTTGCGTTCAGGTCGCAGTCTCCCCAGGAGGCGTGGGTTCGAATCCCACCTCAGACAGTGCCCATTGAAAGTACCAAGCAAGAACAAAGCAAACACAGTCAAGAGAGAATTACCAGTTGCCAGGATGGCAGAGCGGTCTAAGGCGTTGCGTTCAGGTCGCAGTCTCCCCAGGAGACGGGGGTTCGAATCCCACCTCAGACAGAGCCCATTGAAAGTACCAAGCAAGAAAAAAGCAAACACAGTCAAGAGAGAATTACCAGTTGCCAGGATGGCAGAGCGGTCTAAGGCGTTGCGTTCAGGTCGCAGTCTCCCCAGGAGGCGTGGGTTCGAATCCCACCTCAGACAGTGCCCATTGAAAGTACCAAGCAAGAACAAAGCAAACACAGTCAAGAGAGAATTACCAGTTGCCAGGATGGCAGAGCGGTCTAAGGCGTTGCGTTCAGGTCGCAGTCTCCCCAGGAGGCGTGGGTTCGAATCCCGCCTCTGACAGAGCCCATTGAACGTACCAAGCAAGAAAAAAGCAAACACAGTCAAGAGAGCATTACCAGGTGCCAGGATGGCAGAGTGGTCAAAGAGGCTGCGTTCAGGTCGCAGTCTCCCCAGGAGGCGTGGGTTTGAATCCCGCCTCCGACAGAGCCCATTGAAAGTACCAAGCAATAACAAAGCTAACACAGTCAAGAGAGCATTACCAGCTGCCAGGATGGCAGTGCGTTCTAAGGCGTTGCCTTTCAGGTCGCAGTCTCCCCAGGAGGCATGGGTTCGAATCCCGCCTCTGACAGAGCCCATTGAACGTACCAAGCAAGAAAAAAGCAAACACATTCAAGAGAGCATTACCAGCTGCCAGGATGGCAGAGCGGTCTAAGGCGTTGCGTGCAGGTCGCAGTCTCCCCAGGAGGCGTGGGTTCGAATCCCGCCTCTGACAGAGCCCATTGAAAGTACCAAGCAAGAACAAAGCAAACACAGTCAAGAGAGCATTACCAGCTGCCAGGATGGCAGAGCGGTCTAAGGTGTTGCGTTCAGATCGCAGTCTCCCCAGGAGGCATGGGTTCGAATCCCACCTCAGACAGAGCCCATTGAAAGTACCAAGCAATAACAAAGCAAACAAAGTCAAGAGAGCATTACCAGTTGCCAGGATGGCAGAGCGGTCTAAGGCTTTGCGTTCAGGTCGCAGTAACCCCAGGAGGCGTGGGATCGAATCCCACCTCAGACAGAGCCCATTGAAAGTACCAAGCAATAACAAAGCAAACACAGTAAAGAGAGCATTACCAGTTGCCAGGATGGCAGAGCGGTCTAAGGCGTTGCGTTCAGGTCGCAGTCTCCCCAGGAGACGGGGGTTCGAATCCCACCTCAGACAGAGCCCATTGAAAGTACCAAGCAAGAAAAAAGCAAACACAGTCAAGAGAGAATTACCAGTTGCCAGGATGGCAGAGCGGTCTAAGGCGTTGCGTTCAGGTCGCAGTCTCCCCAGGAGGCGTGGGTTCGAATCCCACCTCAGACAGAGCCCATTGAAAGTACCAAGCAATAACAAAGCAAACAAAGTCAAGAGAGCATTACCAGTTGCCAGGATGGCAGAGCGGTCTAAGGCTTTGCGTTCAGGTCGCAGTAACCCCAGGAGGCGTGGGATCGAATCCCACCTCAGACAGAGCCCATTGAAAGTACCAAGCAATAACAAAGCAAACACAGTAAAGAGAGCATTACCAGTTGCCAGGATGGCAGAGCGGTCTAAGGCGTTGCGTTCAGGTCGCAGTCTCCCCAGGAGACGTGGGTTCGAATCCCACTTCAGACAGAGCCCATTGAAAGTACCAGCAAGAACAAAGCAAACACATTCAAGAGAGCATTACCAGGTGCCAGGATGGCAGAGTGGTCAAAGACGCTGCGTTCAGGTCGCAGTCTCCCCAGGAGGTGTGGGTTCGAATCCCGCCTCAGACAGAGCCCATTGAAAGTACCAAGCAAGAACAAAGCAAACACAGTCAAGAGAGAGTTACCAGTTGCCAGGATGGCAGAGTGGTCTAAGGCGTTGCGTTCAGGTCCCAGTAACCCCAGGAGGCGTGGTTTCAAATCCCACCTCAGACAGAGCCCATTGATAGTACTAAGCAAGAAAAAAGCAAACACAGTCAAGAGAGAATTACCAGTTGCCAGGATGGCAGAGCGGTCTAAGGCGTTGCGTTCAGTTCGCAGTCTCCCCAGGAGGCGTGGGTTCGAATCCCACCTCAGACAGAGCCCATTGAAAGTACCAAGCAATAACAAAGCAAACACAGTCAAGAGAGAATTACCAGTTGCCAGGATGGCAGAGCGGTCTAAGGCGTTGCGTTCAGGTCGCAGTAACCCCAGGAGGCGTGGGTTCGAATCCCGCTTCAGACAGAGCCCATTGAAAGTACCAGCAAGAACAAAGCAAACACATTCAAGAGAGCATTACCAGGTGCCAGAATGGCAGAGTGGTCAAAGAGGCTGCGTTCAGGTCGCAGTCTCCCCAGGAGGCGTGGGTTTGAATCCCGCCTCCGACAGAGCCCATTGAAAGTACCAAGCAATAACAAAGCTAACACAGTCAAGAGAGCATTACCAGCTGCCAGGATGGCAGAGCGGTCTAAGGCGTTGCGTTCAGGTCGCAGTCTCCCCAGGAGGCGTGGGTTCGAATCCCGCCTCTGACAGAGCCCATTGAACGTACCAAGCAAGAAAAAAGCAAACACAGTCAAGAGAGCATTACCAGGTGCCAGGATGGCAGAGTGGTCAAAGAGGCTGCGTTCAGGTCGCAGTCTCCCCAGGAGGCGTGGGTTTGAATCCCGCCTCCGACAGAGCCCATTGAAAGTACCAAGCAATAACAAAGCTAACACAGTCAAGAGAGCATTACCAGCTGCCAGGATGGCAGTGCGTTCTAAGGCGTTGCCTTTCAGGTCGCAGTCTCCCCAGGAGGCGTGGGTTCGAATCCCGCCTCTGACAGAGCCCATTGAACGTACCAAGCAAGAAAAAAGCAAACACAGTCAAGAGAGCATTACCAGATGCCAGGATGGCAGAGCGGTCTAAGGCGTTGCGTTCAGGTCGCAGTCTCCCCAGGAGGCGTGGGTTCGAATCCCACCTCAGACAGTGCCCATTGAAAGTACCAAGCAAGAACAAAGCAAACACAGTCAAGAGAGAATTACCAGTTGCCAGGATGGCAGAGCGGTCTAAGGCGTTGCGTTCAGGTCGCAGTCTCCCCAGGAGACGGGGGTTCGAATCCCACCTCAGACAGAGCCCATTGAAAGTACCAAGCAAGAAAAAAGCAAACACAGTCAAGAGAGAATGACCAGTTGCCAGGATGGCAGAGCGGTCTAAGGCGTTGCGTTCAGGTCGCAGTCTCCCCAGGAGGCGTGGGTTCGAATCCCACCTCAGACAGTGCCCATTGAAAGTACCAAGCAAGAACAAAGCAAACACAGTCAAGAGAGAATTACCAGTTGCCAGGATGGCAGAGCGGTCTAAGGCGTTGCGTTCAGGTCGCAGTCTCCCCAGGAGACGGGGGTTCGAATCCCACCTCAGACAGAGCCCATTGAAAGTACCAAGCAAGAAAAAAGCAAACACAGTCAAGAGAGAATTACCAGTTGCCAGGATGGCAGAGCGGTCTAAGGCGTTGCGTTCAGGTCGCAGTCTCCCCAGGAGGCGTGGGTTCGAATCCCACCTCAGACAGAGCCCATTGAAAGTACCAAGCAATAACAAAGCAAACAAAGTCAAGAGAGCATTACCAGTTGCCAGGATGGCAGAGCGGTCTAAGGCTTTGCGTTCAGGTCGCAGTAACCCCAGGAGGCGTGGGATCGAATCCCACCTCAGACAGAGCCCATTGAAAGTACCAAGCAATAACAAAGCAAACACAGTAAAGAGAGCATTACCAGTTGCCAGGATGGCAGAGCGGTCTAAGGCGTTGCGTTCAGGTCGCAGTCTCCCCAGGAGGTGTGGGTTCGTATCCCGCCTCAGACAGAGCCCATTGAAAGTACCAAGCAATAACAAAGCAAACACAGTCAAGAGAGAATTACCAGTTGCCAGGATGGCAGAGCGGTCTAAGGCGTTGCGTTCAGGTCGCAGTAACCCCAGGAGGCGTGGGTTCGAATCCCACCTCAGACAGAGCCTATTGAAAGTAACAAGCAATAACAAAGCAAACACAGTCAAGAGAGCATTACCAGTTGCCAGGATGGCAGTGCGTTCTAAGGCGTTGCCTTTCAGGTCGCAGTCTCCCCAGGAGGCGTGGGTTCGAATCCCGCCTCTGACAGAGCCCATTGAACGTACCAAGCAAGAAAAAAGCAAACACAGTCAAGAGAGCATTACCAGCTGCCAGGATGGCAGAGCGGTCTAAGGCGTTGCGTGCATGTCGCAGTCTCCCCAGGAGGCGTGGGTTCGAATCCCACCTCAGACAGAGCCCATTGAAAGTACCAAGCAAGATAAAAAGCATACACAGTCAAGAGAGCATTACCAGGTGCCAGGATGGCAGAGCGGTCTAAGGCGTTGCGTTCAGGTCGCAGTCACCCCAGGAGGCGTGGGTTCGAATCCCACCTCAGACAGAGCCCTTTGAAAGTACCAAGCAAGAACAATGCAAACACATTCAAGAGAGCATTACCAGATGCCAGGATGGCAGAGCGGTCTAAGGCGTTGCGTTCAGGTCGCAGTAACCCCAGGAGGCGTGGGATCGAATCCCACCTCAGACAGAGCCCATTGAAAGTACCAAGCAATAACAAAGCAAACACAGTAAAGAGAGTATTACCAGTTGCCAGGATGGCAGAGCGGTCTAAGGCGTTGCGTTCAGGTCGCAGTCTGCCCAGGAGACGTGGGTTCGAATCCCACTTCAGACAGAGCCCATTGAAAGTACCAGCAAGAACAAAGCAAACACATTCAAGAGAGCATTACCAGGTGCCAGGATGGCAGAGTGGTCAAAGACGCTGCGATCAGGTCGCAGTAACCCCAGGAGGCGTGGGATCGAATCCCACCTCAGACAGAGCCCATTGAAAGTACCAAGCAATAACAAAGCAAACACAGTAAAGAGAGTATTACCAGTTGCCAGGATGGTAGAGCGGTCTAAGGCGTTGCGTTCAGGTCGCAGTCTCCCCAGGAGACGTGGGTTCGAATCCCACTTCAGACAGAGCCCATTGAAAGTACCAGCAAGAACAAAGCAAACACATTCAAGAGAGCATTACCAGGTGCCAGGATGGCAGAGTGGTCAAAGACGCTGCGATCAGGTCGCAGTCTCCCCAGGAGGTGTGGGTTCGAATCCCGCCTCAGACAGAGCCCATTGAAAGTACCAAGCAAGAACAAAGCAAACACAGTCAAGAGAGAGTTACCAGTTGCCAGGATGGCAGAGCGGTCTAAGGCGTTGCGTTCAGGTCCCAGTAACCCCAGGAGGCGTGGTTTCAAATCCCACCTCAGACAGAGCCCATTGATAGTACTAAGCAAGAAAAAAGCAAACACAGTCAAGAGAGAATTACCAGTTGCCAGGATGGCAGAGCGGTCTAAGGCGTTGCGTTCAGTTCGCAGTCTCCCCAGGAGGCGTGGGTTCGAATCCCACCTCAGACAGAGCCCATTGAAAGTACCAAGCAATAACAAAGCAAACACAGTCAAGAGAGAATTACCAGTTGCCAGGATGGCAGAGCGGTCTAAGGCGTTGCGTTCAGGTCGCAGTAACCCCAGGAGGCGTGGGTTCGAATCCCACCTCAGACAGAGCCCATTGAAAGTACCAAGCAATAACAAAGCAAACACAGTCAAGAGAGCATTACCAGTTGCCAGGATGGCAGTGCGTTCTAAGGCGTTGCGTTCAGGTCGCAGTCTCCCCAGGAGGCGTGGGTTCGAATCCCACCTCAGACAGAGCCCATTGAAAGTACCAAGCAATAACAAAGCAAACAAAGTCAAGAGAGCATTACCAGTTGCCAGGATGGCAGAGCGGTCTAAGGCTTTGCGTTCAGGTCGCAGTAACCCCAGGAGGCGTGGGATCGAATCCCACCTCAGACAGAGCCCATTGAAAGTACCAAGCAATAACAAAGCAAACACAGTAAAGAGAGCATTACCAGTTGCCAGGATGGCAGAGCGGTCTAAGGCGTTGCGTTCAGGTCGCAGTCTCCCCAGGAGGTGTGGGTTCGTATCCCGCCTCAGACAGAGCCCATTGAAAGTACCAAGCAATAACAAAGCAAACACAGTCAAGAGAGAATTACCAGTTGCCAGGATGGCAGAGCGGTCTAAGGCGTTGCGTTCAGGTCGCAGTAACCCCAGGAGGCGTGGGTTCGAATCCCACCTCAGACAGAGCCTATTGAAAGTAACAAGCAATAACAAAGCAAACACAGTCAAGAGAGCATTACCAGTTGCCAGGATGGCAGTGCGTTCTAAGGCGTTGCCTTTCAGGTCGCAGTCTCCCCAGGAGGCGTGGGTTCGAATCCCGCCTCTGACAGAGCCCATTGAACGTACCAAGCAAGAAAAAAGCAAACACAGTCAAGAGAGCATTACCAGCTGCCAGGATGGCAGAGCGGTCTAAGGCGTTGCGTGCATGTCGCAGTCTCCCCAGGAGGCGTGGGTTCGAATCCCACCTCAGACAGAGCCCATTGAAAGTACCAAGCAAGATAAAAAGCATACACAGTCAAGAGAGCATTACCAGGTGCCAGGATGGCAGAGCGGTCTAAGGCGTTGCGTTCAGGTCGCAGTCACCCCAGGAGGCGTGGGTTCGAATCCCACCTCAGACAGAGCCCTTTGAAAGTACCAAGCAAGAACAATGCAAACACATTCAAGAGAGCATTACCAGATGCCAGGATGGCAGAGCGGTCTAAGGCGTTGCGTTCAGGTCGCAGTCTCCCCAGGAGGCGTGGGTTCGAATCCCACCTCAGACAGTGCCCATTGAAAGTACCAAGCAAGAACAAAGCAAACACAGTCAAGAGAGAATTACCAGTTGCCAGGATGGCAGAGCGGTCTAAGGCGTTGCGTTCAGGTCGCAGTCTCCCCAGGAGACGGGGGTTCGAATCCCACCTCAGACAGAGCCCATTGAAAGTACCAAGCAAGAAAAAAGCAAACACAGTCAAGAGAGAATTACCAGTTGCCAGGATGGCAGAGCGGTCTAAGGCGTTGCGTTCAGGTCGCAGTCTCCCCAGGAGGCGTGGGTTCAAATCCCACCTCAGACAGAGCCCATTGAAAGTACCAAGCAATAACAAAGCAAACAAAGTCAAGAGAGCATTACCAGTTGCCAGGATGGCAGAGCGGTCTAAGGCGTTGCGTTCAGGTCGCAGTCTCCCCAGGAGACGGGGGTTCGAATCCCACCTCAGACAGAGCCCATTGAAAGTACCAAGCAAGAAAAAAGCAAACACAGTCAAGAGAGAATTACCAGTTGCCAGGATGGCAGAGCGGTCTAAGGCGTTGCGTTCAGGTCGCAGTCTCCCCAGGAGGCGTGGGTTCAAATCCCACCTCAGACAGAGCCCATTGAAAGTACCAAGCAATAACAAAGCAAACAAAGTCAAGAGAGCATTACCAGTTGCCAGGATGGCAGAGCGGTCTAAGGCGTTGCGTTCAGGTCGCAGTCTCCCCAGGAGGCGTGGGTTCGAATCCCACCTCAGACAGAGCCCATTGAAAGTACCAAGCAATAACAAAGCAAACAAAGTCAAGAGAGAATTACCAGTTGCCAGGATGGCAGAGCTGTCTAAGGCGTTGCGTTCAGGTCGCAGTAACCCCAGGAGGCGTGGGATCGAATCCCACCTCAGACAGAGCCCATTGAAAGTACCAAGCAATAACAAAGCAAACACAGTAAAGAGAGTATTACCAGTTGCCAGGATGGCAGAGCGGTCTAAGGCGTTGCGTTCAGGTCGCAGTCTGCCCAGGAGACGTGGGTTCGAATCCCACTTCAGACAGAGCCCATTGAAAGTACCAGCAAGAACAAAGCAAACACATTCAAGAGAGCATTACCAGGTGCCAGGATGGCAGAGTGGTCAAAGACGCTGCGATCAGGTCGCAGTAACCCCAGGAGGCGTGGGATCGAATCCCACCTCAGACAGAGCCCATTGAAAGTACCAAGCAATAACAAAGCAAACACAGTAAAGAGAGTATTACCAGTTGCCAGGATGGTAGAGCGGTCTAAGGCGTTGCGTTCAGGTCGCAGTCTCCCCAGGAGACGTGGGTTCGAATCCCACTTCAGACAGAGCCCATTGAAAGTACCAGCAAGAACAAAGCAAACACATTCAAGAGAGCATTACCAGGTGCCAGGATGGCAGAGTGGTCAAAGACGCTGCGATCAGGTCGCAGTCTCCCCAGGAGGTGTGGGTTCGAATCCCGCCTCAGACAGAGCCCATTGAAAGTACCAAGCAAGAACAAAGCAAACACAGTCAAGAGAGAGTTACCAGTTGCCAGGATGGCAGAGCGGTCTAAGGCGTTGCGTTAAGGTCCCAGTAACCCCAGGAGGCGTGGTTTCAAATCCCACCTCAGACAGAGCCCATTGATAGTACTAAGCAAGAAAAAAGCAAACACAGTCAAGAGAGAATTACCAGTTGCCAGGATGGCAGAGCGGTCTAAGGCGTTGCGTTCAGTTCGCAGTCTCCCCAGGAGGCGTGGGTTCGAATCCCACCTCAGACAGAGCCCATTGAAAGTACCAAGCAATAACAAAGCAAACACAGTCAAGAGAGAATTACCAGTTGCCAGGATGGCAGAGCGGTCTAAGGCGTTGCGTTCAGGTCGCAGTAACCCCAGGAGGCGTGGGTTCGAATCCCACCTCAGACAGAGCCCATTGAAAGTACCAAGCAATAACAAAGCAAACACAGTCAAGAGAGCATTACCAGTTGCCAGGATGGCAGTGCGTTCTAAGGCGTTGCGTTCAGGTCGCAGTCTCCCCAGGAGGCGTGGGTTCGAATCCCGCCTCTGACAGAGCCCATTGAACGTACCAAGCAAGAAAAAAGCAAACACAGTCAAGAGAGCATTACCAGCTGCCAGGATGGCAGAGCGGTCTAAGGCGTTGCGTTCAGGTCGCAGTCTCCCCAGGAGGCGTGGGTTCGAATCCCACCTCAGACAGAGCCCATTGAAAGTACCAAGCAATAACAAAGCAAACACAGTAAAGAGAGCATTACCAGTTGCCAGGATGGCAGAGCGGTCTAAGGCGTTGCGTTCAGGTCGCAGTCTCCCCAGGAGGCGTGGGTTCGAATCCCGCCTCAGACATTGCCCATTGAAAGTACCAAGCAAGAAAAAGCAAACAATGTCAAGAGATCATTACCAGTTGCCAGGATGGCAGAGCGGTCTAAGGCGTTGTGTTCAGGGCGCAGTCTCCCCAGGAGGCGTGGGTTCGAATCCCGCTTCAGACAGAGCCCATTGAAAGTACCAGCAAGAACAAAGCAAACACATTCAAGAGAGCATTACCAGGTGCCAGAATGGCAGAGTGGTCAAAGAGGCTGCGTTAAGGTCGCAGTCTCCCCAGGAGGCGTGGGTTTGAATCCCGCCTCCGACAGAGCCCATTGAAAGTACCAAGCAATAACAAAGCTAACACAGTCAAGAGAGCATTACCAGCTGCCAGGATGGCAGTGCGGTCTAAGGCGTTGCGTTCAGGTCGCAGTCACCCCAGGAGGCGTGGGTTCGAATCCCACCTCAGACAGAGCCCTTTGAAAGTACCAAGCAAGAACAATGCAAACACATTCAAGAGAGCATTACCAGATGCCAGGATGGCAGAGCGGTCTAAGGCGTTGCGTTCAGGTCGCAGTCTCCCCAGGAGGCGTGGGTTCGAATCCCACCTCAGACAGTACCCATTGAAAGTACCAAGCAAGAACAAAGCAAACACAGTCAAGAGAGAATTACCAGTTGCCAGGATGGCAGAGCGGTCTAAGGCGTTGCGTTCAGGTCGCAGTCTCCCCAGGAGACGGGGGTTCGAATCCCACCTCAGACAGAGCCCATTGAAAGTACCAAGCAAGAAAAAAGCAAACACAGTCAAGAGAGAATTACCAGTTGCCAGGATGGCAGAGCGGTCTAAGGCGTTGCGTTCAGGTCGCAGTCTCCCCAGGAGGCGTGGGTTCAAATCCCACCTCAGACAGAGCCCATTGAAAGTACCAAGCAATAACAAAGCAAACAAAGTCAAGAGAGCATTACCAGTTGCCAGGATGGCAGAGCGGTCTAAGGCGTTGCGTTCAGGTCGCAGTCTACCCAGGAGGCGTGGGTTCGAATCCCACCTCAGACAGAGCCCATTGAAAGTAACAAGCAATAACAAAGCAAACAAAGTCAAGAGAGAATTACCAGTTGCCAGGATGGCAGAGCGGTCTAAGGCGTTGCGTTCAGGCGTGGGATCGAATCCCACCTCAGACAGAGCCCATTGAAAGTACCAAGCAATAACAAAGCAAACACAGTAAAGAGAGTATTACCAGTTGCCAGGATGGCAGAGCGGTCTAAGGCGTTGCGTTCAGGTCGCAGTCTCCCCAGGAGGCGTGGGTTCGAATCCCACCTCAGACAGAGCCCATTGAAAGTACCAAGCAATAACAAAGCAAACAAAGTCAAGAGAGAATTACCAGTTGCCAGGATGGCAGAGCGGTCTAAGGCGTTGCGTTCAGGTCGCAGTAACCCCAGGAGGCGTGGGATCGAATCCCACCTCAGACAGAGCCCATTGAAAGTACCAAGCAAGAACAAAGCAAACACAGTAAAGAGAGTATTACCAGTTGCCAGGATGGCAGAGCAGTCTAAGGCGTTGCGTTCAGGTCGCAGTCTGCCCAGGAGACGTGGGTTCGAATCCCACTTCAGACAGAGCCCATTGAAAGTACCAGCAAGAACAAAGCAAACACATTCAAGAGAGCATTACCAGGTGCCAGGATGGCAGAGTGGTCAAAGATGCTGCGATCAGGTCGCAGTAACCCCAGGAGGCGTGGGATCGAATCCCACCTCAGACAGAGCCCATTGAAAGTACCAAGCAATAACAAAGCAAACACAGTAAAGAGAGTATTACCAGTTGCCAGGATGGCAGAGCGGTCTAAGGCGTTGCGTTCAGGTCGCAGTCTCCCCAGGAGACGTGGGTTCGAATCCCACTTCAGACAGAGCCCATTGAAAGTACCAGCAAGAACAAAGCAAACACATTCAAGAGAGCATTACCAGGTGCCAGGATGGCAGAGTGGTCAAAGACGCTGCGATCAGGTTGCAGTCTCCCCAGGAGGTGTGGGTTCGAATCCCGCCTCAGACAGAGCCCATTGAAAGTACCAAGCAAGAACAAAGCAAACACAGTCAAGAGAGAGTTACCAGTTGCCAGGATGGCAGAGCGGTCTAAGGCGTTGCGTTCAGGTCCCAGTAACCCCAGGAGGCGTGGTTTCAAATCCCACCTCAGACAGAGCCCATTGATAGTACTAAGCAAGAAAAAAGCAAACACAGTCAAGAGAGAATTACCAGTTGCCAGGATGGCAGAGCGGTCTAAGGCGTTGCGTTCAGTTCGCAGTCTCCCCAGGAGGCTGCGTTGCGTTCAGTTCGCAGTCTCCCCAGGAGGCGTGGGTTCGAATCCCACCTCAGACAGAGCCCATTGAAAGTACCAAGCAATAACAAAGCAAACACAGTCAAGAGAGAATTACCAGTTGCCAGGATGGCAGAGCGGTCTAAGGCGTTGCGTTCAGGTCGCAGTAACCCCAGGAGGCGTGGGTTCGAATCCCACCTCAGACAGAGCCCATTGAAAGTACCAAGCAATAACAAAGCAAACACAGTCAAGAGAGCATTACCAGTTGCCAGGATGGCAGTGCGTTCTAAGGCGTTGCGTTCAGGTCGCAGTCTCCCCAGGAGGCGTGGGTTCGAATCCCGCCTCTGACAGAGCCCATTGAACGTACCAAGCAAGAAAAAAGCAAACACAGTCAAGAGAGCATTACCAGCTGCCAGGATGGCAGAGCGGTCTAAGGCGTTGCGTTCAGGTCGCAGTCTCCCCAGGAGGCGTGGGTTCGAATCCCACCTCAGACAGAGCCCATTGAAAGTACCAAGCAATAACAAAGCAAACACAGTAAAGAGAGCATTACCAGTTGCCAGGATGGCAGAGCGGTCTAAGGCGTTGCGTTCAGGTCGCAGTCTCCCCAGGAGGCGTGGGTTCGAATCCCGCCTCAGACATTGCCCATTGAAAGTACCAAGCAAGAAAAAGCAAACAATGTCAAGAGATCATTACCAGTTGCCAGGATGGCAGAGCGGTCTAAGGCGTTGTGTTCAGGGCGCAGTCTCCCCAGGAGGCGTGGGTTTGAATCCCGCTTCAGACAGAGCCCATTGACAGTACCAGCAAGAACAAAGCAAACACATTCAAGAGAGCATTACCAGGTGCCAGAATGGCAGAGTGGTCAAAGAGGCTGCGTTCAGGTCGCAGTCTCCCCAGGAGGCGTGGGTTTGAATCCCGCCTCCGACAGAGCCCATTGAAAGTACCAAGCAATAACAAAGCTAACACAGTCAAGAGAGCATTACCAGCTGCCAGGATGGCAGAGCGGTCTAAGGCGTTGCGTTCAGGTCGCAGTCTCCCCAGGAGGCGTGGGTTCGAATCCCGCCTCTGACAGAGCCCATTGAACGTACCAAGCAAGAAAAAAGCAAACACAGTCAAGAGAGCATTACCAGGTGCCAGGATGGCAGAGTGGTCAAAGAGGCTGCGTTCAGGTCGCAGTCTCCCCAGGAGGCGTGGGTTTGAATCCCGCCTCCGACAGAGCCCATTGAAAGTACCAAGCAATAACAAAGGTAACACAGTCAAGAGAGCATTACCAGCTGCCAGGATGGCAGTGCGGTCTAAGGCGTTGCGTTCAGGTCGCAGTCACCCCAGGAGGCGTGGGTTCGAATCCCACCTCAGACAGAGCCCTTTGAAAGTACCAAGCAAGAACAATGCAAACACATTCAAGAGAGCATTACCAGATGCCAGGATGGCAGAGCGGTCTAAGGCGTTGCGTTCAGGTCGCAGTCTCCCCAGGAGGCGTGGGTTCGAATCCCACCTCAGACAGTACCCATTGAAAGTACCAAGCAATAACAAAGCAAACAAAGTCAAGAGAGCATTACCAGTTGCCAGGATGGCAGAGCGGTCTAAGGCGTTGCGTTCAGGTCGCAGTCTACCCAGGAGGCGTGGGTTCGAATCCCACCTCAGACAGAGCCCATTGAAAGTAACAAGCAATAACAAAGCAAACAAAGTCAAGAGAGAATTACCAGTTGCCAGGATGGCAGAGCGGTCTAAGGCGTTGCGTTCAGGCGTGGGATCGAATCCCACCTCAGACAGAGCCCATTGAAAGTACCAAGCAATAACAAAGCAAACACAGTAAAGAGAGTATTACCAGTTGCCAGGATGGCAGAGCGGTCTAAGGCGTTGCGTTCAGGTCGCAGTCTCCCCAGGAGGCGTGGGTTCGAATCCCACCTCAGACAGAGCCCATTGAAAGTACCAAGCAATAACAAAGCAAACAAAGTCAAGAGAGAATTACCAGTTGCCAGGATGGCAGAGCGGTCTAAGGCGTTGCGTTCAGGTCGCAGTAACCCCAGGAGGCGTGGGATCGAATCCCACCTCAGACAGAGCCCATTGAAAGTACCAAGCAAGAACAAAGCAAACACAGTAAAGAGAGTATTACCAGTTGCCAGGATGGCAGAGCAGTCTAAGGCGTTGCGTTCAGGTCGCAGTCTGCCCAGGAGACGTGGGTTCGAATCCCACTTCAGACAGAGCCCATTGAAAGTACCAGCAAGAACAAAGCAAACACATTCAAGAGAGCATTACCAGGTGCCAGGATGGCAGAGTGGTCAAAGACGCTGCGATCAGGTCGCAGTAACCCCAGGAGGCGTGGGATCGAATCCCACCTCAGACAGAGCCCATTGAAAGTACCAAGCAATAACAAAGCAAACACAGTAAAGAGAGTATTACCAGTTGCCAGGATGGCAGAGCGGTCTAAGGCGTTGCGTTCAGGTCGCAGTCTCCCCAGGAGACGTGGGTTCGAATCCCACTTCAGACAGAGCCCATTGAAAGTACCAGCAAGAACAAAGCAAACACATTCAAGAGAGCATTACCAGGTGCCAGGATGGCAGAGTGGTCAAAGACGCTGCGATCAGGTTGCAGTCTCCCCAGGAGGTGTGGGTTCGAATCCCGCCTCAGACAGAGCCCATTGAAAGTACCAAGCAAGAACAAAGCAAACACAGTCAAGAGAGAGTTACCAGTTGCCAGGATGGCAGAGCGGTCTAAGGCGTTGCGTTCAGGTCCCAGTAACCCCAGGAGGCGTGGTTTCAAATCCCACCTCAGACAGAGCCCATTGATAGTACTAAGCAAGAAAAAAGCAAACACAGTCAAGAGAGAATTACCAGTTGCCAGGATGGCAGAGCGGTCTAAGGCGTTGCGTTCAGTTCGCAGTCTCCCCAGGAGGCTGCGTTGCGTTCAGTTCGCAGTCTCCCCAGGAGGCGTGGGTTCGAATCCCACCTCAGACAGAGCCCATTGAAAGTACCAAGCAATAACAAAGCAAACACAGTCAAGAGAGAATTACCAGTTGCCAGGATGGCAGAGCGGTCTAAGGCGTTGCGTTCAGGTCGCAGTAACCCCAGGAGGCGTGGGTTCGAATCCCACCTCAGACAGAGCCCATTGAAAGTACCAAGCAATAACAAAGCAAACACAGTCAAGAGAGCATTACCAGTTGCCAGGATGGCAGTGTGTTCTAAGGCGTTGCGTTCAGGTCGCAGTCTCCCCAGGAGGCGTGGGTTCGAATCCCGCCTCTGACAGAGCCCATTGAACGTACCAAGCAAGAAAAAAGCAAACACAGTCAAGAGAGCATTACCAGCTGCCAGGATGGCAGAGCGGTCTAAGGCGTTGCGTTCAGGTCGCAGTCTCCCCAGGAGGCGTGGGTTCGAATCCCACCTCAATCAGAGCCCATTGAAAGTACCAAGCAATAACAAAGCAAACACAGTAAAGAGAGCATTACCAGTTGCCAGGATGGCAGAGCGGTCTAAGGCGTTGCGTTCAGGTCGCAGTCTCCCCAGGAGGCGTGGGTTCGAATCCCGCCTCAGACATTGCCCATTGAAAGTACCAAGCAAGAAAAAGCAAACAATGTCAAGAGATCATTACCAGTTGCCAGGATGGCAGAGCGGTCTAAGGCGTTGTGTTCAGGGCGCAGTCTCCCCAGGAGGCGTGGGTTTGAATCCCGCTTCAGACAGAGCCCATTGACAGTACCAGCAAGAACAAAGCAAACACATTCAAGAGAGCATTACCAGGTGCCAGAATGGCAGAGTGGTCAAAGAGGCTGCGTTCAGGTCGCAGTCTCCCCAGGAGGCGTGGGTTTGAATCCCGCCTCCGACAGAGCCCATTGAAAGTACCAAGCAATAACAAAGCTAACACAGTCAAGAGAGCATTACCAGCTGCCAGGATGGCAGAGCGGTCTAAGGCGTTGCGTTCAGGTCGCAGTCTCCCCAGGAGGCGTGGGTTCGAATCCCGCCTCTGACAGAGCCCATTGAACGTACCAAGCAAGAAAAAAGCAAACACAGTCAAGAGAGCATTACCAGGTGCCAGGATGGCAGAGTGGTCAAAGAGGCTGCGTTCAGGTCGCAGTCTCCCCAGGAGGCGTGGGTTTGAATCCCGCCTCCGACAGAGCCCATTGAAAGTACCAAGCAATAACAAAGGTAACACAGTCAAGAGAGCATTACCAGCTGCCAGGATGGCAGTGCGGTCTAAGGCGTTGCGTTCAGGTCGCAGTCACCCCAGGAGGCGTGGGTTCGAATCCCACCTCAGACAGAGCCCTTTGAAAGTACCAAGCAAGAACAATGCAAACACATTCAAGAGAGCATTACCAGATGCCAGGATGGCAGAGCGGTCTAAGGCGTTGCGTTCAGGTCGCAGTCTCCCCAGGAGGCGTGGGTTCGAATCCCACCTCAGACAGTACCCATTGAAAGTACCAAGCAAGAACAAAGCAAACACAGTCAAGAGAGAATTACCAGTTGCCAGGATGGCAGAGCGGTCTAAGGCGTTGCGTTCAGGTCGCAGTCTCCCCAGGAGACGGGGGTTCGAATCCCACCTCAGACAGAGCCCATTGAAAGTACCAAGCAAGAAAAAAGCAAACACAGTCAAGAGAGAATTACCAGTTGCCAGGATGGCAGAGCGGTCTAAGGCGTTGCGTTCAGGTCGCAGTCTCCCCAGGAGGCGTGGGTTCAAATCCCACCTCAGACAGAGCCCATTGAAAGTACCAAGCAATAACAAAGCAAACAAAGTCAAGAGAGCATTACCAGTTGCCAGGATGGCAGAGCGGTCTAAGGCGTTGCGTTCAGGTCGCAGTCTCCCCAGGAGGCGTGGGTTCGAATCCCACCTCAGACAGAGCCCATTGAAAGTAACAAGCAATAACAAAGCAAACAAAGTCAAGAGAGAATTACCAGTTGCCAGGATGGCAGAGCGGTCTAAGGCGTTGCGTTCAGGTCGCAGTAACCCCAGGAGGCGTGGGATCGAATCCCACCTCAGACAGAGCCCATTGAAAGTACCAAGCAATAACAAAGCAAACACAGTAAAGAGAGTATTACCAGTTGCCAGGATGGCAGAGCGGTCTAAGGCGTTGCGTTCAGGTCGCAGTCTCCCCAGGAGACGTGGGTTCGAATCCCACTTCAGACAGAGCCCATTGAAAGTACCAGCAAGAACAAAGCAAACACATTAAAGAGAGCATTACCAGGTGCCAGGATGGCAGAGTGGTCAAAGACGCTGCGTTCAGGTCGCAGTCTCCCCAGGAGGTGTGGGTTCGAATCCCGCCTCAGACAGAGCCCATTGAAAGTACCAAGCAAGAACAAAGCAAACACAGTCAAGAGAGAGTTACCAGTTGCCAGGATGGCAGAGCGGTCTAAGGCGTTGCGTTCAGGTCCCAGTAACCCCAGGAGGCGTGGTTTCAAATTCCACCTCAGACAGAGCCCATTGATAGTACTAAGCAAGAAAAAAGCAAACACAGTCAAGAGAGAATTACCAGTTACCAGGATGGCAGAGCGGTCTAAGGCGTTGCGTGCAGTTCGCAGTCTCCCCAGGAGGCGTGGGTTCGAATCCCACCTCAGACAGAGCCCATTGAAAGTACCAAGCAATAACAAAGCAAACACAGTCAAGAGAGAATTACCAGTTGCCAGGATGGCAGAGCGGTCTAAGGCGTTGCGTTCAGGTCGCAGTAACCCCAGGAGGCGTGGGTTCGAATCCCACCTCAGACAGAGCCCATTGAAAGTACCAAGCAATAACAAAGCAAACACAGTCAAGAGAGCATTACCAGTTGCCAGGATGGCAGTGCGTTCTAAGGCGTTGCGTTCAGGTCGCAGTCTCCCCAGGAGGCGTGGGTTCGAATCCCGCCTCTGACGGAGCCCATTGAACGTACCAAGCAAGAAAAAAGCAAACACAGTCAAGAGAGCATTACCAGCTGCCAGGATGGCAGAGCGGTCTAAGGCGTTGCGTTCAGGTCGCAGTCTCCCCAGGAGGCGTGGGTTCGAATCCCACCTCAGACAGAGCCCATTGAAAGTACCAAGCAATAAAAAAGCAAACACAGTAAAGAGAGCATTACCAGTTGCCAGGATGGCAGAGCGGTCTAAGGCGTTGCGTTCAGGTCGCAGTCTCCCCAGGAGGCGTGGGTTCGAATCCCGCCTCAGACATTGCCCATTGAAAGTACCAAGCAAGAAAAAGCAAACAATGTCAAGAGATCATTACCAGTTGCCAGGATGGCAGAGCGGTCTAAGGCGTTGTGTTCAGGGCGCAGTCTCCCCAGGAGGCGTGGGTTCGAATCCCGCTTCAGACAGAGCCCATTGAAAGTACCAGCAAGAACAAAGCAAACACATTCAAGAGAGCATTACCAGGTGCCAGGATGGCAGAGTGGTCAAAGAGGCTGCGTTCAGGTCGCAGTCTCCCCAGGAGGCGTGGGTTTGAATCCCGCCTCCGACAGAGCCCATTGAAAGTACCAAGCAATAACAAAGCTAACACAGTCAAGAGAGCATTACCAGCTGCCAGGATGGCAGAGCGGTCTAAGGCGTTGCGTTCAGGTCGCAGTCTCCCCAGGAGGCGTGGGTTCGAATCCCGCCTCAGACATTGCCCATTGAAAGTACCAAGCAAGAACAAAGCAAACACAGTCAAGAGAGCATTACCAGCTGCCAGGATGGCAGAGCGGTCTAAGGCGTTGCGTTCAGGTCGCAGTCTCCCCAGGAGGCGTGGGTTCGAATCCCGCCTCAGACATTGCCTATTGAAAGTACCAAGCAAGAAAAAGCAAACAATGTCAAGAGATCATTACCAGTTGCCAGGATGGCAGAGCGGTCTAAGGCGTTGTGTTCAGGGCGCAGTCTCCCCAGGAGGTGTGGGTTCGAATCCCGCTTCAGACAGAGCCCATTGAAAGTACCTGCAAGAACAAAGCAAACACATTCAAGAGAGCATTACCAGGTGCCAGGATGGCAGAGTGGTCAAAGAGGCTGCGTTCAGGTCGCAGTCTCCCCAGGAGGCGTGGGTTTGAATCCCGCCTCCGACAGAGCCCATTGAAAGTACCAAGCAAGAACAAAGCTAACACAGTCAAGAGAGCATTACCAGCTGCCAGGATGGCAGAGCGGTCTAAGGCGTTGCGTTCAGGTCGCAGTCTCCCCAGGAGGCGTGGGTTCGAATCCCGCCTCAGACATTGCCCATTGAAAGTACCAAGCAAGAACAAAGCAAACACATTCAAGAGAGCATTACCAGCTGCCAGGATGGCAGAGCGGTCTAAGGCATTGCCTTCAGATCGCAGTCTCCCCAGGAGGCGTGGGTTCGAATCCCGCCTCAGACAGTGCCCATTGAAAGTACCAAGCAATAATAAAGCAAACACAGTCAAGAGAGCATTACCAGTTGCCAGGATGGCAGAGCGGTCTAAGGCGTTGCGTTCAGGTCGCAGTCTCCCCAGGAGGCGTGGGTTCGAACCCCACCTCAGACAGTGCCCATTGAAAGTACCAAGCAAGAACAAAGCAAACACAGACAAGAGAGCATTACCAGATGCCAGGATGGCAGAGCGGTCTAAGGTGTTGCGTTCAGGTCGCAGTCTCCCCAGGAGGCGTGGGTTCGAATCCCAAGAACAAAGCAAACACATTCAAGAGAGCATTACCAGATGCCAGGATGGCAGAGTGGTCTAAGGCGTTGCGTTCAGGTCGCAGTCTCCCCAGGAGGCGTGGGTTCGAATCCCGCCTCAGACAGTGCCCATTGAAAGTACCAAGCAAGAACAAAGCAAACACATTCAAGAGAGCATTACCAGATGCCAGGATGGCAGAGTGGTCTAAGGCGTTGCGTTCAGGTCGCAGTCTCCCCAGGAGGCGTGGGTTCGAATCCCGCCTCAGACAGAGCCCATTGAAAGTACCAAGCAAGAACAAAGCAAACACAGTCAAGAGAGAGGTACCAGTTGCCAGGATGGCAGAGTTGTCTAAGGCGTTGCGTTCAGGTCGCAGTAACCCCAGGAGGCGTGGGTTCGAATCCCACCTCAGACAGAGCCCATTGATAGTACCAAGCAAGAAAAAAGCAAACACAGTCAAGAGAGAATTACCACTTGCCAGGATGGCAGAGCGGTCTAAGGCGTTGCGTTCAGGTCGCAGTCTCCCCAGGAGGCGTGGGTTCGAATCCCACCTCAGACAGAGCCCATTGAAAGTACCAAGCAATAACAAAGCAAACACAGTCAAGAGAGCATTACCAGTTGCCAGGATGGCAGAGCGGTCTAAGGCGTTGAGTTCAGGTCGGAGTCTCCCCAGGAGGCGTAGGTTCGAATCCCACCTCAGACAGAGCCCATTGAAAGTACCAAGCAATAACAAAGCAAACAAAGCTGCCACGATGGCCGAGTGGTCTAAGGCGCCGCGTTCCGGACCCAGTCTCCCCAGGAGGCCTGGGTTCGAATCTCGTGGCTGCCAGGACGGCCGAGTGGTCTAAGGCGCCGCGTTCAGGACCCAGTCTCCCCAGGAGGCCTGGGTTCGAATCTCGAATTTCCCCATTGTGGGACTAATAAAGGCATTATTAAAGTCAAGAGAGCATTACCAGTTGCCAGGATGGCAGAGCGGTCTAAGGCGTTGCGTTCAGGTCGCAGTCTCCCCAGGAGGCGTGGGTTCGAATCCCACCTCAGACAGAGCCCATTGAAAGTACCAAGCAATAACAAAGCAAACACAGTCAAGAGAGCATTACCAGTTGCCAGGATGGCAGAGCGGACTAAGGCGTTGCGTTCAGATCGCAGTCTTCCCAGGAGGCATGGGTTCGAATCCCACCTCAGACAGAGCCCATTGAAAGTACCAAGCAAGAAAAAGCAAACACAGTCAAGAGAGCATTACCAGGTGCCAGGATGGCAGAGCGGTCTAAGGCGTTGCGTTCAGGTCGCAGTCACCCCAGGAGGCGTGGGTTCGAATCCCACCTCAGACAGAGCCCATTGAAAGTACCAAGCAAGAACAATGCAAACACATTCAAGATAGCATTACCAGATGCCAGGATGGCAGAGCGGTCTAAGGCGTTGCGTTCAGGTCGCAGTCTCCCCAGGAGGCGTGGGTTCGAATCCCACCTCAGACAGTGCCCATTGAAAGTACCAAGCAAGAACAAAGCAAACACAGTCAAGAGAGAATTACCAGTTGCCAGGATGGCAGAGCGGTCTAAGGCATTGCGTTCAGGTCGCAGTCTCCCCAGGAGGCGTGGGTTCGAATCCCACCTCAGACAGAGCCCATTGAAAGTACCAAGCAAGAAAAAAGCAAACACAGTCAAGAGAGAATTACCAGTTGCCAGGATGGCAGAGCGGTCTAAGGCGTTGCGTTCAGGTCGCAGTCTCCCCAGGAGGCGTGGGTTCGAATCCCACCTCAGACAGAGCCCATTGAAAGTACCAAGCAATAACAAAGCAAACAAAGTCAAGAGAGAATTACCAGTTGCCAGGATGGCATAGCGGTCTAAGGCGTTGCGTTCAGGTCGCAGTAACCCCAGGAGGCGTGGGATCGAATCCCACCTCAGACAGAGCCCATTGAAAGTACCAAGCAATAACAAAGCAAACACAGTAAAGAGAGTATTACCAGTTGCCAGGATGGCAGAGCGGTCTAAGGCGTTGCGTTCAGGTCGCAGTCTCCCCAGGAGGCGTGGGTTCGAATCCCACCTCAGACAGAGCCCATTGAAAGTACCAAGCAATAACAAAGCAAACAAAGTCAAGAGAGAATTACCAGTTGCCAGGATGGCAGAGCGGTCTAAGGCGTTGCGTTCAGGTCGCAGTAACCCCAGGAGGCGTGGGATCGAATCCCACCTCAGACAGAGCCCATTGAAAGTACCAAGCAAGAACAAAGCAAACACAGTAAAGAGAGTATTACCAGTTGCCAGGATGGCAGTGCGGTCTAAGGCGTTGCGTTCAGGTCGCAGTCTGCCCAGGAGACGTGGGTTCGAATCCCACTTCAGACAGAGCCCATTGAAAGTACCAGCAAGAACAAAGCAAACACATTCAAGAGAGCATTACCAGGTGCCAGGATGGCAGAGTGGTCAAAGACGCTGCGATCAGGTCGCAGTAACCCCAGGAGGCGTGGGATCGAATCCCACCTCAGACAGAGCCCATTGAAAGTACCAAGCAATAACAAAGCAAACACAGTAAAGAGAGTATTACCAGTTGCCAGGATGGCAGAGCGGTCTAAGGCGTTGCGTTCAGGTCGCAGTCTCCCCAGGAGACGTGGGTTCGAATCCCACTTCAGACAGAGCCCATTGAAAGTACCAGCAAGAACAAAGCAAACACATTCAAGAGAGCATTACCAGGTGCCAGGATGGCAGAGTGGTCAAAGACGCTGCGATCAGGTCGCAGTCTCCCCAGGAGGTGTGGGTTCGAATCCCGCCTCAGACAGAGCCCATTGAAAGTACCAAGCAAGAACAAAGCAAACACAGTCAAGAGAGAGTTACCAGTTGCCAGGATGGCAGAGCGGTCTAAGGCGTTGCGTTCAGGTCCCAGTAACCCCAGGAGGCGTGGTTTCAAATCCCACCTCAGACAGAGCCCATTGATAGTACTAAGCAAGAAAAAAGCAAACACAGTCAAGAGAGAATTACCAGTTGCCAGGATGGCAGAGCGGTCTAAGGCGTTGCGTTCAGTTCGCAGTCTCCCCAGGAGGCGTGGGTTCGAATCCCACCTCAGACAGAGCCCATTGAAAGTACCAAGCAATAACAAAGCAAACACAGTCAAGAGAGAATTACCAGTTGCCAGGATGGCAGAGCGGTCTAAGGCGTTGCGTTCAGGTCGCAGTAACCCCAGGAGGCGTGGGTTCGAATCCCACCTCAGACAGAGCCCATTGAAAGTACCAAGCAATAACAAAGCAAACACAGTCAAGAGAGCATTACCAGTTGCCAGGATGGCAGTGCGTTCTAAGGCGTTGCGTTCAGGTCGCAGTCTCCCCAGGAGGCGTGGGTTCGAATCCCGCCTCTGACAGAGCCCATTGAACGTACCAAGCAAGAAAAAAGCAAACACAGTCAAGAGAGCATTACCAGCTGCCAGGATGGCAGAGCGGTCTAAGGCGTTGCGTTCAGGTCGCAGTCTCCCCAGGAGGCGTGGGTTCGAATCCCACCTCAGACAGAGCCCATTGAAAGTACCAAGCAATAACAAAGCAAACACAGTAAAGAGAGCATTACCAGTTGCCAGGATGGCAGAGCGGTCTAAGGCGTTGCGTTCAGGTCGCAGTCTCCCCAGGAGGCGTGGGTTCGAATCCCGCCTCAGACATTGCCCATTGAAAGTACCAAGCAAGAAAAAGCAAACAATGTCAAGAGATCATTACCAGTTGCCAGGATGGCAGAGCGGTCTAAGGCGTTGTGTTCAGGGCGCAGTCTCCCCAGGAGGCGTGGGTTCGAATCCCGCTTCAGACAGAGCCCATTGAAAGTACCAGCAAGAACAAAGCAAACACATTCAAGAGAGCATTACCAGGTGCCAGGATGGCAGAGTGGTCAAAGAGGCTGCGTTCAGGTCGCAGTCTCCCCAGGAGGCGTGGGTTTGAATCCCGCCTCCGACAGAGCCCATTGAAAGTACCAAGCAAGAACAAAGCTAACACAGTCAAGAGAGCATTACCAGCTGCCAGGATGGCAGAGCGGTCTAAGGCGTTGCGTTCAGGTCGCAGTCTCCCCAGGAGGCGTGGGTTCGAATCCCGCCTCAGACATTGCCCATTGAAAGTACCAAGCAAGAACAAAGCAAACACAGTCAAGAGAGCATTACCAGCTGCCAGGATGGCAGAGCGGTCTAAGGCGTTGCGTTCAGGTCGCAGTCTCCCCAGGAGGCGTGGGTTCGAATCCCGCCTCAGACATTGCCTATTGAAAGTACCAAGCAAGAAAAAGCAAACAATGTCAAGAGATCATTACCAGTTGCCAGGATGGCAGAGCGGTCTAAGGCGTTGTGTTCAGGGCGCAGTCTCCCCAGGAGGCGTGGGTTCGAATCCCGCTTCAGACAGAGCCCATTGAAAGTACCTGCAAGAACAAAGCAAACACATTCAAGAGAGCATTACCAGGTGCCAGGATGGCAGAGTGGTCAAAGAGGCTGCGTTCAGGTCGCAGTCTCCCCAGGAGGCGTGGGTTTGAATCCCGCCTCCGACAGAGCCCATTGAAAGTACCAAGCAAGAACAAAGCTAACACAGTCAAGAGAGCATTACCAGCTGCCAGGATGGCAGAGCGGTCTAAGGCGTTGCGTTCAGGTCGCAGTCTCCCCAGGAGGCGTGGGTTCGAATCCCGCCTCAGACATTGCCCATTGAAAGTACCAAGCAAGAACAAAGCAAACACATTCAAGAGAGCATTACCAGCTGCCAGGATGGCAGAGCGGTCTAAGGCATTGCCTTCAGATCGCAGTCTCCCCAGGAGGCGTGGGTTCGAATCCCGCCTCAGACAGTGCCCATTGAAAGTACCAAGCAATAATAAAGCAAACACAGTCAAGAGAGCATTACCAGTTGCCAGGATGGCAGAGCGGTCTAAGGCGTTGCGTTCAGGTCGCAGTCTCCCCAGGAGGCGTGGGTTCGAACCCCACCTCAGACAGTGCCCATTGAAAGTACCAAGCAAGAACAAAGCAAACACAGACAAGAGAGCATTACCAGATGCCAGGATGGCAGAGCGGTCTAAGGTGTTGCGTTCAGGTCGCAGTCTCCCCAGGAGGCGTGGGTTCGAATCCCAAGAACAAAGCAAACACATTCAAGAGAGCATTACCAGATGCCAGGATGGCAGAGTGGTCTAAGGCGTTGCGTTCAGGTCGCAGTCTCCCCAGGAGGCGTGGGTTCGAATCCCGCCTCAGACAGTGCCCATTGAAAGTACCAAGCAAGAACAAAGCAAACACATTCAAGAGAGCATTACCAGATGCCAGGATGGCAGAGTGGTCTAAGGCGTTGCGTTCAGGTCGCAGTCTCCCCAGGAGGCGTGGGTTCGAATCCCGCCTCAGACAGAGCCCATTGAAAGTACCAAGCAAGAACAAAGCAAACACAGTCAAGAGAGAGGTACCAGTTGCCAGGATGGCAGAGTTGTCTAAGGCGTTGCGTTCAGGTCGCAGTAACCCCAGGAGGCGTGGGTTCGAATCCCACCTCAGACAGAGCCCATTGATAGTACCAAGCAAGAAAAAAGCAAACACAGTCAAGAGAGAATTACCACTTGCCAGGATGGCAGAGCGGTCTAAGGCGTTGCGTTCAGGTCGCAGTCTCCCCAGGAGGCGTGGGTTCGAATCCCACCTCAGACAGAGCCCATTGAAAGTACCAAGCAATAACAAAGCAAACACAGTCAAGAGAGCATTACCAGTTGCCAGGATGGCAGAGCGGTCTAAGGCGTTGAGTTCAGGTCGGAGTCTCCCCAGGAGGCGTAGGTTCGAATCCCACCTCAGACAGAGCCCATTGAAAGTACCAAGCAATAACAAAGCAAACAAAGTCAAGAGAGCATTACCAGTTGCCAGGATGGCAGAGCGGTCTAAGGCGTTGCGTTCAGGTCGCAGTCTCCCCAGGAGGCGTGGGTTCGAATCCCACCTCAGACAGAGCCCATTGAAAGTACCAAGCAATAACAAAGCAAACACAGTCAAGAGAGCATTACCAGTTGCCAGGATGGCAGAGCGGACTAAGGCGTTGCGTTCAGATCGCAGTCTTCCCAGGAGGCATGGGTTCGAATCCCACCTCAGACAGAGCCCATTGAAAGTACCAAGCAAGAAAAAGCAAACACAGTCAAGAGAGCATTACCAGGTGCCAGGATGGCAGAGCGGTCTAAGGCGTTGCGTTCAGGTCGCAGTCACCCCAGGAGGCGTGGGTTCGAATCCCACCTCAGACAGAGCCCATTGAAAGTACCAAGCAAGAACAATGCAAACACATTCAAGATAGCATTACCAGATGCCAGGATGGCAGAGCGGTCTAAGGCGTTGCGTTCAGGTCGCAGTCTCCCCAGGAGGCGTGGGTTCGAATCCCACCTCAGACAGTGCCCATTGAAAGTACCAAGCAAGAACAAAGCAAACACAGTCAAGAGAGAATTACCAGTTGCCAGGATGGCAGAGCGGTCTAAGGCATTGCGTTCAGGTCGCAGTCTCCCCAGGAGGCGTGGGTTCGAATCCCACCTCAGACAGAGCCCATTGAAAGTACCAAGCAAGAAAAAAGCAAACACAGTCAAGAGAGAATTACCAGTTGCCAGGATGGCAGAGCGGTCTAAGGCGTTGCGTTCAGGTCGCAGTCTCCCCAGGAGGCGTGGGTTCGAATCCCACCTCAGACAGAGCCAATTGAAAGTACCAAGCAATAACAAAGCAAACAAAGTCAAGAGAGAATTACCAGTTGCCAGGATGGCATAGCGGTCTAAGGCGTTGCGTTCAGGTCGCAGTAACCCCAGGAGGCGTGGGATCGAATCCCACCTCAGACAGAGCCCATTGAAAGTACCAAGCAATAACAAAGCAAACACAGTAAAGAGAGTATTACCAGTTGCCAGGATGGCAGAGCGGTCTAAGGCGTTGCGTTCAGGTCGCAGTCTCCCCAGGAGGCGTGGGTTCGAATCCCACCTCAGACAGAGCCCATTGAAAGTACCAAGCAATAACAAAGCAAACAAAGTCAAGAGAGAATTACCAGTTGCCAGGATGGCAGAGCGGTCTAAGGCGTTGCGTTCAGGTCGCAGTAACCCCAGGAGGCGTGGGATCGAATCCCACCTCAGACAGAGCCCATTGAAAGTACCAAGCAAGAACAAAGCAAACACAGTAAAGAGAGTATTACCAGTTGCCAGGATGGCAGAGCGGTCTAAGGCGTTGCGTTCAGGTCGCAGTCTGCCCAGGAGACGTGGGTTCGAATCCCACTTCAGACAGAGCCCATTGAAAGTACCAGCAAGAACAAAGCAAACACATTCAAGAGAGCATTACCAGGTGCCAGGATGGCAGAGTGGTCAAAGACGCTGCGATCAGGTCGCAGTAACCCCAGGAGGCGTGGGATCGAATCCCACCTCAGACAGAGCCCATTGAAAGTACCAAGCAATAACAAAGCAAACACAGTAAAGAGAGTATTACCAGTTGCCAGGATGGCAGAGCGGTCTAAGGCGTTGCGTTCAGGTCGCAGTCTCCCCAGGAGACGTGGGTTCGAATCCCACTTCAGACAGAGCCCATTGAAAGTACCAGCAAGAACAAAGCAAACACATTCAAGAGAGCATTACCAGGAGCCAGGATGGCAGAGTGGTCAAAGACGCTGCGATCAGGTCGCAGTCTCCCCAGGAGGTGTGGGTTCGAATCCCGCCTCAGACAGAGCCCATTGAAAGTACCAAGCAAGAACAAAGCAAACACAGTCAAGAGAGAGTTACCAGTTGCCAGGATGGCAGAGCGGTCTAAGGCGTTGCGTTCAGGTCCCAGTAACCCCAGGAGGCGTGGTTTCAAATCCCACCTCAGACAGAGCCCATTGATAGTACTAAGCAAGAAAAAAGCAAACACAGTCAAGAGAGAATTACCAGTTGCCAGGATGGCAGAGCGGTCTAAGGCGTTGCGTTCAGTTCGCAGTCTCCCCAGGAGGCGTGGGTTCGAATCCCACCTCAGACAGAGCCCATTGAAAGTACCAAGCAATAACAAAGCAAACACAGTCAAGAGAGAATTACCAGTTGCCAGGATGGCAGAGCGGTCTAAGGCGTTGCGTTCAGGTCGCAGTAACCCCAGGAGGCGTGGGTTCGAATCCCACCTCAGACAGAGCCCATTGAAAGTACCAAGCAATAACAAAGCAAACACAGTCAAGAGAGCATTACCAGTTGCCAGGATGGCAGTGCGTTCTAAGGCGTTGCGTTCAGGTCGCAGTCTCCCCAGGAGGCGTGGGTTCGAATCCCGCCTCTGACAGAGCCCATTGAACGTACCAAGCAAGAAAAAAGCAAACACAGTCAAGAGAGCATTACCAGCTGCCAGGATGGCAGAGCGGTCTAAGGCGTTGCGTTCAGGTCGCAGTCTCCCCAGGAGGCGTGGGTTCGAATCCCACCTCAGACAGAGCCCATTGAAAGTACCAAGCAATAACAAAGCAAACACAGTAAAGAGAGCATTACCAGTTGCCAGGATGGCAGAGCGGTCTAAGGCGTTGCGTTCAGGTCGCAGTCTCCCCAGGAGGCGTGGGTTCGAATCCCGCCTCAGACATTGCCCATTGAAAGTACCAAGCAAGAAAAAGCAAACAATGTCAAGAGATCATTACCAGTTGCCAGGATGGCAGAGCGGTCTAAGGCGTTGTGTTCAGGGCGCAGTCTCCCCAGGAGGCGTGGGTTCGAATCCCGCTTCAGACAGAGCCCATTGAAAGTACCAGCAAGAACAAAGCAAACACATTCAAGAGAGCATTACCAGGTGCCAGAATGGCAGAGTGGTCAAAGAGGCTGCGTTCAGGTCGCAGTCTCCCCAGGAGGCGTGGGTTTGAATCCCGCCTCCGACAGAGCCCATTGAAAGTACCAAGCAATAACAAAGCTAACACAGTCAAGAGAGCATTACCAGCTGCCAGGATGGCAGAGCGGTCTAAGGCGTTGCGTTCAGGTCGCAGTCTCCCCAGGAGGCGTGGGTTCGAATCCCGCCTCTGACAGAGCCCATTGAACGTACCAAGCAAGAAAAAAGCAAACACAGTCAAGAGAGCATTACCAGGTGCCAGGATGGCAGAGTGGTCAAAGAGGCTGCGTTCAGGTCGCAGTCTCCCCAGGAGGCGTGGGTTTGAATCCCGCCTCCGACAGAGCCCATTGAAAGTACCAAGCAATAACAAAGGTAACACAGTCAAGAGAGCATTACCAGCTGCCAGGATGGCAGTGCGGTCTAAGGCGTTGCGTTCAGGTCGCAGTCACCCCAGGAGGCGTGGGTTCGAATCCCACCTCAGACAGAGCCCTTTGAAAGTACCAAGCAAGAACAATGCAAACACATTCAAGAGAGCATTACCAGATGCCAGGATGGCAGAGCGGTCTAAGGCGTTGCGTTCAGGTCGCATTCTCCCCAGGAGGCGTGGGTTCGAATCCCACCTCAGACAGTACCCATTGAAAGTACCAAGCAAGAACAAAGCAAACACAGTCAAGAGAGAATTACCAGTTGCCAGGATGGCAGAGCGGTCTAAGGCGTTGCGTTCAGGTCGCAGTCTCCCCAGGAGACGGGGGTTCGAATCCCACCTCAGACAGAGCCCATTGAAAGTACCAAGCAAGAAAAAAGCAAACACAGTCAAGAGAGAATTACCAGTTGCCAGGATGGCAGAGCGGTCTAAGGCGTTGCGTTCAGGTCGCAGTCTCCCCAGGAGGCGTGGGTTCAAATCCCACCTCAGACAGAGCCCATTGAAAGTACCAAGCAATAACAAAGCAAACAAAGTCAAGAGAGCATTACCAGTTGCCAGGATGGCAGAGCGGTCTAAGGCGTTGCGTTCAGGTCGCAGTCTCCCCAGGAGGCGTGGGTTCGAATCCCACCTCAGACAGAGCCCATTGAAAGTAACAAGCAATAACAAAGCAAACAAAGTCAAGAGAGAATTACCAGTTGCCAGGATGGCAGAGCGGTCTAAGGCGTTGCGTTCAGGTCGCAGTAACCCCAGGAGGCGTGGGATCGAATCCCACCTCAGACAGAGCCCATTGAAAGTACCAAGCAATAACAAAGCAAACACAGTAAAGAGAGTATTACCAGTTGCCAGGATGGCAGAGCGGTCTAAGGCGTTGCGTTCAGGTCGCAGTCTCCCCAGGAGACGTGGGTTCGAATCCCACTTCAGACAGAGCCCATTGAAAGTACCAGCAAGAACAAAGCAAACACATTAAAGAGAGCATTACCAGGTGCCAGGATGGCAGAGTGGTCAAAGACGCTGCGTTTAGGTCGCAGTCTCCCCAGGAGGTGTGGGTTCGAATCCCGCCTCAGACAGAGCCCATTGAAAGTACCAAGCAAGAACAAAGCAAACACAGTCAAGAGAGAGTTACCAGTTGCCAGGATGGCAGAGCGGTCTAAGGCGTTGCGTTCAGGTCCCAGTAACCCCAGGAGGCGTGGTTTCAAATCCCACCTCAGACAGAGCCCATTGATAGTACTAAGCAAGAAAAAAGCAAACACAGTCAAGAGAGAATTACCAGTTGCCAGGATGGCAGAGCGGTCTAAGGCGTTGCGTTCAGTTCGCAGTCTCCCCAGGAGGCGTGGGTTCGAATCCCACCTCAGACAGAGCCCATTGAAAGTACCAAGCAATAACAAAGCAAACACAGTCAAGAGAGAATTACCAGTTGCCAGGATGGCAGAGCGGTCTAAGGCGTTGCGTTCAGGTCGCAGTAACCCCAGGAGGCGTGGGTTCGAATCCCACCTCAGACAGAGCCCATTGAAAGTACCAAGCAATAACAAAGCAAACACAGTCAAGAGAGCATTACCAGTTGCCAGGATGGCAGTGCGTTCTAAGGCGTTGCGTTCAGGTCGCAGTCTCCCCAGGAGGCGTGGGTTCGAATCCCGCCTCTGACAGAGCCCATTGAACGTACCAAGCAAGAAAAAAGCAAACACAGTCAAGAGAGCATTACCAGCTGCCAGGATGGCAGAGCGGTCTAAGGCGTTGCGTTCAGGTCGCAGTCTCCCCAGGAGGCGTGGGTTCGAATCCCACCTCAGACAGAGCCCATTGAAAGTACCAAGCAATAACAAAGCAAACACAGTAAAGAGAGCATTACCAGTTGCCAGGATGGCAGAGCGGTCTAAGGCGTTGCGTTCAGGTCGCAGTCTCCCCAGGAGGCGTGGGTTCGAATCCCGCCTCAGACATTGCCCATTGAAAGTACCAAGCAAGAAAAAGCAAACAATGTCAAGAGATCATTACCAGTTGCCAGGATGGCAGAGCGGTCTAAGGCGTTGTGTTCAGGGCGCAGTCTCCCCAGGAGGCGTGGGTTCGAATCCCGCTTCAGACAGAGCCCATTGAAAGTACCAGCAAGAACAAAGCAAACACATTCAAGAGAGCATTACCAGGTGCCAGGATGGCAGAGTGGTCAAAGAGGCTGCGTTCAGGTCGCAGTCTCCCCAGGAGGCGTGGGTTTGAATCCCGCCTCCGACAGAGCCCATTGAAAGTACCAAGCAATAACAAAGCTAACACAGTCAAGAGAGCATTACCAGCTGCCAGGATGGCAGAGCGGTCTAAGGCGTTGCGTTCAGGTCGCAGTCTCCCCAGGAGGCGTGGGTTCGAATCCCGCCTCAGACATTGCCCATTGAAAGTACCAAGCAAGAACAAAGCTAACACAGTCAAGAGAGCATTACCAGCTGCCAGGATGGCAGAGCGGTCTAAGGCGTTGCGTTCAGGTCGCAGTCTCCCCAGGAGGCGTGGGTTCGAATCCCGCCTCAGACATTGCCCATTGAAAGTACCAAGCAAGAACAAAGCAAACACATTCAAGAGAGCATTACCAGCTGCCAGGATGGCAGAGCGGTCTAAGGCATTGCCTTCAGATCGCAGTCTCCCCAGGAGGCGTGGGTTCGAATCCCGCCTCAGACAGTGCCCATTGAAAGTACCAAGCAATAATAAAGCAAACACAGTCAAGAGAGCATTACCAGTTGCCAGGATGGCAGAGCGGTCTAAGGCGTTGCGTTCAGGTCGCAGTCTCCCCAGGAGGCGTGGGTTCGAACCCCACCTCAGACAGTGCCCATTGAAAGTACCAAGCAAGAACAAAGCAAACACATTCAAGAGAGCATTACCAGATGCCAGGATGGCAGAGTGGTCTAAGGCGTTGCGTTCAGGTCGCAGTCTCCCCAGGAGGCGTGGGTTCGAATCCCGCCTCAGACAGTGCCCATTGAAAGTACCAAGCAAGAACAAAGCAAACACATTCAAGAGAGCATTACCAGATGCCAGGATGGCAGAGTGGTCTAAGGCGTTGCGTTCAGGTCGCAGTCTCCCCAGGAGGCGTGGGTTCGAATCCCGCCTCAGACAGAGCCCATTGAAAGTACCAAGCAAGAACAAAGCAAACACAGTCAAGAGAGAGGTACCAGTTGCCAGGATGGCAGAGTTGTCTAAGGCGTTGCGTTCAGGTCGCAGTAACCCCAGGAGGCGTGGGTTCGAATCCCACCTCAGACAGAGCCCATTGATAGTACCAAGCAAGAAAAAAGCAAACACAGTCAAGAGAGAATTACCACTTGCCAGGATGGCAGAGCGGTCTAAGGCGTTGCGTTCAGGTCGCAGTCTCCCCAGGAGGCGTGGGTTCGAATCCCACCTCAGACAGAGCCCATTGAAAGTACCAAGCAATAACAAAGCAAACACAGTCAAGAGAGCATTACCAGTTGCCAGGATGGCAGAGCGGTCTAAGGCGTTGAGTTCAGGTCGGAGTCTCCCCAGGAGGCGTAGGTTCGAATCCCACCTCAGACAGAGCCCATTGAAAGTACCAAGCAATAACAAAGCAAACAAAGTCAAGAGAGCATTACCAGTTGCCAGGATGGCAGAGCGGTCTAAGGCGTTGCGTTCAGGTCGCAGTCTCCCCAGGAGGCGTGGGTTCGAATCCCACCTCAGACAGAGCCCATTGAAAGTACCAAGCAATAACAAAGCAAACACAGTCAAGAGAGCATTACCAGTTGCCAGGATGGCAGAGCGGACTAAGGCGTTGCGTTCAGATCGCAGTCTTCCCAGGAGGCATGGGTTCGAATCCCACCTCAGACAGAGCCCATTGAAAGTACCAAGCAAGAAAAAGCAAACACAGTCAAGAGAGCATTACCAGGTGCCAGGATGGCAGAGCGGTCTAAGGCGTTGCGTTCAGGTCGCAGTCACCCCAGGAGGCGTGGGTTCGAATCCCACCTCAGACAGAGGCCATTGAAAGTACCAAGCAAGAACAATGCAAACACATTCAAGATAGCATTACCAGATGCCAGGATGGCAGAGCGGTCTAAGGCGTTGCGTTCAGGTCGCAGTCTCCCCAGGAGGCGTGGGTTCGAATCCCACCTCAGACAGTGCCCATTGAAAGTACCAAGCAAGAACAAAGCAAACACAGTCAAGAGAGAATTACCAGTTGCCAGGATGGCAGAGCGGTCTAAGGCGTTGCGTTCAGGTCGCAGTCTCCCCAGGAGGCGTGGGTTCGAATCCCACCTCAGACAGAGCCCATTGAAAGTACCAAGCAATAACAAAGCAAACAAAGTCAAGAGAGAATTACCAGTTGCCAGGATGGCATAGCGGTCTAAGGCGTTGCGTTCAGGTCGCAGTAACCCCAGGAGGCGTGGGATCGAATCCCACCTCAGACAGAGCCCATTGAAAGTACCAAGCAATAACAAAGCAAACACAGTAAAGAGAGTATTACCAGTTGCCAGGATGGCAGAGCGGTCTAAGGCGTTGCGTTCAGGTCGCAGTCTCCCCAGGAGACGTGGGTTCGAATACCACTTCAGACAGAGCCCATTGAAAGTACCAGCAAGAACAAAGCAAACACATTCAAGAGAGCATTACCAGGTGCCAGGATGGCAGAGTGGTCAAAGACGCTGCGTTCAGGTCGCAGTCTCCCCAGGAGGTGTGGGTTCGAATCCCGCCTCAGACAGAGCCCATTGAAAGTACCAAGCAAGAACAAAGCAAACACAGTCAAGAGAGAGTTACCAGTTGCCAGGATGGCAGAGCGGTCTAAGGCGTTGCGTTCAGGTCCCAGTAACCCCAGGAGGCGTGGTTACAAATCCCACCTCAGACAGAGCCCATTGATAGTACTAAGCATGAAAAAAGCAAACACAGTCAAGAGAGAATTACCAGTTGCCAGGATGGCAGAGTGGTCTAAGGCGTTGCGTTCAGTTCGCAGTCTCCCCAGGAGGCGTGGGTTCGAATCCCACCTCAGACAAAGCCCATTGAAAGTACCAAGCAATAACAAAGCAAACACAGTCAAGAGAGAATTACCAGTTGCCAGGATGGCAGAGCGGTCTAAGGCGTTGCGTTCAGGTCGCAGTAACCCCAGGAGGCGTGGGTTCGAATCCCACCTCAGACAGAGCCTATTGAAAGTACCAAGCAATAACAAAGCAAACACAGTCAAGAGAGCATTACCAGTTGCCAGGATGGCAGTGCGTTCTAAGGCGTTGCCTTTCAGGTCGCAGTCTCCCCAGGAGGCGTGGGTTCGAATCCCGCCTCTGACAGAGCCCATTGAACGTACCAAGCAAGAAAAAAGCAAACACAGTCAAGAGAGCATTATCAGCTGCCAGGATGGCAGAGCGGTCTAAGGCGTTGCGTTCAGGTCGCAGTCTCCCCAGGAGGCGTGGGTTCGAATCCCGCCTCTGACAGAGCCCATTGAAAGTACCAAGCAAGAACAAAGCAAACACAGTCAAGAGAGCATTACCAGCTGCCAGGATGGCAGAGCGGTCTAAGGTGTTGCGTTCAGATCGCAGTCTCCCCAGGAGGCATGGGTTCGAATCCCACCTCAGACAGAGCCCATTGAAAGTACCAAGCAAGAAAAAAGCAAACACAGTCAAGAGAGCATTACCAGGTGCCAGGATGGCAGAGCGGTCTAAGGCGTTGCGTTCAGGTCGCAGTCACCCCAGGAGGCGTGGGTTCGAATCCCACCTCAGACAGAGCCCTTTGAAAGTACCAAGCAAGAACAATGCAAACACATTCAAGAGAGCATTACCAGATGCCAGGATGGCAGAGCGGTCTAAGGCGTTGCGTTCAGGTCGCAGTCTCCCCAGGAGGCGTGGGTTCGAATCCCACCTCAGACAGTGCCCATTGAAAGTACCAAGCAAGAACAAAGCAAACACAGTCAAGAGAGAATTACCAGTTGCCAGGATGGCAGAGCGGTCTAAGGCGTTGCGTTCAGGTCGCAGTCTCCCCAGGAGACGGGGGTTCGAATCCCACCTCAGACAGAGCCCATTGAAAGTACCAAGCAAGAAAAAAGCAAACACAGTCAAGAGAGAATTACCAGTTGCCAGGATGGCAGAGCGGTCTAAGGCGTTGTGTTCAGGGCGCAGTCTCCCCAGGAGGCGTGGGTTCGAATCCCGCTTCAGACAGAGCCCATTGAAAGTACCAGCAAGAACAAAGCAAACACATTCAAGAGAGCATTACCAGTTGCCAGGATGGCAGAGCGGTCTAAGGCGTTGCGTTCAGGTCGCAGTCTCCCCAGGAGGCGTGGGTTCGAATCCCGCCTCAGACATTGCCCATTGAAAGTACCAAGCAAGAAAAAGCAAACAATGTCAAGAGATCATTACCAGTTGCCAGGATGGCAGAGCGGTCTAAGGCGTTGTGTTCAGGGCGCAGTCTCCCCAGGAGGCGTGGGTTCGAATCCCGCTTCAGACAGAGCCCATTGAAAGTACCAGCAAGAACAAAGCAAACACATTCAAGAGAGCATTACCAGGTGCCAGGATGGCAGAGTGGTCAAAGAGGCTGCGTTCAGGTCACAGTCTCCCCAGGAGGCGTGGGTTTGAATCCCGCCTCCGACAGAGCCCATTGAAAGTACCAAGCAATAACAAAGCTAACACAGTCAAGAGAGCATTACCAGCTGCCAGGATGGCAGAGCGGTCTAAGGCGTTGCGTTCAGGTCGCAGTCTCCCCAGGAGGCGTGTGTTCGAATCCCGCCTCAGACATTGCCCATTGAAAGTACCAAGCAAGAACAAAGCAAACACAGTCAAGAGAGCATTACCAGCTGCCAGGATGGCAGAGCGGTCTAAGGCGTTGCGTTCAGGTCGCAGTCTCCCCAGGAGGCGTGGGTTCGAATCCCGCCTCAGACATTGCCCATTGAAAGTACCAAGCAAGAAAAAGCAAACAATGTCAAGAGATCATTACCAGTTGCCAGGATGGCAGAGCGGTCTAAGGCGTTGTGTTCAGGGCGCAGTCTCCCCAGGAGGCGTGGGTTCGAATCCCGCTTCAGACAGAGCCCAATGAAAGTACCTGCAAGAACAAAGCAAACACATTCAAGAGAGCATTACCAGGTGCCAGGATGGCAGAGTGGTCAAAGAGGCTGCGTTCAGGTCGCAGTCTCCCCAGGAGGCGTGGGTTTGAATCCCGCCTCCGACAGAGCCCATTGAAAGTACCAAGCAAGAACAAAGCTAACACAGTCAAGAGAGCATTACCAGCTGCCAGGATGGCAGAGCGGTCTAAGGCGTTGCGTTCAGGTCGCAGTCTCCGCAGGAGGCGTGGGTTCGAATCCCGCTTCAGACAGAGCCCATTGAAAGTACCAGCAAGAACAAAGCAAACACATTCAAGAGAGCATTACCAGGTGCCAGGATGGCAGAGTGGTCAAAGAGGCTGCGTTCAGGTCGCAGTCTCCCCAGGAGGCGTGGGTTTGAATCCCGCCTCCGACAGAGCCCATTGAAAGTACCAAGCAATAACAAAGCTAACACAGTCAAGAGAGCATTACCAGCTGCCAGGATGGCAGAGCGGTCTAAGGCGTTGCGTTCAGGTCGCAGTCTCCCCAGGAGGCGTGGGTTCGAATCCCGCCTCAGACATTGCCCACTGAAAGTACCAAGCAAGAACAAAGCAAACACAGTCAAGAGAGCATTACCAGCTGCCAGGATGGCAGAGCGGTCTAAGGCGTTGCGTTCAGGTCGCAGTCTCCCCAGGAGGCGTGGGTTCGAATCCCGCCTCAGACATTGCCCATTGAAAGTACCAAGCAAGAAAAAGCAAACAATGTCAAGAGATCATTACCAGTTGCCAGGATGGCAGAGCGGTCTAAGGCGTTGTGTTCAGGGCGCAGTCTCCCCAGGAGGCGTGGGTTCGAATCCCGCTTCAGACAGAGCCCATTGAAAGTACCTGCAAGAACAAAGCAAACACATTCAAGAGAGCATTACCAGGTGCCAGGATGGCAGAGTGGTCAAAGAGGCTGCGTTCAGGTCGCAGTCTCCCCAGGAGGCGTGGGTTTGAATCCCGCCTCCGACAGAGCCCATTGAAAGTACCAAGCAAGAACAAAGCTAACACAGTCAAGAGAGCATTACCAGCTGCCAGGATGGCAGAGCGGTCTAAGGCGTTGCGTTCAGGTCGCAGTCTCCGCAGGAGGCGTGGGTTCGAATCCCGCTTCAGACAGAGCCCATTGAAAGTACCAGCAAGAACAAAGCAAACACATTCAAGAGAGCATTACCAGGTGCCAGGATGGCAGAGTGGTCAAAGAGGCTGCGTTCAGGTCGCAGTCTCCCCAGGAGGTGTGGGTTTGAATCCCGCCTCCGACAGAGCCCATTGAAAGTACCAAGCAATAACAAAGCTAACACAGTCAAGAGAGCATTACCAGCTGCCAGGATGGCAGAGCGGTCTAAGGCGTTGCGTTCAGGTCGCAGTCTCCCCAGGAGGCGTGGGTTCGAATCCCGCCTCAGACATTGCCCATTGAAAGTACCAAGCAAGAACAAAGCAAACACAGTCAAGAGAGCATTACCAGCTGCCAGGATGGCAGAGCGGTCTAAGGCGTTGCGTTCAGGTCGCAGTCTCCCCAGGAGGCGTGGGTTTGAATCCCGCCTCAGACATTGCCCATTGAAAGTACCAAGCAAGAAAAAGCAAACAATGTCAAGAGATCATTACCAGTTGCCAGGATGGCAGAGCGGTCTAAGGCGTTGTGTTCAGGGCGCAGTCTCCCCAGGAGGCGTGGGTTCGAATCCCGCTTCAGACAGAGCCCATTGAAAGTACCAGCAAGAACAAAGCAAACACATTCAAGAGAGCATTACCAGGTGCCAGGATGGCAGAGTGGTCAAAGAGGCTGCGTTCAGGTCGCAGTCTCCCCAGGAGGCGTGGGTTTGAATCCCGCCTCCGACAGAGCCCATTGAAAGTACCAAGCAATAACAAAGCTAACACAGTCAAGAGAGCATTACCAGCTGCCAGGATGGCAGAGCGGTCTAAGGCGTTGCGTTCAGGTCGCAGTCTCCCCAGGAGGCGTGGGTTTGAATCCCGCCTCCGACAGAGCCCATTGAAAGTACCAAGCAAGAACAAAGCAAACACAGTCAAGAGAGCATTACCAGCTGCCAGGATGGCAGAGCGGTCTAAGGCGTTGCGTTCAGGTCGCAGTCTCCCCAGGAGGCGTGGGTTCGAATCCCGCCTCAGACATTGCCCATTGAAAGTACCAAGCAAGAAAAAGCAAACAATGTCAAGAGATCATTACCAGTTGCCAGGATGGCAGAGCGGTCTAAGGCGTTGTGTTCAGGGCGCAGTCTCCCCAGGAGGCGTGGGTTCGAATCCCGCTTCAGACAGAGCCCATTGAAAGTACCTGCAAGAACAAAGCAAACACATTCAAGAGAGCATTACCAGGTGCCAGGATGGCAGTGTGGTCAAAGAGGCTGCGTTCAGGTCGCAGTCTCCCCAGGAGGCGTGGGTTTGAATCCCGCCTCCGACAGAGCCCATTGAAAGTACCAAGCAAGAACAAAGCTAACACAGTCAAGAGAGCATTACCAGCTGCCAGGATGGCAGAGCGGTCTAAGGCGTTGCGTTCAGGTCGCAGTCTCCGCAGGAGGCGTGGGTTCGAATCCCGCTTCAGACAGAGCCCATTGAAAGTACCAGCAAGAACAAAGCAAACACATTCAAGAGAGCATTACCAGGTGCCAGGATGGCAGAGTGGTCAAAGAGGCTGCGTTCAGGTCGCAGTCTCCCCAGGAGGCGTGGGTTTGAATCCCGCCTCCGACAGAGCCCATTGAAAGTACCAAGCAATAACAAAGCTAACACAGTCAAGAGAGCATTACCAGCTGCCAGGATGGCAGAGCGGTCTAAGGCGTTGCGTTCAGGTCGCAGTCTCCCCAGGAGGCGTGGGTTCGAATCCCGCCTCAGACATTGCCCATTGAAAGTACCAAGCAAGAACAAAGCAAACACAGTCAAGAGAGCATTACCAGCTGCCAGGATGGCAGAGCGGTCTAAGGCGTTGCGTTCAGGTCGCAGTCTCCCCAGGAGGCGTGGGTTTGAATCCCGCCTCAGACATTGCCCATTGAAAGTACCAAGCAAGAAAAAGCAAACAATGTCAAGAGATCATTACCAGTTGCCAGGATGGCAGAGCGGTCTAAGGCGTTGTGTTCAGGGCGCAGTCTCCCCAGGAGGCGTGGGTTCGAATCCCGCTTCAGACAGAGCCCATTGAAAGTACCAGCAAGAACAAAGCAAACACATTCAAGAGAGCATTACCAGGTGCCAGGATGGCAGAGTGGTCAAAGAGGCTGCGTTCAGGTCGCAGTCTCCCCAGGAGGCGTGGGTTTGAATCCCGCCTCCGACAGAGCCCATTGAAAGTACCAAGCAATAACAAAGCTAACAGAGTCAAGAGAGCATTACCAGCTGCCAGGATGGCAGAGCGGTCTAAGGCGTTGCGTTCAGGTCGCAGTCTCCCCAGGAGGCGTGGGTTCGAATCCCGCCTCAGACATTGCCCATTGAAAGTACCAAGCAAGAACAAAGCAAACACAGTCAAGAGAGCATTACCAGCTTCCAGGATGGCAGAGCGGTCTAAGGCGTTGCGTTCAGGTCGCAGTCTCCCCAGGAGGCGTGGGTTCGAATCCCGCCTCAGACATTGCCCATTGAAAGTACCAAGCAAGAAAAAGCAAACAATGTCAAGAGATCATTACCAGTTGCCAGGATGGCAGAGCGGTCTAAGGCGTTGTGTTCAGGGCGCAGTCTCCCCAGGAGGCGTGGGTTCGAATCCCGCTTCAGACAGAGCCCATTGAAAGTACCTGCAAGAACAAAGCAAACACATTCAAGAGAGCATTACCAGGTGCCAGGATGGCAGAGTGGTCAAAGAGGCTGCGTTCAGGTCGCAGTCTCCCCAGGAGGCGTGGGTTTGAATCCCGCCTCCGACAGAGCCCATTGAAAGTACCAAGCAAGAACAAAGCTAACACAGTCAAGAGAGCATTACCAGCTGCCAGGATGGCAGAGCGGTCTAAGGCGTTGCGTTCAGGTCGCAGTCTCCCCAGGAGGCGTGGGTTCGAATCCCGCCTCAGACATTGCCCATTGAAAGTACCAAGCAAGAACAAAGCAAACACATTCAAGAGAGCATTACCAGCTTCCAGGATGGCAGAGCGGTCTAAGGCATTGCGTTCAGATCGCAGTCTCCCCAGGAGGCGTGGGTTCGAATCCCGCCTCAGACAGTGCCCATTGAAAGTACCAAGCAATAATAAAGCAAACACAGTCAAGAGAGCATTACCAGTTGCCAGGATGGCAGAGCGGTCTAAGGCGTTGCGTTCAGGTCGCAGTCTCCCCAGGAGGCGTGGGTTCGAACCCCACCTCAGACAGTGCCCATTGAAAGTACCAAGCAAGAACAAAGCAAACACAGACAAGAGAGCATTACCAGATGCCAGGATGGCAGAGCGGTCTAAGGTGTTGCGTTCAGGTCGCAGTCTCCCCAGGAGGCGTGGGTTTGAATCCCAAGAACAAAGCAAACACATTCAAGAGAGCATTACCAGATGCCAGGATGGCAGAGTGGTCTAAGGCGTTGCGTTCAGGTCGCAGTCTCCCCAGGAGGCGTGGGTTCGAATCCCGCCTCAGACAGAGCCCATTGAAAGTACCAAGCAAGAACAAAGCAAACACAGTCAAGAGAGAGGTACCAGTTGCCAGGATGGCAGAGTTGTCTAAGGCGTTGCGTTCAGGTCGCAGTAACCCCAGGAGGCGTGGGTTCGAATCCCACCTCAGACAGAGCCCATTGATAGTACCAAGCAAGAAAAAAGCAAACACAGTCAAGAGAGAATTACCACTTGCCAGGATGGCAGAGCGGTCTAAGGCGTTGCGTTCAGGTCGCAGTCTCCCCAGGAGGCGTGGGTTCGAATCCCACCTCAGACAGAGCCCATTGAAAGTACCAAGCAATAACAAAGCAAACACAGTCAAGAGAGCATTACCAGTTGCCAGGATGGCAGAGCGGTCTAAGGCGTTGCGTTCAGGTCGCAGTCTCCCCAGGAGGCGTGGGTTCGAATCCCACCTCAGAAAGAGCCCATTGAAAGTACCAAGCAATAACAAAGCAAACAAAGTCAAGAGAATATTACCAGTTGCCAGGATGGCAGAGCGGTCTAAGGCGTTGCGTTCAGGTCGCAGTCTCCCCAGGAGGCGTGGGTTCGAATCCCACCTCAGACAGAGCCCATTGAAAGTACCAAGCAATAACAAAGCAAACACAGTCAAGAGAGCATTACCAGTTGCCAGGATGGCAGAGCGGTCTAAGGCGTTGCGTTCAGATCGCAGTCTTCCCAGGAGGCATGGGTTCGAATCCCACCTCAGACAGAGCCCATTGAAAGTACCAAGCAAGAAAAAGCAAACACAGTCAAGAGAGCATTACCAGGTGCCAGGATGGCAGAGCGGTCTAAGGCGTTGCGTTCAGGTCGCAGTCACCCCAGGAGGCGTGGGTTCGAATCCCACCTCAGACAGAGCCCATTGAAAGTACCAAGCAAGAACAATGCAAACACATTCAAGATAGCATTACCAGATGCCAGGATGGCAGAGCGGTCTAAGGCGTTGCGTTCAGGTCGCAGTCTCCCCAGGAGGCGTGGGTTCGAATCCCACCTCAGACAGTGCCCATTGAAAGTACCAAGCAAGAACAATGCAAACACAGTCAAGAGAGAATTACCAGTTGCCAGGATGGCAGAGCGGTCTAAGGCGTTGCGTTCAGGTCGCAGTCTCCCCAGGAGGCGTGGGTTCGAATCCCACATCAGACAGAGCCCATTGAAAGTACCAAGCAAGAAAAAAGCAAACACAGTCAAGAGAGAATTACCAGTTGCCAGGATGGCAGAGCGGTCTAAGGCGTTGCGTTCAGGTCGCAGTCTCCCCAGGAGGCGTGGGTTCGAATCCACCCTCAGACAGAGCCCATTGAAAGTACCAAGCAATAACAAAGCAAACAAAGTCAAGAGAGAATTACCAGTTGCCAGGATGGCAGAGCGGTCTAAGGCGTTGCGTTCAGGTCGCAGTAACCCCAGGAGGCGTGGGATCGAATCCCACCTCAGACAGAGCCCATTGAAAGTACCAAGCAATAACAAAGCAAACACAGTAAAGAGAGCATTACCAGTTGCCAGGATGGCAGAGCGGTCTAAGGCGTTGCGTTCAGGTCGCAGTCTCCCCAGGAGACGTGGGTTCGAATACCACTTCAGACAGAGCCCATTGAAAGTACCAGCAAGAACAAAGCAAACACATTCAAGAGAGCATTACCAGGTGCCAGGATGGCAGAGTGGTCAAAGACGCTGCGTTCAGGTCGCAGTCTCCCCAGGAGGTGTGGGTTCGAATCCCGCCTCAGACAGAGCCCATTGAAAGTACCAAGCAAGAACAAAGCAAACACAGTCAAGAGAGAATTACCAGTTGCCAGGATGGCAGAGCGGTCTAAGGCGTTGCGTTCAGGTCCCAGTAACCCCAGGAGGCGTGGTTTCAAATCCCACCTCAGACAGAGCCCATTGATAGTACTAAGCAAGAAAAAAGCAAACACAGTCAAGAGAGAATTACCAGTTGCCAGGATGGCAGAGCGGTCTAAGGCGTTGTGTTCAATTCGCAGTCTCCCCAGGAGGCGTGGGTTCGAATCCCACCTCAGACAGAGCCTATTGAAAGTACCAAGCAATAACAAAGCAAACACAGTCAAGAGAGCATTACCAGTTGCCAGGATGGCAGTGCGTTCTAAGGCGTTGCCTTTCAGGTCGCAGTCTCCCCAGGAGGCGTGGGTTCGAATCCCGCCTCTGACAGAGCCCATTGAACGTACCAAGCAAGAAAAAAGCAAACACAGTCAAGAGAGCATTACCAGCTGCCAGGATGGCAGAGCGGTCTAAGGCGTTGCGTTCAGGTCGCAGTCTCCCCAGGAGGCGTGGGTTCGAATCCCGCCTCTGACAGAGCCCATTGAAAGTACCAAGCAAGAACAAAGCAAACACAGTCAAGAGAGCATTACCAGCTGCCAGGATGGCAGAGCGGTCTAAGGTGTTGCGTTCAGATCGCAGTCTCCCCAGGAGGCATGGGTTCGAATCCCACCTCAGACAGAGCCCATTGAAAGTACCAAGCAAGAAAAAAGCAAACACAGTCAAGAGAGCATTACCAGGTGCCAGGATGGCAGAGCGGTCTAAGGCGTTGCGTTCAGGTCGCAGTCACCCCAGGAGGCGTGGGTTCGAATCCCACCTCAGACAGAGCCCTTTGAAAGTACCAAGCAAGAACAATGCAAACACATTCAAGAGAGCATTACCAGATGCCAGGATGGCAGAGCGGTCTAAGGCGTTGCGTTCAGGTCGCAGTCTCCCCAGGAGGCGTGGGTTCGAATCCCACCTCAGACAGTGCCCATTGAAAGTACCAAGCAAGAACAAAGCAAACACAGTCAAGAGAGAATTACCAGTTGCCAGGATGGCAGAGCGGTCTAAGGCGTTGCGTTCAGGTCGCAGTCTCCCCAGGAGACGGGGGTTCGAATCCCACCTCAGACAGAGCCCATTGAAAGTACCAAGCAAGAAAAAAGCAAACACAGTCAAGAGAGAATTACCAGTTGCCAGGATGGCAGAGCGGTCTAAGGCGTTGTGTTCAGGGCGCAGTCTCCCCAGGAGGCGTGGGTTCGAATCCCGCTTCAGACAGAGCCCATTGAAAGTACCAGCAAGAACAAAGCAAACACATTCAAGAGAGCATTACCAGTTGCCAGGATGGCAGAGCGGTCTAAGGCGTTGCGTTCAGGTCGCAGTCTCCCCAGGAGGCGTGGGTTCGAATCCCGCCTCAGACATTGCCCATTGAAAGTACCAAGCAAGAAAAAGCAAACAATGTCAAGAGATCATTACCAGTTGCCAGGATGGCAGAGCGGTCTAAGGCGTTGTGTTCAGGGCGCAGTCTCCCCAGGAGGCGTGGGTTCGAATCCCGCTTCAGACAGAGCCCATTGAAAGTACCAGCAAGAACAAAGCAAACACATTCAAGAGAGCATTACCAGGTGCCAGGATGGCAGAGTGGTCAAAGAGGCTGCGTTCAGGTCACAGTCTCCCCAGGAGGCGTGGGTTTGAATCCCGCCTCCGACAGAGCCCATTGAAAGTACCAAGCAATAACAAAGCAAACACAGTCAAGAGAGCATTACCAGCTGCCAGGATGGCAGAGCGGTCTAAGGCGTTGCGTTCAGGTCGCAGTCTCCCCAGGAGGCGTGGGTTCGAATCCCGCCTCAGACATTGCCCATTGAAAGTACCAAGCAAGAAAAAGCAAACAATGTCAAGAGATCATTACCAGTTGCCAGGATGGCAGAGCGGTCTAAGGCGTTGTGTTCAGGGCGCAGTCTCCCCAGGAGGCGTGGGTTCGAATCCCGCTTCAGACAGAGCCCATTGAAAGTACCTGCAAGAACAAAGCAAACACATTCAAGAGAGCATTACCAGGTGCCAGGATGGCAGAGTGGTCAAAGAGGCTGCGTTCAGGTCGCAGTCTCCCCAGGAGGCGTGGGTTTGAATCCCGCCTCCGACAGAGCCCATTGAAAGTACCAAGCAAGAACAAAGCTAACACAGTCAAGAGAGCATTACCAGCTGCCAGGATGGCAGAGCGGTCTAAGGCGTTGCGTTCAGGTCGCAGTCTCCGCAGGAGGCGTGGGTTCGAATCCCGCTTCAGACAGAGCCCATTGAAAGTACCAGCAAGAACAAAGCAAACACATTCAAGAGAGCATTACCAGGTGCCAGGATGGCAGAGTGGTCAAAGAGGCTGCGTTCAGGTCGCAGTCTCCCCAGGAGGCGTGGGTTTGAATCCCGCCTCCGACAGAGCCCATTGAAAGTACCAAGCAATAACAAAGCTAACACAGTCAAGAGAGCATTACCAGCTGCCAGGATGGCAGAGCGGTCTAAGGCGTTGCGTTCAGGTCGCAGTCTCCCCAGGAGGCGTGGGTTCGAACCCCACCTCAGACAGTGCCCATTGAAAGTACCAAGCAAGAACAAAGCAAACACAGACAAGAGAGCATTACCAGATGCCAGGATGGCAGAGCGGTCTAAGGTGTTGCGTTCAGGTCGCAGTCTCCCCAGGAGGCGTGGGTTCGAATCCCAAGAACAAAGCAAACACATTCAAGAGAGCATTACCAGATGCCAGGATGGCAGAGTGGTCTAAGGCGTTGCGTTCAGGTCGCAGTCTCCCCAGGAGGCGTGGGTTCGAATCCCGCCTCAGACAGTGCCCATTGAAAGTACCAAGCAAGAACAAAGCAAACACATTCAAGAGAGCATTACCAGATGCCAGGATGGCAGAGTGGTCTAAGGCGTTGCGTTCAGGTCGCAGTCTCCCCAGGAGGCGTGGGTTCGAATCCCGCCTCAGACAGAGCCCATTGAAAGTACCAAGCAAGAACAAAGCAAACACAGTCAAGAGAGAGGTACCAGTTGCCAGGATGGCAGAGTTGTCTAAGGCGTTGCGTTCAGGTCGCAGTAACCCCAGGAGGCGTGGGTTCGAATCCCACCTCAGACAGAGCCCATTGATAGTACCAAGCAAGAAAAAAGCAAACACAGTCAAGAGAGAATTACCACTTGCCAGGATGGCAGAGCGGTCTAAGGCGTTGCGTTCAGGTCGCAGTCTCCCCAGGAGGCGTGGGTTCGAATCCCACCTCAGACAGAGCCCATTGAAAGTACCAAGCAATAACAAAGCAAACACAGTCAAGAGAGCATTACCAGTTGCCAGGATGGCAGAGCGGTCTAAGGCGTTGCGTTCAGGTCGCAGTCTCCCCAGGAGGCGTGGGTTCGAATCCCACCTCAGAAAGAGCCCATTGAAAGTACCAAGCAATAACAAAGCAAACAAAGTCAAGAGAGCATTACCAGTTGCCAGGATGGCAGAGCGGTCTAAGGCGTTGCGTTCAGGTCGCAGTCTCCCCAGGAGGCGTGGGTTCGAATCCCACCTCAGACAGAGCCCATTGAAAGTACCAAGCAATAACAAAGCAAACACAGTCAAGAGAGCATTACCAGTTGCCAGGATGGCAGAGCGGTCTAAGGCGTTGCGTTCAGATCGCAGTCTTCCCAGGAGGCATGGGTTCGAATCCCACCTCAGACAGAGCCCATTGAAAGTACCAAGCAAGAAAAAGCAAACACAGTCAAGAGAGCATTACCAGGTGCCAGGATGGCAGAGCGGTCTAAGGCGTTGCGTTCAGGTCGCAGTCACCCCAGGAGGCGTGGGTTCGAATCCCACCTCAGACAGAGCCCATTGAAAGTACCAAGCAAGAACAATGCAAACACATTCAAGATAGCATTACCAGATGCCAGGATGGCAGAGCGGTCTAAGGCGTTGCGTTCAGGTCGCAGTCTCCCCAGGAGGCGTGGGTTCGAATCCCACCTCAGACAGTGCCCATTGAAAGTACCAAGCAAGAACAAAGCAAACACAGTCAAGAGAGAATTACCAGTTGCCAGGATGGCAGAGCGGTCTAAGGCGTTGCGTTCAGGTCGCAGTCTCCCCAGGAGGCGTGGGTTCGAATCCCACCTCAGACAGAGCCCATTGAAAGTACCAAGCAATAACAAAGCAAACAAAGTCAAGAGAGAATTACCAGTTGCCAGGATGGCAGAGCGGTCTAAGGCGTTGCGTTCAGGTCGCAGTAACCCCAGGAGGCGTGGGATCGAATCCCACCTCAGACAGAGCCCATTGAAAGTACCAAGCAATAACAAAGCAAACACAGTAAAGAGAGCATTACCAGTTGCCAGGATGGCAGAGTGGTCTAAGGCGTTGCGTTCAGGTCGCAGTCTCCCCAGGAGACGTGGGTTCGAATACCACTTCAGACAGAGCCCATTGAAAGTACCAGCAAGAACAAAGCAAACACATTCAAGAGAGCATTACCAGGTGCCAGGATGGCAGAGTGGTCAAAGACGCTGCGTTCAGGTCGCAGTCTCCCCAGGAGGTGTGGGTTCGAATCCCGCCTCAGACAGAGCCCATTGAAAGTACCAAGCAAGAACAAAGCAAACACAGTCAAGAGAGAGTTACCAGTTGCCAGGATGGCAGAGCGGTCTAAGGCGTTGCGTTCAGGTCCCAGTAACCCCAGGAGGCGTGGTTTCAAATCCCACCTCAGACAGAGCCCATTGATAGTACTAAGCAAGAAAAAAGCAAACACAGTCAAGAGAGAATTACCAGTTGCCAGGATGGCAGAGCGGTCTAAGGCGTTGTGTTCAATTCGCAGTCTCCCCAGGAGGCGTGGGTTCGAATCCCACCTCAGACAGAGCCTATTGAAAGTACCAAGCAATAACAAAGCAAACACAGTCAAGAGAGCATTACCAGTTGCCAGGATGGCAGTGCGTTCTAAGGCGTTGCCTTTCAGGTCGCAGTCTCCCCAGGAGGCGTGGGTTCGAATCCCGCCTCTGACAGAGCCCATTGAACGTACCAAGCAAGAAAAAAGCAAACACAGTCAAGAGAGCATTACCAGCTGCCAGGATGGCAGAGCGGTCTAAGGCGTTGCGTTCAGGTCGCAGTCTCCCCAGGAGGCGTGGGTTCGAATCCCGCCTCTGACAGAGCCCATTGAAAGTACCAAGCAAGAACAAAGCAAACACAGTCAAGAGAGCATTACCAGCTGCCAGGATGGCAGAGCGGTCTAAGGTGTTGCGTTCAGATCGCAGTCTCCCCAGGAGGCATGGGTTCGAATCCCACCTCAGACAGAGCCCATTGAAAGTACCAAGCAAGAAAAAAGCAAACACAGTCAAGAGAGCATTACCAGGTGCCAGGATGGCAGAGCGGTCTAAGGCGTTGCGTTCAGGTCGCAGTCACCCCAGGAGGCGTGGGTTCGAATCCCACCTCAGACAGAGCCCTTTGAAAGTACCAAGCAAGAACAATGCAAACACATTCAAGAGAGCATTACCAGATGCCAGGATGGCAGAGCGGTCTAAGGCGTTGCGTTCAGGTCGCAGTCTCCCCAGGAGGCGTGGGTTCGAATCCCACCTCAGACAGTGCCCATTGAAAGTACCAAGCAAGAACAAAGCAAACACAGTCAAGAGAGAATTACCAGTTGCCAGGATGGCAGAGCGGTCTAAGGCGTTGCGTTCAGGTCGCAGTCTCCCCAGGAGACGGGGGTTCGAATCCCACCTCAGACAGAGCCCATTGAAAGTACCAAGCAAGAAAAAAGCAAACACAGTCAAGAGAGAATTACCAGTTGCCAGGATGGCAGAGCGGTCTAAGGCGTTGTGTTCAGGGCGCAGTCTCCCCAGGAGGCGTGGGTTCGAATCCCGCTTCAGACAGAGCCCATTGAAAGTACCAGCAAGAACAAAGCAAACACATTCAAGAGAGCATTACCAGTTGCCAGGATGGCAGAGCGGTCTAAGGCGTTGCGTTCAGGTCGCAGTCTCCCCAGGAGGCGTGGGTTCGAATCCCGCCTCAGACATTGCCCATTGAAAGTACCAAGCAAGAAAAAGCAAACAATGTCAAGAGATCATTACCAGTTGCCAGGATGGCAGAGCGGTCTAAGGCGTTGTGTTCAGGGCGCAGTCTCCCCAGGAGGCGTGGGTTCGAATCCCGCTTCAGACAGAGCCCATTGAAAGTACCAGCAAGAACAAAGCAAACACATTCAAGAGAGCATTACCAGGTGCCAGGATGGCAGAGTGGTCAAAGAGGCTGCGTTCAGGTCACAGTCTCCCCAGGAGGCGTGGGTTTGAATCCCGCCTCCGACAGAGCCCATTGAAAGTACCAAGCAATAACAAAGCTAACACAGTCAAGAGAGCATTACCAGCTGCCAGGATGGCAGAGCGGTCTAAGGCGTTGCGTTCAGGTCGCAGTCTCCCCAGGAGGCGTGTGTTCGAATCCCGCCTCAGACATTGCCCATTGAAAGTACCAAGCAAGAAAAAGCAAACAATGTCAAGAGATCATTACCAGTTGCCAGGATGGCAGAGCGGTCTAAGGCGTTGTGTTCAGGGCGCAGTCTCCCCAGGAGGCGTGGGTTCGAATCCCGCTTCAGACAGAGCCCATTGAAAGTACCTGCAAGAACAAAGCAAACACATTCAAGAGAGCATTACCAGGTGCCAGGATGGCAGAGTGGTCAAAGAGGCTGCGTTCAGGTCGCAGTCTCCCCAGGAGGCGTGGGTTTGAATCCCGCCTCCGACAGAGCCCATTGAAAGTACCAAGCAAGAACAAAGCTAACACAGTCAAGAGAGCATTACCAGCTGCCAGGATGGCAGAGCGGTCTAAGGCGTTGCGTTCAGGTCGCAGTCTCCCCAGGAGGCGTGGGTTCGAATCCCGCCTCAGACATTGCCCATTGAAAGTACCAAGCAAGAACAAAGCAAACACATTCAAGAGAGCATTACCAGCTGCCAGGATGGCAGAGCGGTCTAAGGCGTTGCGTTAAGATCGCAGTCTCCCCAGGAGGCGTGGGTTCGAATCCCGCCTCAGACAGTGCCCATTGAAAGTACCAAGCAATAATAAAGCAAACACAGTCAAGAGAGCATTACCAGTTGCCAGGATGGCAGAGCGGTCTAAGGCGTTGCGTTCAGGTCGCAGTCTCCCCAGGAGGCGTGGGTTCGAACCCCACCTCAGACAGTGCCCATTGAAAGTGCCAAGCAAGAACAAAGCAAACACAGACAAGAGAGCATTACCAGATGCCAGGATGGCAGAGCGGTCTAAGGCGTTGCGTTCAGGTCGCAGTCTCCCCAGGAGGCGTGGGTTCGAATCCCGCCTCAGACATTGCCCATTGAAAGTACCAAGCAAGAAAAGCAAACAATGTCAAGAGATCATTACCAGTTGCCAGGATGGCAGAGCGGTCTAAGGCGTTGTGTTCAGGGCGCAGTCTCCCCAGGAGGCGTGGGTTCGAATCCCGCCTCTGACAGAGCCCATTGAAAGTACCAAGCAAGAACAAAGCAAACACAGTCAAGAGAGCATTACCAGCTGCCAGGATGGCAGAGCGGTCTAAGGTGTTGCGTTCAGATCGCAGTCTCCCCAGGAGGCATGGGTTCGAATCCCACCTCAGACAGAGCCCATTGAAAGTACCAAGCAAGAAAAAAGCAAACACAGTCAAGAGAGCATTACCAGGTGCCAGGATGGCAGAGCGGTCTAAGGCGTTGCGTTCAGGTCGCAGTCACCCCAGGAGGCGTGGGTTCGAATCCCACCTCAGACAGAGCCCTTTGAAAGTACCAAGCAAGAACAATGCAAACACATTCAAGAGAGCATTACCAGATGCCAGGATGGCAGAGCGGTCTAAGGCGTTGCGTTCAGGTCGCAGTCTCCCCAGGAGGCGTGGGTTCGAATCCCACCTCAGACAGTGCCCATTGAAAGTACCAAGCAAGAACAAAGCAAACACAGTCAAGAGAGAATTACCAGTTGCCAGGATGGCAGAGCGGTCTAAGGCGTTGCGTTCAGGTCGCAGTCTCCCCAGGAGACGGGGGTTCGAATCCCACCTCAGACAGAGCCCATTGAAAGTACCAAGCAAGAAAAAAGCAAACACAGTCAAGAGAGAATTACCAGTTGCCAGGATGGCAGAGCGGTCTAAGGCGTTGTGTTCAGGGCGCAGTCTCCCCAGGAGGCGTGGGTTCGAATCCCGCTTCAGACAGAGCCCATTGAAAGTACCAGCAAGAACAAAGCAAACACATTCAAGAGAGCATTACCAGTTGCCAGGATGGCAGAGCGGTCTAAGGCGTTGCGTTCAGGTCGCAGTCTCCCCAGGAGGCGTGGGTTCGAATCCCGCCTCAGACATTGCCCATTGAAAGTACCAAGCAAGAAAAAGCAAACAATGTCAAGAGATCATTACCAGTTGCCAGGATGGCAGAGCGGTCTAAGGCGTTGTGTTCAGGGCGCAGTCTCCCCAGGAGGCGTGGGTTCGAATCCCGCTTCAGACAGAGCCCATTGAAAGTACCAGCAAGAACAAAGCAAACACATTCAAGAGAGCATTACCAGGTGCCAGGATGGCAGAGTGGTCAAAGAGGCTGCGTTCAGGTCACAGTCTCCCCAGGAGGCGTGGGTTTGAATCCCGCCTCCGACAGAGCCCATTGAAAGTACCAAGCAATAACAAAGCTAACACAGTCAAGAGAGCATTACCAGCTGCCAGGATGGCAGAGCGGTCTAAGGCGTTGCGTTCAGGTCGCAGTCTCCCCAGGAGGCGTGTGTTCGAATCCCGCCTCAGACATTGCCCATTGAAAGTACCAAGCAAGAAAAAGCAAACAATGTCAAGAGATCATTACCAGTTGCCAGGATGGCAGAGCGGTCTAAGGCGTTGTGTTCAGGGCGCAGTCTCCCCAGGAGGCGTGGGTTCGAATCCCGCTTCAGACAGAGCCCATTGAAAGTACCTGCAAGAACAAAGCAAACACATTCAAGAGAGCATTACCAGGTGCCAGGATGGCAGAGTGGTCAAAGAGGCTGCGTTCAGGTCGCAGTCTCCCCAGGAGGCGTGGGTTTGAATCCCGCCTCCGACAGAGCCCATTGAAAGTACCAAGCAAGAACAAAGCTAACACAGTCAAGAGAGCATTACCAGCTGCCAGGATGGCAGAGCGGTCTAAGGCGTTGCGTTCAGGTCGCAGTCTCCCCAGGAGGCGTGGGTTCGAATCCCGCCTCAGACATTGCCCATTGAAAGTACCAAGCAAGAACAAAGCAAACACATTCAAGAGAGCATTACCAGCTGCCAGGATGGCAGAGCGGTCTAAGGCGTTGCGTTAAGATCGCAGTCTCCCCAGGAGGCGTGGGTTCGAATCCCGCCTCAGACAGTGCCCATTGAAAGTACCAAGCAATAATAAAGCAAACACAGTCAAGAGAGCATTACCAGTTGCCAGGATGGCAGAGCGGTCTAAGGCGTTGCGTTCAGGTCGCAGTCTCCCCAGGAGGCGTGGGTTCGAACCCCACCTCAGACAGTGCCCATTGAAAGTGCCAAGCAAGAACAAAGCAAACACAGACAAGAGAGCATTACCAGATGCCAGGATGGCAGAGCGGTCTAAGGCGTTGCGTTCAGGTCGCAGTCTCCCCAGGAGGCGTGGGTTCGAATCCCGCCTCAGACATTGCCCATTGAAAGTACCAAGCAAGAAAAGCAAACAATGTCAAGAGATCATTACCAGTTGCCAGGATGGCAGAGCGGTCTAAGGCGTTGTGTTCAGGGCGCAGTCTCCCCAGGAGGCGTGGGTTCGAATCCCGCTTCAGACAGAGCCCATTGAAAGTACCAGCAAGAACAAAGCAAACACATTCAAGAGAGCATTACCAGGTGCCAGGATGGCAGAGTGGTCAAAGAGGCTGCGTTCAGGTCGCAGTCTCCCCAGGAGGCGTGGGTTTGAATCCCGCCTCAGACATTGCCCATTGAAAGTACCAAGCAAGAACAAAGCAAACACAGTCAAGAGAGCATTACCAGCTGCCAGGATGGCAGAGCGGTCTAAGGCGTTGCGTTCAGGTCGCAGTCTCCCCAGGAGGCGTGGGTTCGAATCCCGCCTCAGACATTGCCCATTGAAAGTACCAAGCAAGAACAAAGCAAACACAGTCAAGAGAGCATTACCAGCTGCCAGGATGGCAGAGCGGTCTAAGGCGTTGCGTTCAGGTCGCAGTCTCCCCAGGAGGCGTGGGTTCGAATCCCGCCTCAGACATTGCCCATTGAAAGTACCAAGCAAGAAAAAGCAAACAATGTCAAGAGATCATTACCAGTTGCCAGGATGGCAGAGCGGTCTAAGGTGTTGTGTTCAGGGCGCAGTCTCCCCAGGAGGCGTGGGTTCGAATCCCGCTTCAGACAGAGCCCATTGAAAGTACCTGCAAGAACAAAGCAAACACATTCAAGAGAGCATTACCAGGTGCCAGGATGGCAGAGTGGTCAAAGAGGCTGCGTTCAGGTCGCAGTCTCCCCAGGAGGCGTGGGTTTGAATCCCGCCTCCGACAGAGCCCATTGAAAGTACCAAGCAAGAACAAAGCTAACACAGTCAAGAAAGCATTACCAGCTGCCAGGATGGCAGAGCGGTCTAAGGCGTTGCGTTCAGGTCGCAGTCTCCCCAGGAGGCGTGGGTTCGAATCCCGACTCAGACATTGCCCATTGAAAGTACCAAGCAAGAACAAAGCAAACACATTCAAGAGAGCATTACCAGCTGCCAGGATGGCAGAGCGGTCTAAGGCATTGCGTTCAGATCGCAGTCTCCCCAGGAGGCGTGGGTTCGAATCCCGCCTCAGACAGTGCCCATTGAAAGTACCAAGCAATAATAAAGCAAACACAGTCAAGAGAGCATTACCAGTTGCCAGGATGGCAGAGCGGTCTAAGGCGTTGCGTTCAGGTCGCAGTCTCCCCAGGAGGCGTGGGTTCGAACCCCACCTCAGACAGTGCCCATTGAAAGTACCAAGCAAGAACAAAGCAAACACAGACAAGAGAGCATTACCAGATGCCAGGATGGCAGAGCGGTCTAAGGTGTTGCGTTCAGGTCGCAGTCTCCCCAGGAGGCGTGGGTTCGAATCCCAAGAACAAAGCAAACACATTCAAGAGAGCATTACCAGATGCCAGGATGGCAGAGTGGTCTAAGGCGTTGCGTTCAGGTCGCAGTCTCCCCAGGAGGCGTGTGTTCGAATCCCGCCTCAGACAGTGCCCATTGAAAGTACCAAGCAAGAACAAAGCAAACACATTCAAGAGAGCATTACCAGATGCCAGGATGGCAGAGTGGTCTAAGGCGTTGCGTTCAGGTCGCAGTCTCCCCAGGAGGCGTGGGTTCGAATCCCGCCTCAGACAGAGCCCATTGAAAGTACCAAGCAAGAACAAAGCAAACACAGTCAAGAGAGAGGTACCAGTTGCCAGGATGGCAGAGTTGTCTAAGGCGTTGCGTTCAGGTCGCAGTAACCCCAGGAGGCGTGGGTTCGAATCCCACCTCAGACAGAGCCCATTTATAGTACCAAGCAAGAAAAAAGCAAACACAGTCAAGAGAGAATTACCACTTGCCAGGATGGCAGAGCGGTCTAAGGCGTTGCGTTCAGGTCGCAGTCTCCCCAGGAGGCGTGGGTTCGAATCCCACCTCAGACAGAGCCCATTGAAAGTACCAAGCAATAACAAAGCAAACACAGTCAAGAGAGCATTACCAGTTGCCAGGATGGCAGAGCGGTCTAAGGCGTTGCGTTCAGGTCGGAGTCTCCCCAGGAGGCGTGTGTTCGAATCCCGCCTCAGACAGTGCCCATTGAAAGTACCAAGCAAGAACAAAGCAAACACATTCAAGAGAGCATTACCAGATGCCAGGATGGCAGAGTGGTCTAAGGCGTTGCGTTCAGGTCGCAGTCTCCCCAGGAGGCGTGGGTTCGAATCCCGCCTCAGACAGAGCCCATTGAAAGTACCAAGCAAGAACAAAGCAAACACAGTCAAGAGAGAGGTACCAGTTGCCAGGATGGCAGAGTTGTCTAAGGCGTTGCGTTCAGGTCGCAGTAACCCCAGGAGGCGTGGGTTCGAATCCCACCTCAGACAGAGCCCATTGATAGTACCAAGCAAGAAAAAAGCAAACACAGTCAAGAGAGAATTACCACTTGCCAGGATGGCAGAGCGGTCTAAGGCGTTGCGTTCAGGTCGCAGTCTCCCCAGGAGGCGTGGGTTCGAATCCCACCTCAGACAGAGCCCATTGAAAGTACCAAGCAATAACAAAGCAAACACAGTCAAGAGAGCATTACCAGTTGCCAGGATGGCAGAGCGGTCTAAGGCGTTGCGTTCAGGTCGGAGTCTCCCCAGGAGGCGTGGGTTCGAATCCCACCTCAGAAAGAGCCCATTGAAAGTACCAAGCAATAACAAAGCAAACAAAGTCAAGAGAGCATTACCAGTTGCCAGGATGGCAGAGCGGTCTAAGGCGTTGCGTTCAGGTCGCAGTCTCCCCAGGAGGCGTGGGTTCGAATCCCACCTCAGACAGAGCCCATTGAAAGTACCAAGCAAGAAAAAAGCAAACACAGTCAAGAGCGCATTACCAGGTGCCAGGATGGCAGAGCGGTCTAAGGCATTGCGTTCAGGTCGCAGTCACCCCAGGAGGCGTGGGTTCGAATCCCACCTCAGACAGAGCCCATTGAAAGTACCAAGCAAGAACAAAGCAAACACATTCAAGAGAGCATTACCAGATGCCAGGATGGCAGAGCGGTCTAAGGCGTTGCGTTCAGGTCGCAGTCTCCCCAGGAGGCGTGGGTTCGAATCCCACCTCAGACAGAGCCCATTGAAAGTACCAAGCAAGAAAAAGCAAACACAGTCAAGAGAGCATTACCAGGTGCCAGGATGGCAGAGCGGTCTAAGGCGTTGCGTTCAGGTCGCAGTCACCCCAGGAGGCGTGGGTTCGAATCCCACCTCAGACAGAGCCCATTGAAAGTACCAAGCAAGAACAATGCAAACACATTCAAGATAGCATTACCAGATGCCAGGATGGCAGAGCGGTCTAAGGCGTTGCGTTCAGGTCGCAGTCTCCCCAGGAGGCGTGGGTTCGAATCCCACCTCAGACAGAGCCCATTGAAAGTACCAAGCAAGAAAAAAGCAAACACAGTCAAGAGAGAATTACCAGTTGCCAGGATGGCAGAGCGGTCTAAGGCGTTGCGTTCAGGTCGCAGTCTCCCCAGGAGGCGTGGGTTCGAATCCCACCTCAGACAGAGCCCATTGAAAGTACCAAGCAATAACAAAGCAAACAAAGTCAAGAGAGAATTACCAGTTGCCAGGATGGCAGAGCGGTCTAAGGCGTTGCGTTCAGGTCGCAGTAACCCCAGGAGGCGTGGGATCGAATCCCACCTCAGACAGAGCCCATTGAAAGTACCAAGCAATAACAAAGCAAACACAGTAAAGAGAGCATTACCAGTTGCCAGGATGGCAGAGCGGTCTAAGGCGTTGCGTTCAGGTCGCAGTCTCCCCAGGAGACGTGGGTTCGAATACCACTTCAGACAAAGCCCATTGAAAGTACCAGCAAGAACAAAGCAAACACAGTCAAGAGAGAATTACCAGTTGCCAGGATGGCAGAGCGGTCTAAGGCGTTGCGTTCAGGTCGCAGTCTCCCCAGGAGGCGTGGGTTCGAATCCCGCCTCAGACATTGCCCATTGAAAGTACCAAGCAAGAACAAAGCAAACACAGTCAAGAGAGCATTACCAGCTGCCAGGATGGCAGAGCGGTCTAAGGCGTTGCGTTCAGGTCGCAGTCTCCCCAGGAGGCGTGAGTTCGAATCCCGCCTCAGACATTGCCCATTGAAAGTACCAAGCAAGAAAAAGCAAACAATGTCAAGAGATCATTACCAGTTGCCAGGATGGCAGAGCGGTCTAAGGCGTTGTGTTCAGGGCGCAGTCTCCCCAGGAGGCGTGGGTTCGAATCCCGCTTCAGACAGAGCCCATTGAAAGTACCTGCAAGAACAAAGCAAACACATTCAAGAGAGCATTACCAGGTGCCAGGATGGCAGAGTGGTCAAAGAGGCTGCGTTCAGGTCGCAGTCTCCCCAGGAGGCGTGGGTTTGAATCCCGCCTCCGACAGAGCCCATTGAAAGTACCAAGCAAGAACAAAGCTAACACAGTCAAGAAAGCATTACCAGCTGCCAGGATGGCAGAGCGGTCTAAGGCGTTGCGTTCAGGTCGCAGTCTCCCCAGGAGGCGTGGGTTCGAATCCCGCCTCAGACATTGCCCATTGAAAGTACCAAGCAAGAACAAAGCAAACACATTCAAGAGAGCATTACCAGCTGCCAGGATGGCAGAGCGGTCTAAGGCATTGCGTTCAGATCGCAGTCTCCCCAGGAGGCGTGGGTTCGAATCCCGCCTCAGACAGTGCCCATTGAAAGTACCAAGCAATAATAAAGCAAACACAGTCAAGAGAGCATTACCAGTTGCCAGGATGGCAGAGCGGTCTAAGGCGTTGCGTTCAGGTCGCAGTCTCCCCAGGAGGCGTGGGTTCGAACCCCACCTCAGACAGTGCCCATTGAAAGTACCAAGCAAGAACAAAGCAAACACAGACAAGAGAGCATTACCAGATGCCAGGATGGCAGAGCGGTCTAAGGTGTTGCGTTCAGGTCGCAGTCTCCCCAGGAGGCGTGGGTTCGAATCCCAAGAACAAAGCAAACACATTCAAGAGAGCATTACCAGATGCCAGGATGGCAGAGTGGTCTAAGGCGTTGCGTTCAGGTCGCAGTCTCCCCAGGAGGCGTGGGTTCGAATCCCGCCTCAGACAGTGCCCATTGAAAGTACCAAGCAAGAACAAAGCAAACACATTCAAGAGAGCATTACCAGATGCCAGGATGGCAGAGTGGTCTAAGGCGTTGCGTTCAGGTCGCAGTCTCCCCAGGAGGCGTGGGTTCGAATCCCGCCTCAGACAGAGCCCATTGAAAGTACCAAGCAAGAACAAAGCAAACACAGTCAAGAGAGAGGTACCAGTTGCCAGGATGGCAGAGTTGTCTAAGGCGTTGCGTTCAGGTCGCAGTAACCCCAGGAGGCGTGGGTTCGAATCCCACCTCAGACAGAGCCCATTGATAGTACCAAGCAAGAAAAAAGCAAACACAGTCAAGAGAGAATTACCACTTGCCAGGATGGCAGAGCGGTCTAAGGCGTTGCGTTCAGGTCGCAGTCTCCCCAGGAGGCGTGGGTTCGAATCCCACCTCAGACAGAGCCCATTGAAAGTACCAAGCAATAACAAAGCAAACACAGTCAAGAGAGCATTACCAGTTGCCAGGATGGCAGAGCGGTCTAAGGCGTTGCGTTCAGGTCGGAGTCTCCCCAGGAGGCGTGGGTTCGAATCCCACCTCAGAAAGAGCCCATTGAAAGTACCAAGCAATAACAAAGCAAACAAAGTCAAGAGAGCATTACCAGTTGCCAGGATGGCAGAGCGGTCTAAGGCGTTGCGTTCAGGTCGCAGTCTCCCCAGGAGGCGTGGGTTCGAATCCCACCTCAGACAGAGCCCATTGAAAGTACCAAGCAATAACAAAGCAAACACAGTCAAGAGAGCATTACCAGTTGCCAGGATGGCAGAGCGGTCTAAGGCGTTGCGTTCAGATCGCAGTCTTCCCAGGAGGCATGGGTTCGAATCCCACCTCAGACAGAGCCCATTGAAAGTACCAAGCAAGAAAAAGCAAACACAGTCAAGAGAGCATTACCAGGTGCCAGGATGGCAGAGCGGTCTAAGGCGTTGCGTTCAGGTCGCAGTCACCCCAGGAGGCGTGGGTTCGAATCCCACCTCAGACAGAGCCCATTGAAAGTACCAAGCAAGAACAATGCAAACACATTCAAGATAGCATTACCAGATGCCAGGATGGCAGAGCGGTCTAAGGCGTTGCGTTCAGGTCGCAGTCTCCCCAGGAGGCGTGGGTTCGAATCCCACCTCAGACAGAGCCCATTGAAAGTACCAAGCAAGAAAAAAGCAAACACAGTCAAGAGAGAATTACCAGTTGCCAGGATGGCAGAGCGGTCTAAGGCGTTGCGTTCAGGTCGCAGTCTCCCCAGGAGGCGTGGGTTCGAATCCCACCTCAGACAGAGCCCATTGAAAGTACCAAGCAATAACAAAGCAAACAAAGTCAAGAGAGAATTACCAGTTGCCAGGATGGCAGAGCGGTCTAAGGCGTTGCGTTCAGGTCGCAGTAACCCCAGGAGGCGTGGGATCGAATCCCACCTCAGACAGAGCCCATTGAAAGTACCAAGCAATAACAAAGCAAACACAGTAAAGAGAGCATTACCAGTTGCCAGGATGGCAGAGCGGTCTAAGGCGTTGCGTTCAGGTCGCAGTCTCCCCAGGAGACGTGGGTTCGAATACCACTTCAGACAAAGCCCATTGAAAGTACCAGCAAGAACAAAGCAAACACAGTCAAGAGAGAATTACCAGTTGCCAGGATGGCAGAGCGGTCTAAGGCGTTGCGTTCAGGTCGCAGTCTCCCCAGGAGGCGTGGGTTCGAATCCCGCCTCAGACATTGCCCATTGAAAGTACCAAGCAAGAAAAGCAAACAATGTCAAGAGATCATTACCAGTTGCCAGGATGGCAGAGCGGTCTAAGGCGTTGTGTTCAGGGCGCAGTCTCCCCAGGAGGCGTGGGTTCGAATCCCGCTTCAGACAGAGCCCATTGAAAGTACCAGCAAGAACAAAGCAAACACATTCAAGAGAGCATTACCAGGTGCCAGGATGGCAGAGTGGTCAAAGAGGCTGCGTTCAGGTCGCAGTCTCCCCAGGAGGCGTGGGTTTGAATCCCGCCTCCGACAGAGCCCATTGAAAGTACCAAGCAATAACAAAGCTAACACAGTCAAGAGAGCATTACCAGCTGCCAGGATGGCAGAGCGGTCTAAGGCGTTGCGTTCAGGTCGCAGTCTCCCCAGGAGGCGTGGGTTCGAATCCCGCCTCAGACATTGCCCATTGAAAGTACCAAGCAAGAACAAAGCAAACACAGTCAAGAGAGCATTACCAGCTGCCAGGATGGCAGAGCGGTCTAAGGCGTTGCGTTCAGGTCGCAGTCTCCCCAGGAGGCGTGGGTTCGAATCCCGCCTCAGACATTGCCCATTGAAAGTACCAAGCAAGAAAAAGCAAACAATGTCAAGAGATCATTACCAGTTGCCAGGATGGCAGAGCGGTCTAAGGCGTTGTGTTCAGGGCGCAGTCTCCCCAGGAGGCGTGGGTTCGAATCCCGCTTCAGACAGAGCCCATTGAAAGTACCAAGCAATAACAAAGCAAACACAGTCAAGAGAGCATTACCAGTTGCCAGGATGGCAGTGCGTTCTAAGGCGTTGCGTTCAGGTCGCAGTCTCCCCAGGAGGCGTGGGTTCTCTGACAGAGCCCATTGAACGTACCAAGCAAGAAAAAAGCAAACACAGTCAAGAGAGCATTACCAGCTGCCAGGATGGCAGAGCGGTCTAAGGCGTTGCGTTCAGGTCGCAGTCTCCCCAGGAGGCGTGGGTTCGAATCCCGCCTCTGACAGAGCCCATTGAAAGTACCAAGCAAGAACAAAGCAAACACAGTCAAGAGAGCATTACCAGTTGCCAGGATGGCAGAGCGGTCTAAGGCGTTGCGTTCAGGTCGCAGTCTCCCCAGGAGGCGTGGGTTCGAATCCCGCCTCTGACAGAGCCCATTGAACGTACCAAGCAAGAAAAAAGCAAACACAGTCAAGAGAGCATTACCAGCTGCCAGGATGGCAGAGCGGTCTACGGAGTTGCGTTCAGGTCGCAGTCACCCCAGGAGGCGTGGGTTCGAATCCCACCTCAGACAGAGCCTATTGAAAGTACCAAGCAATAAAAAAGCAAACAAAGTCAAGAGAGCATTACCAGTTGCCAGGATGGCAGAGCGGTCTAAAGCGTTGCGTTCAGGTCGCAGTCTCCCCAGGAGGCGTGGGTTCGAATCCCACCTCAGACAGAGCCCATTGAAAGTACCAAGCAATAACAAAGCAAACACAGTCAAGAGAGAATTACCAGTTGCCAGGCTGGCAGAGCGGTCTAAGGCGTTGCGTTCAGGTCGCAGTAACCCCAGGAGGCGTGGGTTCGAATCCCACCTCTGACTGAGCCCATTGAAAGTACCAAGCAATAACAAAGCAAACACAGTCAAGAGAGCATTACCAGTTGCCAGGATGGCAGTGCGTTCTAAGGCGTTGCGTTCAGGTCGCAGTCTCCCCAGGAGGCGTGGGTTCTCTGACAGAGCCCATTGAACGTACCAAGCAAGAAAAAAGCAAACACAGTCAAGAGAGCATTACCAGCTGCCAGGATGGAAGAGCGGTCTAAGGCGTTGCGTTCAGGTCGCAGTCTCCCCAGGAGGCGTGGGTTCGAATCCCGCCTCTGACAGAGCCCATTGAAAGTACCAAGCAAGAACAAAGCAAACACAGTCAAGAGAGCATTACCAGTTGCCAGGATGGCAGAGCGGTCTTAGGCGTTGCGTTCAGGTCGCAGTCTCCCAGGAGGCGTGGGTTCGAATCCCGCCTCTGACAGAGCCCATTGAACGTACCAAGCAAGAAAAAAGCAAACACAGTCAAGAGAGCATTACCAGCTGCCAGGATGGCAGAGCGGTCTACGGCGTTGCGTTCAGGTCGCAGTCACCCCAGGAGGCGTGGGTTCGAATCCCACCTCAGACAGAGCCTATTGAAAGTACCAAGCAATAAAAAAGCAAACAAAGTCAAGAGAGCATTACCAGTTGCCAGGATGGCAGAGCGGTCTAAAGCGTTGCGTTCAGGTCGCAGTCTCCCCAGGAGGCGTGGGTTCGAATCCCGCCTCAGACAGAGCCCATTGAAAGTACCAAGAAATAACAAAGCAAACACAGTAAAGAGAGCATTACCAGTTGCCAGGATGGCAGAGCGGTCTAAGGCGGTGCGTTCAGGTCGCAGTCTCCCCAGGAGGCGTGGGTTCGAATCCCGCCTCAGACATTGCCCATTGAAAGTACCAAGCAAGAACAAAGCAAACACAGTCAAGAGAGCATTACCAGCTGCCAGGATGGCAGAGCGGTCTAAGGCGTTGCGTTCAAGGTCGCAGTCTCCCCAGGAAGCGTGGGTTCGAATCCCGCCTCAGACATTGCCCATTGAAAGTACCAAGCAAGAACAAAGCAAATAATGTCAAGAGATCCTTACCAGTTGCCAGGATGGCAGAGCGGTCTAAGGCGTTGTGTTCAGGGCGCAGTCTCCCCAGGAGGCGTGGGTTCGAATCCCGCTTCAGACAGAGCCCATTGAAAGTACCAGCAAGAACAAAGCAAACACATTCAAGAGAGCATTACCAGTTGCCAGGATGGCAGAGCGGTCTAAGGCGTTGTGTTCAGGGCGCAGTCTCCCCAGGAGGCGTGGGTTCGAATCCCGATTCAGACAGAGCCCATTGAAAGTACCAGCAAGAACAAAGCAAACACATTCAAGAGAGCATTACCAGGTGCCAGGATGGCAGAGTGGTCAAAGAGGCTGCGTTCAGGTCGCAGTCTCCCCAGGAGGCGTGGGTTTGAATCCCGCCTCCGACAGAGCCCATTGAAAGTACCAAGCAATAACAAAGCTAACACAGTCAAGAGAGCATTACCAGCTGCCAGGATGGCAGAGCGGTCTAAGGCGTTGCGTTCAGGTCGCAGTCTCCCCAGGAGGCGTGGGTTCGAATCCCGCCTCAGACATTGCCCATTGAAAGTACCAAGCAAGAACAAAGCAAACACAGTCAAGAGAGCATTACCAGCTGCCACGATGGCAGAGCGGTCTAAGGCGTTGCGTTCAGGTCGCAGTCTCCCCAGGAGGCGTGGGTTCGAATCCCGCCTCAGACATTGCCCATTGAAAGTACCAAGCAAGAAAAAGCAAACAATGTCAAGAGATCATTACCAGTTGCCAGGATGGCAGAGCGGTCTAAGGCGTTGTGTTCAGGGCGCAGTCTCCCCAGGAGGCTTGGGTTCGAATCCCGCTTCAGACAGAGCCCATTGAAAGTACCAGCAAGAACAAAGCAAACACATTCAAGAGAGCATTACCAGGTGCCAGGATGGCAGAGTGGTCAAAGAGGCTGCGTTCAGGTCGCAGTCTCCCCAGGAGGCGTGGGTTTGAATCCCGCCTCCGACAGAGCCCATTGAAAGTACCAAGCAAGAACAAAGCTAACACAGTCAAGAGAGCATTACCAGCTGCCAGGATGGCAGAGCGGTCTAAGGCGTTGCGTTCAGGTCGCAGTCTCCCCAGGAGG